>NC_089724.1:10498909-10815409 GCF_035083965.1 Branchiostoma lanceolatum
TCAAGGAACATTAGTGTAAACATTGTACACTAATGGAGATCTGAATAAAACAAACAAACAAACAAACGATGGTCGGTGTTGGTTGAGCAAGGTCGACTGCTGTTTGCTGCTGGTTTGCGAGGATGGCTGCAGCAATGTTTCAAAATGTTTAGAACATCCGGGGTGGTTGGGAGTAAACTGGGAGATGATTGTCACGAAAGATAGGCGTGGTCTGTAACTCAGGCCAGACTGCTCCTAACCAAGGACATTATGTCCTAACATACCGCAAACCGTGCATTGAATGGCAAGTTGTCGGGGGCAAAGGTCAACGGTCGGTCCTGAATGTGTGTCAAGGCTTTTCAAATCTGTGGTAAATATGGTGAAGTCCAAAAGATTTGTGGTCGCGCGCCACTTTGACGGGCTGCCGAAGGAGTCGGACTTTCAACTGGTTGAAGAAGAGACCCCAGACCTGAAGGATGGCGGTAAGACGGGGAGGCCGGATGGGAGACAGGGTGAAGAAGAGAGGGCGTGAGGGGTGCAGAACCGTGAGAAGGACTGCATTCGATCAATTCTCTGTTATGCGAGCTGTACTGTTCTCCTTGCAAGTCTGTTTCTAAATCATCAGATGATAAGTCACCACAAACTGTTGGATATTTAGGTCAGGCAATCTGCTGCAGTAACTGACCGTATACCGTTTCTACGTTTACGTGAACCATGAACGTTTGTCTGACGGTTGACCTAGATACCCGACAAGGCTGACCTAAAAGCCAGTATGCTCGTCTACCTTAAGGCAATAGTACAACCTAAATAAACAAACTTAACGTTACACCGAACAGAGTCTCGTGAGTACTGCTGTACCAAACGCGCCCCGCACCATCTACAGTAACGCCGAAAGTGTGTTCATTGTCCGGATGTGAGTGAGCTGAGATTTGTTGCACACATAATGTAACCATGGATCCTTTTACCAGCACACAAGCTTGAAAATGATTAGACTGTGCACATGATAAATATAACACGCCTTTCGTTTTCTTGATATGTTGACCAGAAATCCTCGTGGCGTCAATCTTTAGCAGCGTCGATCCGTACATGCGGTAAGTATAGAAATTATGCATACCTCATCCGCTAAGATGGTTCAAAATGATAGATTCTATGGGCTTCTAGTACTAGCTGTTGAAATATAATAGATACGTAACATCTATCAAATAATGAAAATATATCCACAATTGCAAGTCATGCATTGTAAAAACAAATACTTGAATTTATCAGCAATCATGTCCTTATAGTTTCCAAAGAGCCTTAAGCAGACAAAATCTGGCTGCACCCGAAAGAGAGGTGTGTTTTCCACACAATAGCCTGTGATCAATATCTTTATCATGGCTAGATATCAACTTATCAAATCAAATTTTAGGACCCTCAGTCGACGCTTGTCTGAAGGTGTGACCATGGTTGGGGAGTGCTGTGCTCGGTGAGTGAAGAAAATCATTTTGTATGTCGGCATTGATTGATTTTTACATTTCTTAAAACAATGTCACTTTATGCTCGTTATCACTTGCAAATATCTTTGCATTGGGTGCAATTGCGTCTTGCCAGTAACATTTCAACATACCCAGCCAGGTTCAATTTCAAATGTCATGGGATAGGTCATTTACAAATTTATCTATTCTTTACTGTTATCAGTATCAATTATGTAATAAATCATTTAACGTGTACCGTACTGACCTCAAGATATACATTTCGCTTAAATGACATTGAAAGCAAGAATATTGTCCCATACATACGTCCATTTATTTATTTACCCGTTATTAGCGTGGCCGAGTCGAAGAGCTCAGACTTCCCAGTGGGCACCGTCATTGTTCACCAGTATGGCTGGCGCACCCACGCTGTGCTGGATACCGAGAATCAGGACCCCCCGCGGAAGGCCCCGGCAGACTACCCGAAGGACCTGCCACTGTCTCTCCTACTGGGAGCCGTCGGCATACCTGGGTGAGACTACACGTACCTGGAACTTTGTAGCGTCAAAATCTCGTTGTCAGCGCTTTTGCAAAGTTTTATTTTGCGTTTTTCTTTCAGCTTGACTGCCTACTTTGGCTTGCTGAAGTGTTTGGAAGCCAAGGAAGGGGAAACGGTCTTTGTCAACGCAGCCGCAGGCGCTACAGGGAGTATTGTAGGACAAATAGCTAGGATCAAGGTAATTTGTCTACAGTTAAAAGTTTACATTATACTACTATGTCTTTTTATTGCAAAATTTGAAGAAAAAAAATGTCAGACGTGTCAAAAGTCGCAACGGTTCAAAGATCATTTTAACCACAAACAAGTTAGAATAGATTAATCTTATTCTATTCACATATATTTTAAGAGTATCAGGCAAAAAGCACAGACCCTCGTAACAATGAAGAACATTATACTGTCATTGAGTTGCTGCAGGTCTACTTTATTGGTAAGAGATGGTAACAGAGTTTTTGACTGGTACAAAGTGTAATTGATATTGATAAACTTACCCAGGGCTGCAAGGCGGTTGGCTCTGCCGGAAGTGACGCCAAGGTGGCCTGGCTGAAGGAACTCGGCTTTGATGCTGCCTTCAACTACAAAACTGTGTCTTCATTGGACGCAGCTCTGAAGGAGGCGGCACCCAATGGGATTGACTGTTACTTTGACAATGTAAGTCTGAATGTGATCGAACGTTTGTACGAATAAGAACGGTTTTATTGTAAAAACACTACCAAAGTTCTGCGCCATATTCAACAAATGTAAAATAGATGCAATTTAAGAGATCTGGCATCTTTAATGTTAATAATCACATTTTTGTATTGAATTGCTCAGCCTTATATCCAGCCTTGTATAGCTTTGCTACCCCCCCCCCAGCGGTCACTGTTGCATACCAAGCTATATACATTTCCATAATAGTCACATTTCTTTAGATCGCAAAAAGTTCGTAGAAAGTCACACAATACAGACTTGAAATTGAAAAAAAAATTAAAAAATGTTTTTGTAGGTTACAGAAAACCACTCTCATGAACCTTATTGTGACCGTCGTTTTGGCAGGTGGGAGGAGATTTTACCACAACCGTGCTGAACCACATGAACCTGTACGGACGTGTGGCCATCGTTGGTGGCATCTCAACTTACAATGATAAGGACCCCTCCAGCAAGGGTAATGCTACGGTCCCATTTCCAATCCGGGGCCCGGCCGGGCTGCTTGCGAAAACGAAAAATGAAAGATGCATATCATGATTACACAATATATGGTTAGGAGTATTTTTACGCTTTTGTTGTCTTTTATATGATATTTGTCGTTCCCACAAGCTGCCCGGCCCCGGATTGGTAAATGGGACTATGGCATTATGATACAGTCCCATTTCTAATCGGGGGCCCGGTCGGGCAGCTTGTGGGAAAGACAAATATGATATAAAGACAACAAAGTCGTAAAAATACTCCTAACCATATACTGTGTATTTTATTTATATGCATTTTTTTCCTTTTCGCAGAAAGCCCGGCCGGGCCCCGGATTGAAAATGGGACCGGGTCTGCCTTTTTACCGGAATGCCCCGGAATGCCCTTTTTACACCGGAATGCCCCGGAATACCCATCAAGGAGGGTAAATTCTACAGGAATACATTATGCTTTGATGAGTAAACATCACAGGTTGCTGTATTTTGGTATGAAATGATATATTTATGGCCCAGGGAACGAGAAATCACTAAAAAGTAGCGATGGTCATTGGCGTCGGCCCACCGCCAGTCGCCATGTTTGTTTTCATTGCGGATTCCAATGTTTGTTTAGCGAGAAATGCACAAGGTGAAATGTTTCAAATAAAGTATGCTTTGTTAAGTTAACATCGCATATTGCTATACTTTGGTGTAAGATAACGTATACATGACCCTGGGAACTAGACATTACCCGGTGATCCCGTCGCGTCGCTAAGAAGCATATCGGAATAAACAATATGGCGGACCCTGTGGAACGAGGAAGTGCCCAGTCTTTGAAGTGATCTCTCAACCTTCACATGTACGCTTTTAGATTTAACTCATCATTTCATAAACATTTCACCGCATTAAGTAGCAGAATGCAGCACCAATCCGCGACGTCGGTAGCGTGGATTTTGCCCGTTTGGGTTGGTAAATTTGGTCTTTGAATTCCTCCGACTGTCTGGTCCGTTCTCTTTTCAATTAAAAGCACATTGCTCTTCACTGGCATACGAACACGAAGTTGTAGCATATCTGCTTATTTCTTATGGAGTGTACTGTATATTCTAAAATTCTGTGGCTTTCTATTTTGTTTCCGTCGGTCAAAAGTTCTAAATTGTTACTTAATTTGTTACTTATATTTTTCGCGCGTTAGCAAATCTGCATAGGGCACTATTGTAATTCATTCATTATCTCCCCTACGCCCTCTATTGTAATATCTATTATAATTGTTATTTGATCACTGACATACCACATAGGCAATGTTTGCGTTATAACCAATGGCCTCCAAGCGCTAAACTTGCGACCGCTTTAATGATTTCTATTTTGTATAAGTGAACTGTATCTGTTCAACGTGTTTTGTTGTGACCAATGTACCTATTCCAGTGTGGCAAACATGTGCAATAAAGGTCTTCTTTATTCCTTCCTTAGGAGAGCATAGCTTCATCACACTTAAAATATCATAATCATATCACCCAGTAATGTCTCTAAGTTCCGAGGATCCTATATACGTTATCTTATGCCCAAATACAGCAACCTGCAATGTTAACTTACCAAAGCATACTGTATTTCCGAAATTTCACCTCCCTTTAAGTTTATGTGTATTTCT
This sequence comes from Branchiostoma lanceolatum, assembly GCF_035083965.1. Classification (NCBI taxonomy): domain Eukaryota; kingdom Metazoa; phylum Chordata; class Leptocardii; order Amphioxiformes; family Branchiostomatidae; genus Branchiostoma; species Branchiostoma lanceolatum. The sequence continues at coordinate 10,503,680 of NC_089724.1, forward strand.
GGGATCAAGAAATGACACTAGAAATTCAAGGTGATCGCCGATAGTTCCCCGCCAGTCACCATGTTTGTTTTCATTGTGGATTACAATGTTTGTTTTAGTAGCTGTATTATAATAGATATTACAATAGAGGGCGTAGGGGAGATAATGAATGAATTACAATAGTGCCCTATGCAGATTTGCTAACGCGCGAAAATTTGAACAGTAACGAGATAATGAATGAATTACAATAATTCCCTATACAGATTTGCTAACGCGCGAAAATTTGAACAGTAACAAATTAAGTAACAATTTAGAACTTTTGACTGACGGAAACAAAATAGAAAGCCAAAGAATTTTAGACTATACAGTACACTCCATAAGAAATAAGCAGATATGCTACAATTTCGTGTTCGTATGCCAGTGAAGAGCAATGTGCTTCTAATTGAAAAGAGAACGGACCAGACAGTCGGAGGAATTCAAAGACCAAATTTACCAACCCAAACGGGCAAAATCCACGCTACCGACGTCGCGGATTGGTGCTGCATTCTGCTACTTAATGCGGTGAAATGTTAATGAAATGATGAGTTAAATCTAAAAGCGCACATGTGAGGGTTGAGAGATTCATTCAAAGACTGAGCGCTCCCTCGGCCTCGTTCAACAGGGTCCGCCATATTGTTTATTCGGATATGCTTCTTAGCGACGCGACGGGATCGCCGGGTAATTTCTAGTTCCCAGGGTCATGTATACGTTATCTTACACCAAAGTATAGCAACATGCGATGTTAACTTACCAAAGCATACTTTATTTGCAACATTTCACCTCCTGTTTGTGCATTTCTCGCTAAACAAACATTGGAATCCGCAATGAAAACACACATGGCGACTGGCGGTGGGCCGACGCCAATGACCATCACTAATTTCTAGTGATTTCTCGTTCCCTGTGCAATAAATATATAATTTCATGCCAAAATACAGCAACCTGTGATGTTTACTCATCAACGCATAGTGTATTCCTGTAGAATTCACCCTCCTTTATGGGCATTCCGGGGCATTCCGGTGTGAAAAGGGCATTCCGGGGCATTCAGGTAAAAAGGCAGACCGAATGGGACCGTAGTACTAGCGGGGACTACGTGATAGACCGACTCTCATTATAGGATGGTCGTAACGACCCTTTTTTGGTCCTCTACCATGGGTTTTGTTCTACTTCCTTGTGTAATTCTAGAAAGATGCACCAAATGTTGCAGTAAAAACAGGCGTCAAACACTGAGAGTGAGCCTCATACTATCTGAAAGATGATTAGGATTTTGTACTTTGGGTTTCAGATCAGACGTAGGCAATATTGAATATAGGGCAAATGAACTACAAAGTGGGTTTAGTGGATTTAACATGTTCGGTTTCTTATTATTCATGAAGATAAACTAGAAATCACAAAAAAGGATTAAGATAATATATTCAATCAAAGTCGCAGTGTAAAATAAAAACTCGAAACATCCTGAGTGCCTGACAAAGATCGTCTTTTTCTAGGAGCCTTTCCATATAAGGCAATCCAAGGTAAGCAGCTGACTTTGATTGGATTTGTCGTTAGTCGCTGGCTGGACCAATGGCCGCAGGGGAAGGCACAAATGATGCAATGGATCAAAGAGGTATGTGATCATGTCTCACCATTACATTACATCACAAATTTCTTCACTGAATACTAGTAGTTGTGCACTTGGGCGATTTTATCACAGTATTTCAAATGCTGAGCATTATTTGGACAATATCTACTACCATTTGGTAAGTACCTTTAAGTTGGATAGGAGTTTATAATCACCTGATAAATACTACTTATATATGATCAACACAATTTCCTTATTTTGGACGAATCTCCATAGTATGAAGTATAACATCAACGCAACGCAAGACTAGTTCCTTTCTAAGAGGTGGGCGCATTGCCATTAACTTCATCCCCTTTGTTATACCCCAGGGAAAGATCAAGTACAGGGAACACGTGACCGAAGGTTTTGAAAACATGCCCAAAGCTTTCATCGGGATGCTTGTGGGAGAGAACATCGGCAAGGCTATCGTCAAGCTCTGAGGATCTAGGGGAAAACACAACATGGACCAGTAGCCAGCAGAATATACTGCTCTGAGGAGAAAACACAATATCTACCGTACCAATACAATAGCCAGCACTCCTGGATCTTCGACGGAGATGTTTTGCTATCGTGTGATCGTTCAGGTTTTACGAAACCCTATTGAACAAAACATTCCATATTTCACACCTTTTCCATCATTTCCGTTATCATGTTTCCGTTTCGATATGAATTCAGGCTAAAATTCATTAGAGGGGAGGGATACAATTACCAAATTGGATGCCCAGGAATTAGAGGCGTTAAACGATGTTATCATCCGTAGAGATCAATTAGGTCAACCTTTTCCCAGGCCCCATAGGCCGCTGGCAAAAGGGTAGAAATTGTTCAAATGGAGAGGAGCTATCTGACTTGTGAGTACAGTTTGCAATCTGGCATATGTTGTATCTGTCCATTTGGCCAATTTCTACCATTTTTCCGCCGATATGCCTGATAGAGGCTACCATTAGGTACTTGTATGTATATTGTAGTTGATAAACAGAGCAAATTGCAAAGGATGAGTTTGCCCGTTGGTCACGTGGCGTACCCGTCTTTTGTCAAGGCACCTGCATTTAGGTTTATTGGTTTATTGGTTTATTGGTAAAGGGTTAGGTACACTTGAATATAAACAAAATGTTATGTAATGTTTTGATATGTAGAATTCACCGTATTATTCAAGAGTGGCTGTGTTGAAAATGAAGACTATTTCTTTCAAACCCCGTCTTTTATCCCTGTTGAATCTAAACCACACCTACAATGGAAAATTCAGGAACTGGCAATAGACGATAAACGTGTTAAAGCAACAGAAGGCAGACTGTAAAGTGGTTCGTCTAAATTTCATGTTGGATTTTATCTTTATTCGTGCAGGAAAAGGACAAAATTCATTTCCCTCGACTGGAGCGATGACCACAGATCCACCTGGTAGTGAAAATGAAACATAAATAATGTTGAATTCAATCATAAAGTACTCTAATAGCAGTCTTATTACAAACAGCACTTTGAAAAATTCTTGTCATTGGTAGTATTTTCAAAGCTATTGTTAGAGCATCAATAATTTGGTTGAATATACAACGATCTTGTCTACTATCTGATGATAACATCATATAGTCCTTAATGATCTAAGGCGTATTTTAAGGTTAAGCATTGTGCGAACTGAATGAATTAGCGAATCCTTACACGAAACAAAGACAGTACAAGATTCCAGAAATGTTTTATCTCAACTACTAATCTATCGATAGAATCATCATGACTCATGCACATGATCTGATGGTACATTTCTTGTAATACTAAGCTTTATGCTAATTCTAAGCTTTAGCAAGTCAACGAGAAAGAATCAAACTGCATAAATATTAGATACCCAGTAAGAAACCAAACGGCACTCACTTCGCATCGCTACAGAAGCCCTGCTTATGGGGCGACAGGATTGAGCTGGCCAATCAGGTCTTCCATCAGGGACTGACCTGTGGTCCATGTTCTAAAGATGTAAAAGATGATTATCATTTTCTACATTTTTTGCCATGACTGAATGATAACCATTATTAAACAGTCAAATGGCAAATCACAGACCCAGACAGACAACGTTAACATATCGACAAAAGCATATTCGTAATATTCCACATTTCGACATTTTTCTCTGAGCAATTAATCAACAGTGATACTCCGTTTAAATGAGGAGAACTTCCTGCTGTGCTGAAACGCTAGATAGTTGTGCAGTAGCTCTTCTGGATTTGATTAAAGAATATGGGTAAAAATCCATACTAATCTTTCTTACTGTCCAGTACAAGGATCGTAGCAGGTCCCAGGAATACTCATGGTGCAGACCACTTGGCCAGCACAGCCCAGGTCGGGGTTGACGTTGGGAAAGAGAGCCCTGGCCGCAGCCGCCATCTTCTCCGCACACACAAGGTCACATTCGACAGTGTTGCCGTCCTTGGTTTCCTTGGTGATAGGGTGCAGGAGGTCAGGGAGAAGCTCAGATCCAGTTGTCCAAGTCCTAAGAAAATTTGTGACTGTCAGTAATACTAGAAAGGCAACATTTATAAGCAAATCTTTTCCTCCTCGATGCAAAAGTAGACCGTTCCAGAATCACCACGGTACAAAAATGGAACATTCCAAAATAACTTCTGCCAAAAAGTGAACTATTGCAAAGTCAACCAAGTCCAAGAAGGAGATTTCTCAATTCGACCCCCGTGCAAGAATAGACTCTTCGAGTGGCACGTCCCTGTAAAATGGACCAGTCCAAAATTACTACGGCTGAAACATGAACTATTCTAAGATCACCACAGTCAACGCTAGAGTCCCAATTTGACTCCCAATTCAACAATGAACTCTTCCAGAACTTGACCAGCTTTTCGTCTACATTGGCAAAGAAATCCAAATATATATCATTTCGAAGTATGACAGACTTGTCATTAAATCCCTGTCGGCATATCCCCAAGGCACCCTTGTACCAAATATCAGGTAATTTGGTTGTAATACCAGAGCACAGGGGGCCAAAATTTATATTTTTGGTCTAAAAATGGCACAAAAAAACTCAATAAAATCACCTTTAAACCATGTATCAAAAACGAAATACAATTTCATTCACCGCTATGTACACTTTTATGAATATAAAGAACGATAGTAGGATCAGGATCTCTCCTAAGTTGCCTTCACGCTTCTTGGGCGAGTAGCCTGTGTTTACACATTCTCTCGCTGGCGGAGATAAATGACCCCCTCTTAGGGGGCGGTAAGGCCGGCCGCTAGGAGCGCCATAAATTTAGTCAGGCCACTTGGGCGAGCTGCTGGAAGCGTAATTTAGTTAGGCTTGATGGTAAGCAAGCAAAATCAAAATTGATTTTATTTCTCTTTTATGCAGTACCACATGAAAAGGAATTCGAGTGGAGGCCTTATGCAGATGATGTTATAAATAGGAGTAGATTTCCAACGAAGCATACATGTACATACCCAATGCAGGGGTTGTAGCAGGTTCCGGGGATGCTCTGCGTGCATACCGTGTAACAGTCCGGCCCTATCAGCGGGTCGATGGAACCGGTACCGAGAAGGGCAAGAGTACCTGGGACGGCGGCGGAGTGTACGAGTGTAAACACGTGTTTTGAATCCAAGGTATGTTACTAAGTTAATATATATATATATATACCTAGTGTGTACGCAAGTTGCAGTGAACGCGTGAAGGGTTAGCGAAAGTTTATGACAAGTTTAATTGCAGGTACATGTAACATGAAAGGACGGACAGGACAGAAAATTGGTGAATTGACTCCATACATACAACCAACACGTTCGCTCCCAGTTTGGCTGTTCTGACCAATGCTTCCCTTAATGAAATTGCCTGTTAACTTGAGACGATGCCCCTCTTCCAACACATTGTTAAATGACTATCCGTTGCGCAGAACTGTTTTCATTATATTATCATCCAACTGTGTCGTTCTGCGGGAAAGACTCAATCTTAGTTCTGATTCCCTAACTAGAAGAAAAGATGTTCGTTGAAATACACGTACCATTTCGAAGCATTTATAAATACGCAGAGTATCTTTCTGAATTCGAAACAACTTTGTGAGCTAGCTTTAGTACACACCTTTCATTTAGAAAACACCAGATGCATCCTTACCTTGCAGAAGTACCGAGAGAAGAAAGAAACGCCACATCTTGGTTACTTTTCCTGGCATCCACAACTCAATGTATAACAGACTGGCGCTGAGGACTTTCGGCTCAAATAGTTACCGTTATCTTTTGTAGATCCTGTGACCGGTTGTATGACGCGTGTTTTTGACAGGTGTATGTTCGCATTGGCTACATCATCTCTATATCCGACTAATAACGTTATCACAGTGGACACATTTATGTATGTTTTCTAAAAATGAGCCTTGGTCATACAAAAAGGTAAATCTTTAAATGATTAAATCATTAAAAGAAGTTTAAATCTGCTTACGACTGAATAGTTCAAATAGAAAACGTATTCACAGAAAAATGATATTTCGTGATGTATCTTCGAAGTGTTCCCTGACTTTTTATAGCAAATTTACTTTTAACAAACAAACATCGCCATTTGCTTTGGGTCACACGTTACTCTGTACATCAAAGGCCAAGCGACGGATGGTGAAGTCAACCATTTGTGACCTTAACGGAAAATAGCGAAGTGTTCGCCGCCATATGCATGTCAACACGGTGTTTGTACTCCCAGCTGACTACTTTTGTTGCTAGAAAATTAAAGTAGACATTGGTAAAAGTTTACTATATCTAGGGAGAGTAATTTACCACTCCGTGGTAGGTACTCTGTCCTTCTCTGATTGGCTAACTTCTGGTTGGCGAACTAGTACTGTTCACCTCATTTGGCTAATCTCTTCTTATTTTTTCAGGATATTAACTTGAACCTGCACTATTAGCAACATACGTATCACCTGGAAATTGTGGTCACTTTTTGTGGTCCCATTGATCCAAGTATAAAGCGTCCTGTCTACAGTAGCCACCTAGTACCACGGGCAATAGTCACGGAAATTGCGATATATTTGAATGGCCGTTTCCTACCTATCGCTCGTCCCTACGGGATTTGCGATCGTTGTACGGCATCCGTTCGTGCTTTCGGCATCACTTCGGTTTACGCTCGGAAACTTCAATTCGGGTTAAGCTCGGAAGCTCGGCCCCAGCTTATGCTAGTACCTGTCCACTGCAAACGTTGTATTTCTTTCGATTCCCTAGATTTCAAACGGTGGTCGTCACGTTAGAAAATAGCTATTTCAAGCATCACATGTTCATCAACAAGCTGTACCAAGCAAAGGAAAGATGAGCTTGCCCGATGGTCACGCGAATGCGTAATCGTGTTTTTGTCAATGCGCTTGCTTTAATGTACAATTAGAATATAAACAAAATGTAATGTAATGTTTTGATATGTAGAATTCACCGTATTATTCAAGAGTGGTTGTGTTGAAAATAAAAACTATTTCTTTCAAACTCCATCTTTCATTCATGTTGAATCTAAACCACATCTACAATAGAATACAGAAGTCCTGCTTATGGGGCAACAGGATTCATTTGGCCAATCAGGTCTTCCAGGGACAGTCCTGTGGTCCAGGTTCTGGAGAAGTAAAAAACTAGCATTAATTTCTCCATTTTTTTTGCCATGCCTGAATGATAATCATTAAACAGTCAAATGATGAATCACATCAGGTCAGACAAACAACGTAAATGTATCGTCAAAACATTATACTTTTCCACTTTTCGAAATTTTTCTGTGAGCAATTAATCAATAGTTATTCTCCATTTCAATGAGGAATGCTTCTTGTTGTGCAGTAACACTAGATAGTTGTGGACTAGCTTCTGGCTTTGATTAAAAATATATGGATAAAAATCCATACTAAATTTTCTTACTGCCCAGTGCAAGGATCGTAGCAGGTCCCAGGAATACTCATGGTGCAGACCACTTGGCCAGCACAGCCCAGGTCGGGGTTGACGTTGGGAAAGAGAGCCCTGGCAGCTGCCGCCATCTTCTCCGCGCTGACGGTCTTCCGACGGAACTGACTGTTCGATCGCGATCCGTCAGCATGGAATGGGTCATTTGTTCTGTGACAAAAGTTAGAGTTTCTGATATTTGCTCTTCGAAGCTAAGGCCATGTTGGTTTGATCATATGGATGGCGCATCAATTTTCGTCCAAAAAAAGAGTTTTCTACCATACTGTAAATCGTGCAAAGCAGCTACAAAATGAGCAAATATATGCCGTAAATTTCAAAAAGATATTTCGGAAAACGCATACTAATGTCTAGAATGCCAATCTCAAGGAAGAAGATGTGAAAGGCCAAAAATGCACTAGAGAGTATCCATTATTTGGTTTACCATTATCTGTGTGTTTAATCATTTGTTTAACCTTCCTGACCACGTAGGTTTCATAATGAAGGCATTTTTAAAAAATCTATTCGCATGCTCGCATCCGTTTTGGGGCTCCCAGGGGATGTCATCCACATATTAATCAAATCAACATGGCCTAACAGATAAAACGGACCAGCACCAATAGAAAGACGTACGTGCAAAACGCCACACACTTGATGGGACAATTTGTTCGTAATTTCTGCTATCGATGGGCATTTTCAGACTTGACGGGAACTTGCTAAAAGACCGAAAATATGCAGTATTTTATCACCTACATTATGCTAGACCGGACCAACACTTTTTTGCATGCCTTACTCACGGGAGGAGGTGGTCGCACGAATCCCAGCAGATCCCTGGAAAGGCACATATGATGCCGCACTCCACAGTGTTGCCGTCCTTGGTGATAGGGTGCAGGAGGTCAGGGAGAAGATCAGATCCAGTTGTCCAAGTCCTAAGGAACATCAATATGATGTATTGCACAACGAAGCTTACGACCATCATGCGGAATACAATTTCATTCATGTTTAGGCTGTGCTGCTTTGGATTATATGAATGACATCCACGCGCGCATCAATCTTCGTCCGATTAAAAATTTAGATTTCGACCATGCTGTAAATCGTACAAAGCAGCTGCAAAATGAGAAAATATATGCTGTAAATTATAAAAAAACGGAAAACGATACTAACATCGTAGAATGACAAAGTCAATTCCAAGACCAAAGAAGATGTAAAGAAATGAAAATAAAGAATCTACCATTCGCTATACCATACTCTTTTTATTTGATAATTTGTTCAACCTTCCTGACCGCGTAGATTTCATGATGAAGGCAACTTATTCGCACGCTCGCATCAGTTTTGGGCTTCCCAGAGAATGTTATCCATATAATCAAATCAGCATGGCCTTATTATTATAAAGAAAGAGGTTACGATTAGGATCTCTCCTAAGAATGGAATAGTAAGTACAGATTGAAACACAAACCAGCCCGATAAGGTGCCTTCAATGTTCTTAAGCGAGCTACTGGAAGCATAATTTAGTCAGGCTAAATAGATCCATAGCTAGCAAAACCAAAATTATTCTGTTTTCTCTTTTACGCAGGTGAAAATGACTTCGAGACTCCTAATGCTGATCATGTTATAATCAGGAGTGAATTTCCAACGAAAAAATATAATGTCATGTACATACGCAATGCAGGGGTTGTAGCAGGTTCCAGGGATACTTTACTAATTTAGTCCGGGTCGATGGATATATTGCAAGCAAGCAAACGTTTTTTTCTCTCTCTCTTTTATGTTGTGCCACATGAAAAGGAATTCTAGTGGATGACTGATGTAGATCATGCTATAAACAGGAGTAGATTTCCAACGAAGCATACATGTACATACCCAATGCAGGGGTTGTAGCAGGTTCCCGGGATACTCTGCGTGCATACCGTGTAACAGTCCGGCCCTATCAGCGGGTCGATGGAACCGGTACCGAGAAGGGCAAACGCACCTGAGAAAGCCAATGGCGAAGAGTACGGGTGTAAACATGCGTTTGCATCCAAAGCATGCTACGTACAGTTGTCCGAGTACAGTGTGAACGCACGGTGTAGTGGACACGTGAATTGACCCCATACATACAGCCTACAACGGTTTGCTCCTGGTTAAGACACAGTTTATCTGTTCTGAGTCTTCTGGCCAATGCTTCTTGATGAAGATGACCTGTTACTTAAGCAGATACCCATATTCCAACGCATAAATGCCCATGCTGTACCTTTGCGCAGAACTGTTGTCAGTATATTGTTATCCATCTATGTCGTTCTGCAGTAAAGACTCAATCTTATTTCTGCATGGTTCTCTTGAAATAAATGTCTATTTAAGTACACGTCCCATTAATTATTAACACATCTTTCATCTTTTTTTCTAATTTGTGAGCTAGAGTGAGTAAACGCCTTTCATTCAGAAAACACCAGATATATCCTTACCTTGCAGAAGTACCGAAAGAAGAAAGAAACACCGCATGCTGGTTACTTCTATCTGAAATTCACAACCCAGTGTATGGCATTAGTTTAAACTGCGAGCTGGCGCTGAGGATTTTTGGCTTAAATAGTTACCGTTATCTTTTTCAGACCCGGTGACCAGTGTTATATATATATGGTAGTTGTTTTTGCACCGACAGATGTATGTTCACATTGGTCACATCTAATCTCCGTGTTTATCCGACTGTTGGCGTTCTCACGACGGACACCTGTATGTCAGAGTACTTTCTAATAATAAAGATGAACTTTCGCATCAGAAAAAAAATTCAAGAGACTACGTGCACGTTGAGCATCCATGCGACAAACCCCATAGGTAAGGTAAAGCAGGCATGCTCGATGCTATTGGTAGTGCAATGCATATGCGGCTTCGCTACGGCTCGCGTTTTGGGCCAAGCACACCGGGTAACCCCTACTCTTCTCGATAAGTGTGTTGGGTTGTTATCCGTGCAGAGGTTTGACGACACGCTTGTGGCTTATACCCAAAGCTCCCTCATACAGGTGGCTTTACGTCACCATCCGAAATGCAATCCAAAGCTCCCTCATACACGGGCTTTACGTCACCATCCGGAATGACGAATGCAATCCCTTACAACATGTCCGAGCTCAGGAGTCGACCCTAGGATTGAACTCGGGCCCCAGGATCCACGGAATTTGATCGAGATGGCGAAGCGGCGGGGTTGCGTTACCGCTTGCGCCACGGGGACATACCCATAAAAAGTTTAAATCTGATAGTTTTGAAAGAGAGAAAAATTATTCCTAGAAAATTGAACTACATCATGAATTGTGAAATGTGTTTGCCAACATTGTTCCTTTCTATTTTAGCAACTTTATCTTTATAACTTTATTCAAAATATGCAGACTGGCAGGATATCCTACTGGATATCCTGAATTGTTCTGACAGTAACAATTGTAGGTTCCACTAGTTATACAAAATACAGGTCACAGTTCAATTTGATCTAAAATGTCCTTGAACTATAAAATAATTGCAAGCTTGTGTGCGTTGCATCAAGAATAAACCGTCGGACAGGAATGACGAGTTTAAATAGCCATAAATATACATGTTAGGACGATTTAAAGATCAATACAATTTAAAAACGATGGTTTTTACCACATTACACGTTTAAAAGTTCACGAAAGTGACTGGTTGTACAGTTTTGTGGCATGAAACAGAAACGAGTTCTTCAGCCGTTCGGTCCTACAAGTAGGTAGAGTTCTATGGTTATGGTTTCTGAGAGTTCTGCCGGTTTGTTGTTGCCGACTGCTTGTTGTCATGTAGTGCAAGGGATGGTCTTCAGATTGCATCTGTTGAAAGAGTTTTAAGGCTGCTTCGTCACGTCTAGACTTGAGCGTTGGCAGGTGGGCTGTCGTCTGGATACCTCCATTCCCGTTGATAATCCTCGATGCTCTCTTCTGGACAGATTCGACTGTTTTTGACTGGGTTTTGTTACATCCGGCGTACACCACGTTAGCATATTCCAGAACGGATCTGATTAGGGTTGTGTACACTGTCGTGAGGTCGTCTGGGGGCATACCACCTTTAGCAAGTAAGCGAAGATAGTGGAGACGTTGTGATCCCTTTTTTGTCGCATGTGAAATATGGCTATCCCACTTAAGGTTAGAGGTCATCTTGAATCCGAGGTAGGTGGCGCATGTGACAATAGGTACTTCTTTCCCACCCAGTATGAGCGGTGGAAGGACTGGAGGTATTCTGGAGAAGCATATTCTGAGTTCGTACGACTTGTCGCCGTTCATGACCATGTTGTTCTGCGTTGCCCATGAGTCAAGGTGATCGGCTTCCTCCTGCATAGTATCGTCCGTTTCCGCGGTGACACAGGGCATGCATCTGGACAGTCCAATGTCGTCTGCGTATCCAATATTTGTAGTTGTTGCGTGATCTATAACAGTCATCAGTATAAAACAATATTACCATTTGTTTTGAGTCACACCTTGCTGTACATCAAAAGCCAAGCGACGGATATTGTGAATTTGGCCATGGCCCTTTTTGACCTTGACGGAAGAAGTGTCCCTGGCCTAGAGTGAATGGCTATTATAGCCAGGGTTGGGGTTTTTTTCAAACGGCGCCGTCACGTTTGAAAATAGCTATTTCAAACATAACATGTTCATCGCAAGTAACACGCTCATATGTACATACAGGTTAGGCACAGCCAGTGACTTTAAAATACGTAAGATTGGAAGTAGACTTTCTACGTAACACTTGCTGAAGGAACCGTGGCCGGTGGCTGTAAAATATCACTTCTCCGCCAGACGTCGCTTCGTTCGAACATGGCGCAACGGCCATTGCGTCACCATTGTGTCGTGTTTGGATAGGTGATGTGACCACGTGACGTCGTTGGGTTAAAATTGACCAAGAGGTGTAAGGAGCAGCTGTTCAGTAATACCCCTAGAGCGTGGTGTTACCCAGTCTGAGATCGGCTAGCCTTTGCTACACGTCTGGCGTTTATCGGTCTTCGGAGATGGCCCTATTTGTAGTTTGTAACCATTCGAAGCCGGAAAATATCAACATTCAGGCCCCATTCGCGACTGCCTAACTGTGACGCTTTCCCGTCCCTACTTTTCCTAGTCGAACCCTGCGCCCAACATGTTTGCCAAACAAAGGCAAGGGCAAATTATATAGAAAACAAAGACTTCTGGCTTCCAATAGGCTGGAACTACTAGCAATAGGCAACGCGATGGATTACGAAACAATTCTTAAGGATTATTTGGGTGAATTTGGCCGTTTCCAGAAAATAACGGCCTTTTGTATGGCAGTGATTGCGGCTCCTATGGGGTTCCACTCGCTGGCGATGGCGTTCCTCGCAGCCGTGCCCGAACACCACTGTCGGCTGCCCGGCGTGAACCTTCCCGATGAACATCCATCTGCCTGGGCGGCGCATCTGAGCGGTATGAACGGCAGCGTTCCGTTGGAATTTGACGCTAGTGGAGAATGGGGGTATAGTAGATGTCAACAGTTCAACTTTGATGGTTTGAACGTGACTACGGAGAACAGAACCCTCCAACACTGTACAGACGGCTGGGTGTACGATCACAGTCATTACGGAACAAGCATCGTCACAGAAGTAAGAAAATTATCTTGAATTCTTACGCCTCTACATATATTTTCTGAAAGGGCCTACGGTGAGTGTCCAAAGTTCAAAAGTCAATAGCCAAGGACTGCCCATGTTTGATTAATTGCTAAGAGGTGAAGCCAGCTAGCCACTCCGTAAATACATCCCCTCAGCTATGTAATAACTGCATTTCACAAGACATAACTGTGGCGGGCCGCCATTGTTCTAGCCTGCATGTTAGACCCCAAAACTCTGAAATATCTACCGGATAGATATGTTAGAGTTTGGGTGGTCTGGCATCCAGGCTACCGTTGTTCCAGTTACATCAGGATAGCGGACGGATGTAGTAGACGGCATTTGCCTCATGCAAGGTTGTACATGTCACCTCGACGAGTTGTTGAATGATTGAGTTGCTTTACACCTTGTATACACCACACTACAGCATGCGTCTGGGCTATTCGGCTTTATTTCGAAGAATTTATAACGTTGGGTAACCTAAATTCGGGATTTTTCCGATAATGGTTGACTGAAATCAATCTAGCAGAACAATAAACCATCCTTTTTTTCTATTATTCTGTCAGTATCATGTACTATCTTTGCACTAATCATATATATGGTAGATTTTGTCTCTAGTCGTGCTGACACCATAATATTTCAACTTGAAACTACCGTCCGCCGCACGCACAATGACAGTGCTGTCGGACAGGGGGGCACATTAATTCGGGAGAGAAGATTCGTCTTGAATATCTTACCGCTAATCACATTTTATACAGCAGCTATTCGTTCCATCCTTGGCTTGAGGAGAGTGCTATGGATATAGACGTGTCCAAGTAAAAAAATACACGAAAAAACGGCCGCACCGCACACATCAGGCCTTTGCTAACATCCCGTTTGTTGAGTGGGTTGACCGTCACTCAAAGTCGATCCCCACCGTCATGGCAACGTGTACATTATTCATGGCAAGTTAGCTGGATGCCGTAGCAATGGTTATACTACTATGTCCATGTGTTCCTTGTTGTGTTAGGAGCAAACTTTGAGGAAAATATCGTCTTCAGTCCACTATCACACCCAACATTTAGACAAAAAAGTGTTCCTCACAAACCTTTTGTCGTCTGCTTGACGACATGATTCTGGGCCGGTAACAATATGGCGGCGGGAAAATACACGTGCCGTAGGTTGTAGCAACAAAGAGGAGTTTTGATGATTGATCACACTTAGAATCCAGTTGCAGGTTAGCAAAAGAGATTGTAATAAGTTGTCTTGTAAATAATTGTGTTTAGCAGGCAGGAGATGTGACATTTGTCTTATAAACCAGCGAACAACCGTGCAGTGTGAGTCTCCCACGAAGCCCCCAGACTCTGTCAATAAGGGACGGAGAGTTTTTGACGTCGCCAACTTCTAATGCATGGTTATCGAAGCTTTTCAGGCAGTGTTCTGAATGTGTTAGTCTGTCAAGTTTGCATTTCTAGTGGTATTACTGATGTTGCATCTAGCACATATCCCTAAATACCCCGTTTTCGAAAAATCCCGAATTTAAGTACCCCACGAATTTATGTTACCCAACGTTACCTTTTTTAAATCATTATTATCATGGTTTTCTAAAATCACTATTCTGACAAAGCACATTACCCTCACTCTCCCTCTCGCCGCTTTGTCTCCGTCTTCCCCAAGGACTTTATCTGTCGTAATCAGATGCAAGAAGCTCGTCAAGCTTTGTTCTTTGTCTACAGGCGACATGAATTTTTGTCGCCAAACATTTGCATAAGGCTCCCCGCATAAGGTAAATACACAGTCATGTACTTGTCATCAACATGTTTTGCATCGACAGCAGCAAAAGACACTCGAGCTCACGCCGACAACTGAAATAGTACAATCACACAGCATTTTTATCTAATAACAGGCGAAAGGTGGTAATATGCTAATGGGGCTTCTCTGGAGCTTCTCTGGCTAGCATATACGATTTTCGCGCCCCGTGTAGATCTGCCTGGAGATTAGTAATATGCTATTCTTTATTAAAGGTGAGGCGGGGCGCACAAAGAGCTATCCTGTGTTGAAATATTCATATACAACACCGGGTCTGGGCTTCTGATCCCACGTTAATCTCTACAAACTTAATTATGTAATCAATGACAATTGAATTTCAAATATCAGAAGATCGATCTTGTTTTGTCGGCAAATGGCTTCCTCTTGGGTTTGATTGCTTTTTTCTTGAAATCAAAGCTTTGTTGTTGTTTTTTCTCATCAAGCAAGATCAACGTATATTCACCTGCCCTCAAATAACAAAGAATCGTTCTATTCTGGATTCGTTCTAACGAGTGGATTGCGCAGAAAGCTGTAATAATGCTTTTTAAAAACCTGTGTGCACTCTTAAGTGTAAACGCAAACCAAGTCCTTGCCCAAACCGTTAACCTCCTTGCCCAAACCAAGGAGGTTGAATACATTCTGTATTTAACCTCCTTGCCCAAACAAACCATGTTTATCGTCCGCCAGGCCCTGTCAAGGAATTAACAGCGTGACGTGCATTTCAAATAAGCAATTAACACCTTACTGGCGGATAAAGCTCGTGTGCGTAATCTCCAAGCAGATGTAAGGTGCAACTCAGTGTTATACGCGTGTTTTTCGCATAGCCTCCTTGGTCTTGCTAGTAGTCCAAGTTTTAGGAAAAGAGGTTGAAACGTGGACTACATGGAAGACGTACAAAATTCCGTTAACACACTGAACTGGGCACTACGTCTGCTCGGAGCTTAGGAGGGACTGCTTGCTAGGAATTGTAATTTGTGAACAGATCGAGACCTCCCTTCGCACTCCTTCACTGAGCATGCCGGTATCGACGTGTATCCTAGCCCCCCCCCCCCCCCTTCCACTCCTTTGGTTGCCGAAGAAACGGTAGAACTTTGTTTTTGACAAAAGTATTGGGTGACTAATTAATTAATGGGGTAAGCCGGCAATGCAGTTACAGATTTGCAACCATTCTGCCGGTTATTCTATTGTATTCAAGTAACTAAGTAAGTCTGGTGGAAAGTACCGCTACATTCCAACTACAGCCTATTCTAACCTCCTTGGGAAAGGCAAGGAAGACATTACACAACGTAGAAGGAATGGAGCTTAGCCCTCATTGGTGAATGCTTAGCCCTCATGAATGTTACATAGACGATTTCAAACTTATTAACCCCTAAAAGGCTAAACAATGTTTTTTCTGCTCTTGAATTTCAGGCCTCTAGTTCAAGATAATTGTCACAATAAACAGGCCTGTGACCAATGCGCTTTAAAGCTAGAGTTAAAAGTGTAGTATTTGCAATATCTGTCCTACCTAAGAAAAAGTAATACTTTCACAAAAGGCTACAAATTGCAAACTATCTTGTGATAACGTAGTTTGTTTTTACTAAGGCTTGCGTTGACTCACTAGTACATGTACCTCTATCTTTGGCTCCAGTTTGATCTAGTCTGTGACCGGGCATGGCTGAGGGAGACTGCTCATGCCATCTTCATGCTGGGCTTCAGTTTTGGCGGGATGGTCTCAGGTGTTCTCTCAGACAGGTACGTTCGTTTTTCATCATCTACCCAGTCGTGAACAATTTATCGCCGTTAATTTTCTGACTGTGGCAATGTAAAAATGGCAGTGAATGAAATTCAATCAGAAAACAGTACGTACCCAGCAAGAGTTGCACGCTGGTATCCAAACCTATCATAGCTACCGAGTCTTTTTCGTCCTCTCAGCAAATAGAGGACAAAAGAGGCTCGGCAAATATGATAGATTTGCACGCCATGCTAAAGTTTGGTGAGTTGGGGTATTTGGATTTTAAAGCTCATTGCTTTTGAACTTGAACTTTATTGATACATCAGCTTGGCAGTCTCTCAGTCAGAGAGATTTAATTGCGCAGACCCACAGTTCGTCTTATACACTGTATATACTTTTGACATGGCTGTCGTATTGTACCTAACGTCACGGCATGTAGTAACGATGTCATATACACCGAGGAGGGTCTCCTACCGTGAAGAACTCCAACGTGCAATTTTTGTATGTTAAAAGAGTTTCCGTTTTACTAGGTTCGGGCGCCGTCCGACCCTCTTGTGGTGCATTCTCCTCCAGCTCATCTTTGGAGTGGCCTCAGCTTTCTCTCACAACTACGTCGCCTTCGTCGTCATGAGATTCTTCCTGGGAGTCTTGAACGTCGGGATCTACTTTTCTGCCTTTGTGTTAGGTACTCCCTTCTGTAGCTGTAGCATATCTCAAATTGAACGGGTTTGTTTTGATGTTCTATAGACCTTTCTCACGCGGCGGACATGATAGAATGAAATCAATCACAATTGGCCAGTTTAGCCAATGATTACCTGATAATTAGAGAATCGACCAATGAGGAAGTGGCTGCATGACCGACAAATATTTTCATTTCTATGTTTCTATTTTGCATTTCTACGTTTTGACGGAGAAGGGCGGGGACTATGGCATTCGGTCAACGAAGCTCTAAATTTCTGCATCTTTTTCGTGCACTACATTAGTTATGATATTGATACTTGGATATCATATTCTAAAACCTTATGAGATTAAGGAGGAAAGCTAAATCTGTACATTATTTTGCTTCTTTGCCTCATTGGCCTCGTCTTTATTCTACTATGTCCGCCGCGTGAGAAAGGTGTATAATAGTTGTTTTAAGTATGTTCAAACACTTTCTTTGAGTATAAGGACAGTTACGTTATGGCTATGATGTTTCTAAAGAAAACACTGTCTCCTAATACCTTGACAAACTCGAGCAGATAGCTGTTAGAGAAATTTCACCTGATTTCGATAGCTTACCAGTGCGAAAGTTGACATTGTAAAGAGTTTAAACGCTTTTCAGTATCCGATTTCCAAATTTTTTTTTGCAATTCACAGCATGTATTTTTATCATTTAGCAGCTGCTTTTTAACATCTACATTTTGGACGAAAACTTGGGGGAACGGACGAAAATTGATGCGCGCGCGTTTGTCATCCATATATCAACATGGCCTTACGGTCTCTTCCAACAGGTACAGAGATTCTGGACCAATCAAGGCGCACGATGTTCGGCCTGTCCATGGCGCTTTTCCTGGTACTGGGGTACATCGGCCTGGGCGTCGCGGCCTACCTCATCAGGGAGTGGTGGAAGCTGCAGCTGGCGATTTCTGCTCCCTTTGCAGTTTTCCTCAGTTACTGGTGGTGAGGACGTCATTTGTGGTTGTTAGCTTGCTTTCTTACGAGCAATTAGTACATGTCAAGAAGTAGGAAAGGCCGTTTCAAAAAAGAACTTTGAAATGAGTGGTCTTCATAACATTCGTATCTCATACCTTCGCCAAATGATTTGTTGCCATTCAAACTACTTATTCTAAAGGTTTCCCCTTTGATTATGCAAATAATGCCATCATTTGCATAAGACGTATTAGTTAATGACTTGCTGTACTACCAAATGACAAAAGTTGCCCAAGATATGAAAGTCTTATCTTAGCAAAGAAGGCTGTTGTAGCAATTTGTCATTGATTGGGCAAATAAGGTCCTTATTTTCTTGATTTATATGTAATGATATTCATTACTTCAGAAAGAATAAATGACGTGATTTTTTGAATCTCCAGGTTAGCTCCAGAGTCGCCCCGGTGGCTGATGGCGAGCGGGAAGGTTGAAGAAACGAGGAAGACGATCAAACGTGCTGCCAGAATGAACGGAGTTGTTATCCCAGACAAAGTGTATGACCTCATCAAGGGAAACATCACCTCTGACAAGGTTACGGTTAATTACATTGTCATCACCTCGCAAAACAACTTTGCAGTATCACCATCCTTGTAGCATAAGTCAGCACGTACATAGAAAATTCTATTTTTCTCGGGTTTGAGCAAGTGTTTCTTTCTGATAGCTAGCTCTCAGTGTCAATAACTTTTCACACATCCTTAAGCTTAAAGCCAGGTATGATGCTCAGGAAATCATGATGATGTTACTTCCGCATGCTGGACTAAGTTTGTAATAGGAAAAGCTCATTGGAACACCATGAACATTCACAGGATACCGAATCCGCCGAGATGATCGAACGACGGTTCTACAGCATTCTGGACCTTGTGCGCACGCCTACTATGAGGAAAAACACCATCATAACGGCGTTTACCTGGTGAGTTGTCCACTGTGTGCCTAGTCGTGACATTGTAGATAAAATTTACGTAGGATTTGATTACAGAAAACTGTATTTGTATTTGTTTTTATTGACAATGAAAACAATTCATTACACCGGGTCAGCCTAGGCAGCTCTATCTGGCAACGGCTGACCCACAAAAATACAGACGAATGGAGTAAAAAATCACGTAAAGATGTTAATGCCTCATACCTTCGCGTTCTGATAACGTGCTGTACGTACCGTCCTTCTTAGGTTCGCTATCAATGCTATATACTTCGGCCTGTCCCTCGGCGCACCTGAGCTTCCTGGTGACCCCTACTTGAACTTCATCCTCGGCTCGTGCACGGAAATACTCGCCATCCTGCTGGCCTGGTCCACTATGGACAGGTGGGGGAGGAAACCACCTGTTATAGCATCCCTCATTCTGGCAGGTGTAAGCTGTGGAGCAACAGCGGCTGTACCGAAAGGTTAAAGCCTTGTTTTACTGTATGCCGAGTGCTCAGTTTTATAAAGAATATCAAAGAATATCATATAATCCGAAGTCACTCACTGGTCGTCTATCACATCAAACAGATCGTATAACTAATCTGAATAGTAAAAATTTCGAATGTGACAAAATTGAGGACAAAACTGTCACTAAGGCCCCCGGTCTATGTGACCGTGACTGGATTTGTGTAACCCTTAATTTCACAATTAGAATTTCATAGAAAATCTAAAAGTATGACTGAAACACGAAAAGTGTAAAATAAATGTTTTAAATTTTATCTATGACATTCGTTGAGCGATCTGTTAAATATTAGGTCGCAGCGACGTCTTATGGAATGGAGGTGAAGTTAGATTACAATGTTTTTCCCTTACTAATAACATTCTTTTGTCTATCCCAGATTTGTGGAAAGTCTCCACCGGCCTTGCCATCGTTGGTAGGTTTGGGGTGAGCGTGACGTACGCTATCCTCCCGGTGTACTCAGCAGAAGTCTTCCCCACCGTTGTGAGGTAAGTGACTGTGATTCCCCAGAAAGGTTGTGAAACAAATCACAAAACCACTATAACAAAATATTTCTCTCACCAGTAATGGCCTTATGCGAAGAAGTAGGGATCTGTGTACTGACAAGCTACTATACATATATTATAAACAGTTTAGTCTTAAGTAGACTGAGTCTGTGGTCCAGGCACATCAGATTGTGTGTGTTTGGTGTTTATGGGGTGTGTATGGGATGGCTTGTTGCAAAAATATCCTTCTGCAGGAAGCTATTGTACCATTTCTTCATTAATTTTGCAAATGATATCGATGTCAAAACTAACATAATCTATGATATTCACCTTTATCCAACATACATATATATATGCATGTTTCACTAGTATGGATATGCCAATATTTACCACTAAGGAATCATAAAATTTGATTTTCATGATATGAATTATTTGAATCAATTGATGTTCCTTTCTAACCAAGCTACATGTATGTAACGAGTATGAAGTTCCTGTCATTCAGCACAATTGATAGATAATTTTTCCTCATCAATCATGCCAATAACGTCCTAATTTGCATGATTAACGTACTATTGCGGTGAACTTCATCAACGTTACTGGCAGGCCAAAAGTTATACAAATCCATTCTTCCCGACTTATCCTGTTTCAAAGTCTGGAACTGAAACGCCCCTGCAGTTCCAAAAAAAGCTGCTAGAGGGCCCAAACTTGTGACAATTGCTTGCCGAGAACACGAGATGTCAAAGTCGAACGTTCTGCTGCTGTGACAAGGAAAACCGCCAGGGAGCGCAAAGCCTAATAATTTATTCGATACGACTTGACCTAACCACATACCAAGTTTCATGACAATTCATCCTTAGCTTCTTGAGTGATGCTGCTAAACCCCGTGCATGCATACAAACTTACGTACCTACAAACGCTATCAAAAACATAACCTTTTCGGCGAAGATGATAACGGAGAATTAACATACACATCTACTCCACCAGGAACATGGGAATCGGCACAGTCTCCATGCTGGCTCGAGCTGGTGGGATCCTCGCCCCGTTCGTGGCTCTGTTGGGGGAGTACTGGGCCCCCCTCCCCCTCCTCACCTTCGGCATCCTGAGCTTCCTGGACGGAGTCGCCATCTTGGCTCTGCCCGAGACACTGGGCGTCCCGTTACCTAACACACTGGAGGATGCTGAGAACTTCAAAAGGTGCCGTTATATCCAAAGTTTTTAGTAATCGACTGCCTGTACGTACTAGATCTTTGTATGTTTTGTAAAACCATCCAGAGTGTACATGACCGCTTGTGCCCCCCGGCTATAACTAGATTGAGCATTCATCACTCCGCCTGGACCTTGCACTAATATACGTCACTCCACGTGTAAAATTAGTCAAACTTGGCATGTTTTCAAAATCAGGAAAGAGAAGACTACACCGCCATTCTGCTGACAATGTATATTCAAAGGTGCGCTATTTTCTTCGCCTTGCCGATTGTAGGCACGATATACAGACACAGATACAGAGTGCTGACTGCGATAATTTTTCCTTTGAATATACGAACACAAACTTTGCTACGAAATATTGATGATGCTTCATCATGAACACTGTTCTGTTCCTACCCTACAGCACGAAGGACAAACGGACCGAGACGCTGCTGACGGGAAAATCGGAAGAAAAACCAACACTATCACTGGCTAAGATTGTTGAGAGAGTTACTACACTTTAGAGGACGGACGCAGCGTGTTATTAAACCTTTTCATCCGTATGACATCACTGCATATGAACATACAGTCAAACTCCCATTAATGCAACGTGTATCAGGTACACTCCGGTGAAAATCAGGAACATACA
Organism: Branchiostoma lanceolatum; assembly: GCF_035083965.1. Lineage (NCBI taxonomy): Eukaryota > Metazoa > Chordata > Leptocardii > Amphioxiformes > Branchiostomatidae > Branchiostoma > Branchiostoma lanceolatum. Next base: position 10,525,648 of record NC_089724.1, read on the forward strand.
TATTTGGCTTTTCGGGCCTTTGGATGCAATTTACTGTGTTTATTTTCTTAGACTGATTACTATGGTCAATTGAAATACACGGTAAAGCATGATCATGATATGATCATATTATTATGCAAATATATACGATTGAAAGTACGATAAAAGGACCAAATGTTTGAAATATTAGTGAATGATACAACGTGAATAAACTGTAACACATGCGTCAGTTGGGAGATGTTTGCTTTGCTCTTTCTACATTCTATACAAACCGACCACCATTTGACAGCATATCGTAGAAAACTGTGTCATGAATTGACGAACCACACGGACAGATGCACACAGCTTTGCAAAATAGTAGGTTTGAGAGATCTCTAGTGCAGCACCTCCCAGGTATGCAAAGTTTAGATATACAGGAGTTTATTTGTTTATTTGTTTATTCATTTATTCATTTGGCATGCATTGTATTTACAAACATGCCAGGGTTGCCCAACTAGCTTAAGCTATTACAAAGGGCAACCCTGGGAGAAAAACGTTATCATTACAAATAACATACATAATCATTTCATTAAGCACACATAGAAATCACTACCAAATTAATTAAGAGGTTGACATACGTATTTACAATTATATACACGAATTAACTATTTTAGACAGTGTAGAGTAAAACTTCTTACATTCTATTGAAATACTTGCGTGTAATCATAATGTTAACAGCTAGTGTCGCATAGAAGTGTATACATATGTATATTAACTTAGACCAAGAACGGGTCTCCTAGGGAGGCCCAAGCTTTTCCTCTGAAGGAGGATACAGAGGTAGCTGTACGTGTTTCTGGTGGAAGCAAGTTCCAGAGTTTGGTAGCCCTGTGGAAGAACGCTTTCTGAGTCCTAACGCTTTTGGGAGTTTGCACAGAGAGGTTATTTCCATTTCGGAGGGGATATCTGGAGTCTATGGAAGATGATCTTGTTGTTGGTAGAAGACTGAGTAGGTGGGGTGGGCAGTGTCCGTTCATGAGTTTGAAGAGGGTGGTGACTGTGTGGAATTTACGGCGGAAGGTGAGTGAGGGAAGACATAGTTGGGAGTAGACGGTTCGGTAGGAAGGGTAAGGGATTCCACGGTGTCCACTTATCATTCTAGCTGATCGGTGCTGGACAGATTCAACTGATCTTGCATCGCGTGCGGTGAGGCCTGACCATACTATGTCAGCATATTCTAAAACTGGTCTTATTATGATCTTGTATAGCTGTAGTAGAATGTTCTTGGGCACCTTCTTCCGTAGAGCACAGAGCATTCCAGCCGTTCGTCTTGCCTTGTTTGTTGTGGCTTCAGCGTGCAAAGACCATGTGAGCTTGCAGGTTAAGGTCACGCCCAGGTGTTTGTGGCTGTAAACAACCTGCAGAATAGTACCGGCTAGGATAACTGGGGGGATCCTTTGTGGAAGGGGACGGGTAGTGAGAAACATAACTTTGCATTTGTCTCCGTTGGCCTCGAGTTTCCAGCTTTGTAGCCAGTCTGATACAGTGGCAAGGTCTTTGTTCAGTGAGTCTACAACAGTATTGATAGAACGGTGAGCTGCTGTGAGTGAGGTATCATCTGCGAACAAGTTCGCCACACAGGTTGTACATCTGGAGGGCAGATCGTTTATGTATAAAATGAAAAGTGTAGGTCCTAAAACAGAGCCCTGTGGGACTCCAGCAAGGGGGGTCTTCCAGTCAGATGTTGCGCCATTGACAACCACTCGTTGACGTCGTTCTGTAAGGTAACTCTGGAACCACTCAAGAACCCGTCCACGAATTCCGTATCCTTCCAGTTTGGCTAAGAGGCCGTTGTACCAGACTTTATCAAAAGCCTTTCGTAGGTCCAAGAATACGCAGCCAACCACCTCTCCTTTGTCAATGGCTTTGGTCCACTCGTCAACAAGTCGGACCAGTTGAAGAGTTGTGTTGTCCTGCGCTCGAAATCCACTTTGATACTGTGTCAGCATTGGACGAATGTGTTCCATTAGGCGTTTGATATACAGGAGTGCATCATACTGGGGGATTTCGGGGTTGAGATCTGTTTGGACGTCTCTTTTCAGGGTGGCGGGATTATGTACCCGGGGTGAATTATGTTAACCTTAAAAGACTCTTGAAATGACCGAAAAGAACGATATACCAGATTTTACTCTATTATGTATTTTGTACCATGTGTGTGCAATGATATATTTTTATAGATTTGTTACAAAAAACAAACCTTGAAACTGACATATTTCTTTAACATTACGGCCAGTTGGGGGCATATTGGCGTCTAATGGCACCAATCATGGAGCCAATATTAGGGTCTTAAGTTCGCAGCTAGATCGCGGCATTTTACCTCTTTAACGTTGTTTTTATCGCAATTTCAAGCGACACACTGGCGGCGATAGGGCGACAAGCTGGCGTTTGTGCACGGCACGTTGGCGGTAGCCATTGGCAAGCTGCCGCCAACGTGCCGCCGTCCGGTGAGATCTGGGCTTTACATAATGGAGAGAAATCAAATAAATATTTAGTTTTCCTGGCACGGTTTGTCGAATGTAAACACCTCCTCCTCAATATTCACCGTTGAGCGATATAAAATGCTCCACTTGGACCTTGCACTCATCTTTCTCACTTCACGTCTAAAATTGGTTAAACTTGGCATATTTTCAGAAACGAGTGTTATCAAGGTTAGTTGGGAAGCCTCATGATTTAACGTAATTGGTAATCCGCTCAGAGAATTTAACATAATCCTCAATCGGCGGAGAAAATGTTGCGTAATTCGTAATCACTACCACTCCCACCCCCATGCAGGCCCTCAGGTAGCCCTCAGGTATATACAGTAGGCGCACCTGCTGTTTTCGCGGTCCGGTGAACTCATGACCTCAGATGTTGCGTCGTCTGCTCAATAATCGGCCAGAAACCAAGAAGTCGCCATGGAGTACCGGTACCGGAGAATCATACACGAAATTGGAGAATTCGGCCGTTTTCAGAAAAGTGTTGCATTCTGTTTAGCTGTTCTAGCTGTCCCTCACGCAATGCATGTTCTCTCTATGGCTTTTCTCGGCGCCCTACCTGAGCACCATTGCCGACTGCCTGCTGTGTCCACCCCCGACGATTTCCCCCCATCATGGCAGGACCAACTGGGCAGTTTCAACGGTAGCATACCACTGGAACTAGACGCTAGTGGGGAGTCCGGGAGGTACAGTAGATGCCAACAGTTCAACTTAACTGATGGTTTGAACGGGACTTCGGAGAACAGAACACTCCAACACTGTACAGACGGCTGGGTGTACGATCGCAGCCATTACGGAACGAGCATCGTTACCCAAGTGAGTATCTGATTGAAATACTATGAAACACAGGACAAAGTGGAGAGATTTGAAGAAAGACCGGTTGCAGCTGCAGAGTGGTCAGACCACTGCAGCAGCAGAACACATTGGACTACGTAAGGGTTAAGCACCTGTTTTGCCCTCCCTTTCGCATTGTTTGTGACAAATTCAAATAGAATAATAAAACAAACAAAAACAGTTAAAGGCATGTCAACAGTCTTGATCTTTGCACCGACCAACATCGGAAATTGTGGGCACCAGAATGCTTATTACGAATGATCACGTTATACATGTATGGACGTTATAATTATCATGGCGTCCTAGTTTACCGTGATAAAGGATAACATGTCAAGTGGCATTATTAGGGGTTCATTACAGATGAAAATTGCACTGAAAACCCCGGGACCTTAACTGAAAGCTGCCTTTTTCGATGAAGAACACACACACACACACTCAAACACACACACCAGCCAACCTTCCCCTGTCAACAGCCGCGGTCAAAAGATCACATCCAATTTTTTAAAAAGCGAATAGTTATAGCTCTATACCAACCAGCCACTTGCTTGCCAATAGGCCTTTTTATTGTATTGTAATGTTTTGTTCACACCAGTCGACCCCCAATAACCTGAAGGCAAATATTCTCATTTCAAGGATAGGCTCTTATTTGCCGTTTGCTCAATACCTGAAGAGCAAATATGCTTAGCCTCAGCCCTGGTCAGCTGGTTGCCGTGTCAGCACAACCCTTCCTTAGTTGGTAGGTGATGCGTAAATAGCAACTGTGCACTGCAAAAGTGAATCGTCACATGCACAGTGCGACATGGGGCCTAGCTGGGCATACATATCTGGGGACAACCAGGGAAGATTGAAGTGTTAACCGTTCTTTGCAGTTGAAGTTACAAAAACATGCAACTGTAACTTATAATGGGAAAGCACACACACACGCACGCACACACACACACACACACACACACACACACACACACACACACACACAAACACAGACACTCACGCACTACGCACGCACACACACACACACAAACACACACGCAAACACACACACAAACACAAACACACGCACCGAGCACGCACATACGCGCACACGCACACACACACGCAAACACACACACACACAAACACACACACACACAAACACACACACACACACACAAACACACACACACAAACACACACACACACACACAACAGAGAACAAGAACCTTATAGCTAAAAGTATACATACTACATAATGTTAACCCAATTCTACAGAATGATATATGTTATCATAAGTGTCTGCGGTCTCAGTCAGTTTTCTACCCTTTGCAGTTTGACCTGGTGTGTGACCGAGCTTGGTTGAGAGAATTTGCTCAGTCGGTCCACATGCTGGGCTTCAGCTTCGGTGCCATCACATCAGGAACCCTTTCGGACAGGTGGGACTGTCGTGTTGAGGCTGTTAACGTTCATACGGAGATCTGTTCCGTTTAGCAATAGATGAAGACATGTACATGTATAAACACAGGGCACGTGTGTTAAGCACTGAGCGCGCCTACCATGCATAGAAAACAAACAAATGAACAAGAAGATAAATAAATACCATATTGGTAACCATGAAATTTCACATTTGGATTTTCAGATTTTTCTTATGAGATCATTTGCATGAGCGAATCGACCATAGACATCCATATTTGCCAAGATGAAAATTTGAAGAAACGCACTGAGTCTGACCGAACCCATCATAAGGATTTAATATTGATGACGCGAGGATCAACTTTCATTACTTAGGTACGGCAGGCGTCCAACTCTTCTATGGTGCATCTTCCTCCTGGTGGCGTTCAGTGTGACGTCAGCTTTCTCGCCCAACTACATCGTCTTCGTCATCCTGAAGTTTCTACTCGGAGCAGTCAACGTGTCCATCTACTACACAGCCTTTGTGCTAGGTACATGCAGATCTTTTTAAACGGCCAAGTTGTCCAAGAATGTACTTGGAAGATATAATGTTTTGACATTAAACGTCTTATAAGGTTGGATAGATAGGACATTTGTATTGTGGAGAAAGCAACATACATCTGCTGATTTGGATTTAGTTCAACAGTACCGACTTTATACAATATGCCTATCAAATCATCCATGGCTATTTGGTTAGTCCCTCTCTCAATATAATTTTCACATTTCTATCCCTACTGATACTGCATTTTGATCTTCTTAGCAACTAGTCTACAGACGATATCTAAGCGTTATTTTTGTTTCCTTGAACAGGTATGGAGGTTTTGGACCACTCTAAGCACACGATGTTTGGGATGTCCATGTACCTGTTCCTGGTCCTGGGATACATCGTACTTGGTGCCTTGGCTTACATCATCAGGGACTGGTGGAAACTACAGCTGGCGATTTCAGCTCCTTTCCTACTCTGCCTGAGCTACTGGTGGTAAACAGGTTATTTATTGTGACAGTTATAAAACGGAAGCTGCAATACATCAATTACATATCAGGTTTTACAAGTTAAAAAAAAACCCTCAAGATATCACATATAATACATTACACAAAACGTGTTACTGGTGGTAAACAGGTTCTTTATTGTTATAAAGCGGAAGCTGCAAATGCATCGATAACATATACGATTTTACAGGTTGAAAACACATCAAGATACTACATTTTTTTAGTTTATAACAAAGTCACACAACCCACTTGATACACACAACGTGGGCCGTGGGACATTTCATTATAGCCAATGCCAATAATGACCCATCAACAGTGATCGATGTACGCAGTTGCCGTAGTACACTAGACACGCGGTGAATAGTTTCACCACATTAACAAATCACCTGAGAACAAAGTTCTTTGTACACAACCAGAGAGAATGCCTAGTCAACGTTTTGATGACCGCCTGTCACCTTCCACGGGGCCGACACTAGTCACTTTTGTTATTTCTATCCGCACTTTGAACACACTTTTCATTGCTCACCTGTAGTTAGCTTTCGGTCATGAACTAGGTTGCTATCTCTATATTAACTTTTTTACAAAGCATGGAGAGAGTGGCTTGCTCTGCGATTATAGACAAAAGACCATGACATGCATTCGTGGTTGACGATGGCCGTGGCTTTCCATTAAAACATTTCACATTGAAGAACATTCAAGTCACCTGATCACGTTTAAGTAAAACATTGATACAGTATGCCCTATGGGTAAGGTAGAAGAATTTTATTACGCGACAATTGCAACAGGTACAATGTATGGCAACATGACAATCGAACTATAATAATTTCTATTGTCTAACAATTCTAAAGAACTTATATGTCTTTGTCAGAAGAAATGAAACAGCCAGGTATCCAGGTATCGTAATAGAGGATCAGAAGAGATTGACTGATAAACACATTTTAACGTAAAGGTGAAATGCCTGAAAAAATTATTATGGATGAATATATCGCTGCATGTTAGGAAGCGAAGGGTATGGTCTTTTTTTAAACCCCAAAAGATAGGGGAAGTTTATTGTGGCTGTTTGGCACTTATACCGACTTTGCCGTCAGGTTGTTGCCGGAGTCTCCGCGGTGGTTGATTGTTACCGGGCGGATGGAAGACGCCAAAAGAGCCATCAAACGCGCGGCCAGAATGAACGGAGCTGACTTCCCGGATAAACTGTACCGTGAAATGGACTCCAACCTTATCCAGGTGAGCATGAACACACACTCATAGAAGTTATAGAGAGAAACTTTACCCTAAATATCAAACACCATTCCCTTCCATTAGAATTGATAGAATTGTTTTGGGACAGGAATGCGAACTGATACTGAAATGAAGAACATTTTAATTTATTCTCTTCGTTCCAAGTAACGTTAACTCATTGTCGTTTTTGATAATCATATGTTCTAAACTAAATGTGAGTGACGTCTAGCTATTGTGAGATCTGAGTTGATAATAAATAAAAGTCATGTTTTATATTTCATGATTATTAGAATCCATCTCAGCTAAAAGTATCTACTAGGTGATAATTGTCAACTCTAGACTACAGCCTGCTCAGTCACTGCATAGATCACATAATAGATGTATTTCCGAATAGAACGATGGAAACGACGAAAAAGGAAGAAGAGAGCACAATCTGCTGGATCTGGTGCGCACACCCAACATCAGGAAAAACACGCTCATAGTTGGATTCACGTGGTGAGTAAAGAAGTACACGTTCTTCGAGCTCTGATCGTCTCCCTGTGTCTGTTGTACAATTCTTTGTCGTGCGTCATGTTACTTTAGAATTAAATTTCTTTATATTAAAAGCCTTTTTCCTGACATCCCTCGTCATGCTATTAGATTGTTGTAAATAAACTAACTATATGCATATTTCGTAAATGACCCCTTTATTTTAGGAAATATGGATGTAGAAATCGCCAGTTTCTTTGACAATATGTTCTATTGAATAGATGGAGTATGATGCGTACTGCCTTCTCAGAGTCAGGAATTAGCAACGTAAAAAGAAATAAAAGTTTTCATGTCCTTTCCAGGTTTGTTATGATAGCTGTATACTTCGGCCTTTCACTCGGCGCACCAGAGCTCCCTGGCGACCCGTACGTGAACTTCATCGTGGGTTCCTGCATGGAGATTGTGGCTGTTGTGGTGGCCTGGTCCACCATGGACAGATGGGGGAGGAAGCCTCCTGTTATAGCGGCCTTCATTGTCGCAGGAATAAGCTGTGGAGCCACTGCTGTTGTGCCAAAAGGTATAGAGATTCTTCAAATAATACCAAGCCGTATTCAAGCCAAGAACGATAGTTAGAGAAGATACAAGTACAGAGTGAAATATTCTATCTGCGAAAAATAACGTTACATCGCAAACAGAAACAGAGATACCTTTTAAACGCAACTTGATATAATTTTAGATAGCTAAACAGCTTTGGTTGTGTGTATCTATGGGTAACAGTGCCATGTGTACATAATTTATCAACTATTCTTCCTCAGAACTGTGGCAAGTGTCCACCGGCTTATCAATGGTGGGCAAGCTTGGTGTCAGCGTTACGTACGCGATTTTCCCCGTGTACTCAGCAGAAGTCTTCCCAACAGTTGTCAGGTTCGTGAACTATTCTAACGGAAACATGATAGGGTTTTAAATTTCGGTTGTGTGGCATTGGTACATTAGCCAGTCTAACTAGACTGGCCATGGGCTAAAAATGACGCGTTTCATTCAATTCAGAGATTCTAATCTCTCAGAGAATTACGCATACGTCATAGCACTACACTCCTTTGATTCTCAAATTAGTGTACAATGTATACCCTGCTTGGGGATTCCAGAAAATGAGCATTGCTATCCCTCAAAATGGTATGATGTCTGTCAATTGTAATAATTTACAAACAAACGTACTGGAATATATAACGTTATATATATATATACATATGTATGTATGTATGTATGTTTGTATATATGTATGTACGTATGTATGTGTGTATGTATGAAAAAACTTATTTCTTATATGTTTTCTTTCGTAGAAATATGGGAATCGGAGTGGTCTCTATGATAGGCCGAGCTGGCGGGATCCTCGCCCCGTTCGTGGCTCTGTTGGCGGAGTACTGGGCCCCCCTCCCCCTCCTCACCTTCGGCATCCTGAGCTTCCTGGACGGAGTCGCCATCTTGGCTCTGCCCGAAACACTGGGCGTCCCGCTACCTAACACCCTGGAGGATTCTGAGAACTTGAATAGGTATTGCTCACTCCTGTACTATTTTACATGAAATTCAGTTTCGCCTCATTGTTCTATCAGAATACAGACTTATCGTCTAGCCACTTGCATTTTTTTTACCAAAGAGTAGTAGCCTGCATTAAATATAATGTCTAGAGACATTTCTTTGTTGTGTTGGTGGTGGAATCGATGGACTGTTGCCAAACATGGCTAAGTACGTATACGACGTTGCAGGTTTTTAGTTAGATATTGTACAGTACAGATGGATCTTGTAGCATTTTTAAGTTAAATGCCAGTGTTGGAAATACTTACATAAGTCAGCATGGGTGTTTTACCAGAGAGCAAAGGTCCATTAGGTGTAAACTATATATAGTCAGTATCTATCCTTGGTACTGGGTATGCCATTTGTATGCACTGTTGATATGCTTAAAAGCAACGCTACTGTATGTGCACTGCAACGCTAGATATACTCAGTATCTGTCCTTGGTGCTAAATATGGCATCTTTATGTCATGCCTGGGCCTGATACGGGTGTTCCGGGCCGTGTGATAACTATCCGGATCACATAGGGTTCGGGAGGGTTATCACACAGGCTTCCATAGAATATTTCGAACGCATTTCGAGCGCGCCGGTTGCGCGGCCGTCGGAAATTCGAATACCGGATTCGGAGATTGGAATAAATGTTGCTACAGTTTCTTGTTCGAGGACACAAAACTCCCTCAACTTCTGGCGCATTCCGCATTGAAATGTGTGTTTTCTCGGGTGGGTATGACCAAGGTATGACATAAATAAAATACAACACGTTGTATTCCGCATCACCCTCGGTCCCAGCCCTCCCGCGGGTCGGATCGCCCTCCGGCCTACGGCCGTCGGGCGATCCGACCCGCGGTCGGGCTGGTACCTCGGGTGATACGGAATACCCCGTGTTGTATTCTATATGTATGCACTGTTAGGATGCTAAAAAGCAATGGTACAATATTTCAGTGTAGTCAAGGTTTTCTATCAAATTGAATGGTTCTGACAGTATGTTCACAGTGCGAGAGGCAAATGATAATGAATGAGGAAATTCTGTAATTCTAGTGTTTCCATAATGGGACATTGATACATGAAGCATATGTAATTTAAGGTAGGTGGAACATCAATAGATACAATATATGCAAAGATGGTCCTAATTTGCATAAATGTTTCAATTTTTAAGTTATTACCCTATGCTAACTAACCACCTACCAAGCACAGCCGTTGTTCACTTTAGTATAATCTAGTAATTCATTCACGTGCACTCCATCTGCCTCCGGCCTCGAGCCAATAAACTGAAGTCACAAACCTGTTTTGACCTCAAGTAACCCCGCTCAAAGCAAATATATCCTTACAAGCACATCGCTAAGACAACATCAGGCTCCAACGTGCCATTTGCTCAATAGCTGAACAGCAGATACGTTTGTGTCCAGCCCCTGTCACTGAGCAGATCGCCGTGTCAGCAGTAACCTACGTTATCTTGTAGGTAATATGTAAATAGCAACTGGACACAACGTGACAGTACACGTGATAGCTGGGGCGCTGATTAGCATACATTACTTATGCATCTCTAGGGACAGCCAGACAGAATCAAAGTGCACAAGTTACAAAATTGCATCAGATTCTGTATCTCTTGATGTGAATGTTTACAGGACACATTTGTTCCATAGACTGGTAGCATGTATTTGTTTCTAGAGACCTTTCATTGCGTGTGTTGGCGGTGGAATCATCAATAAAACTGAGCCTAAACATGGCTAAGTACGGCATTCTTGCAGCTTTATAGTTGATTACTATTCAGATGAATCTCGCTAAATGTCAATATTAGAAATACTTACAAAACTCAGTATAGTTATTTAATTTCGGCATCATCATATGGAGAAAAGCTCAAGTAGGTGTCTACTTTATACAACCAGTATCTGTTCTTGGTGCTGACATTTGTTTGCACTGTTAAGATGCTAAAAAGCTATGCAACAGTATTTCAGCGTATCCATGACTAACAATAGTGCTGTTTGTTTTTCAGTGTTAGAGGCAAGAGTTCAGAGAACTCGGAGAAGATCTTGCCAGACGAGTTCCAGAAGACTGAGGAGACTGAGATCTATGATAGGATCACAGTTTTGTGATAGAAAAAAGATTCTGCAGGAGTCAATACTGTGGGTAAATGGTATTAAAAAGAATTAAGATTCACCACAATATGTCTGGCAGCAGGTATCAAGAACTGAAGAAGGGAACAGAACAAAAGGAAAGAAGGCTAGAACAACATAGCCTTAATACATGTACTGTCGTCCTTGTTAAGCACAGTGAGTCATGGGTAGCTGCAGTCGACACAAGCTAGGTAAATAAGAATGGATCTAAGTTTAACAACCATAGGTCCTGACAAAATAAACAATTTTTGTTCAAAACCAGTATTCCATCTATCGATATCATGTGCAACTACGGTTGCGGGAGTATGAAACACATCTGAAACACTTTTAAACACTCTTTTTTTTAGTTTGTGTAAGAGGTGTGACAATCATATTCTCAGTGTACCAAGAGCCAGACCTTTGATGTAGATGTTGACAACTTGTGCATGAACCTGTAGGCGGGCCCGGCTAGTACTAGCTTATTCTTTACGGGAGGCAAACGAAAACAAAAACGGCCAGTACTACCCCACCCAACCAAAACCTCTGCTTGGAGAATAAATATGAAGAAAACCTCATCACTATTCATCTTTGAATGACATGGATCACTCCGCGTGGGCATCGCACTCATCTAACTCACTCTACGTCCAGATTGGGCATACTTCACATATTTTCAAAACCTAGTAGAAGAATAGTATTCGGGACCTAGACGAACATTACTAGTAACTTGTACCCCACCCCCCGTTCTTCTAACAGTTTCGGCTGAGCATATTAAAATGCGCACTATTTTCTCCATCTTGCGGGGTGTACGCATGACCTAGATAAGACCCCGTCATCTGCCAAATAATTAACCAGAAGACGAGTACTTGTCGCCATGGAGTACCGGTACCGGAGAATCATACGCGAAATTGGTGAATTCGGCCGTTTTCAGAAAACTGTTGCATTTTGTTTAGCTGCTCTGGCTCTCCCTCACGCTATGCATGTCCTTTCTATGGCTTTTCTCGGCGCCCTGCCTGAGCACCATTGCCGACTGCCTGCTGTTTCCACCCCCGGCGATTTCCCCCCATCATGGCAGGACCAACTGGAGACTTTAAACGGTAGCATACCACTGGAACTGGACGCTAGTGGGGAGTCCGGGAGGTACAGCAGATGCCAACAGTTCAACTTAACTGATGGTTTGAACGTGGCTACGGAGAACAGAACCCTCCAACACTGTACAGACGGCTGGGAGTACGACCGCAGTCATTACGGAACAAGCATCGTTACAGAAGTAAGTTAAGATGCTGTGAAAATTAACAGTAAAACACATGTCAAGTCTTGATCATGCATTGATTACAATAGGAGGAAAACTGTGAGCACACCAAACCCTCATTTCAGAAGAAACACGCTCTATATCACATGACCGCCAATCATCAGTCGTCTTCCATTGAACGTGATCATCCTTTAGAAAAAATACCCTTGAAAGTCAGAGATATCTGCAATCTGGCAGACGTTAGTCCCGCAAGCGGCCCTGCAGATAATCTCTGGCTTCCAGGCTACAAAAAAGGGTTTGGTTTCAAGTGGCCTTATTATAATGCACGAAATGAGTTGTCTATTCAGACCACTAAAATCTATCCGAATTTCCCTAAGCTTACAGACAAAGAAAAGACTATTCTTCTTTTAACTACCAAAAACCCACAAATTATAGAAAAGGTGGGACATTACGTCTTCCATTGCTTACAAAAGAGAAGTCAAACCCTTCCCTAGTTATAGACAATTACATTTGTATAATTTAGATAAGCAGCTTTTATACTTATTTTGTACACTGTTCTTTTATGTATGTTATTTGCATTTAGCCTTCGGGCATGAATTTGCAATAAACTTATTATTATCGGTTAAAAAGATTGCACTGAAAGCCGGCCCGGGGAGTTTTTCTAATAGCCGCCTTTGCAGATGCGATGGCAGTAAGTTAGCTTTGGTAAATCTTTTAACCGCAACCACCAACCACCTACCAAGTGAAACCAGCACGGTCACTATATCATTACTATCATTATGATAGTATATATCATAACTACTGTTATCAAAATTTGTCCTCTTCAGTTGAGCCCCTAATAACATGAAGGCAAGTGGTCAGTTGACCTCTAATAACCTGAAGGCAAGTATTCGACCACCAGTATAAACATAGCTCAAAGCAAAAATGTCCTTACTGGGATATCACTAAGAGAATAACAACAGGATCTGCAATAGCCATGTGCTCAGTGGCTGAAGAGCAAATATGTTTAGCCTGACCCCCGGTCAGCTGATTGCCGTGTCAGCAGGAACCTTATTTGTTATGCAAGGCCACGCTGACTTATTCGTATGGGTGACATCCGCGGCGCGCGCATCAATTTTCGTCCGTTTCCAAAAAATCGCGACCATACTAGTACCGTAAACCATACACAGAAGCTGCAAACGAGGCCAAAGGAATGCCGTAGATTGCAAAACATATCGGAGGACGGATACATATGGTACTGGTTTTGTTGTCCTTGCACAACATGAATGAGAAATATGAACAAGGCCTTCCGAAGTCAAAGAACAAAACGTGAAACAACAAACATAAAGAACGTATTATTTGGTATACCATGTTCTGTGTTTGGTCATCCTTTGTTTACATGAATTGTTTGCGTCATAATGAAGGCAACGTTGTGCTACCCTGGACGTCAGACCCCCAAACTCGATAGATAGAGTTTGGGGGTCTGGCATCCAGGCTAACTTTGTGCAGTTAATAGTTGTTTCTATCCATTTTGCCCAGTGGATGTCATCTATATAATCAATATGGCCTAATGCGTAAATAGCAGCTGGAAACAAAACGGTGCACTATTAAACAAGAGTTCCGCGACCTCATATCTCCGTGAACTATTCTGTTTATGCAAATGACTTAAACATTTACATAACATATGCTTGGTCATGAACACCTTTAACCAGCTTACACATGTTGCAATATTGACAGACCTGTCATTTACCACTTAGATTAATTATCACGTTTTGCATTAATCATGCAAATTAGGGATGTACATGTATTTGCATAATTGATATCTGTTGATGTTTCACTTCCCATAAACTACATATCTTACATGTATTTGAGTCTTATAATGGAAAACACAGCAAAAAACAGATTTTCCTCATTAGTTATGCAAATTAGGTCCCAATTAGTAAAATTTGCACTTTATTATGTACATCTCTGTCTAAGCTACCTGCATACTAAATATCATGGAAATCCGTCGTTCCTTTGTTCAGTTATTCTCACAGATTTTCACAATAACGCCCCTGCAGTTCCAAAGCAAGCTGCAAGGCGGCCCAAACCTACACCAAATCTTCATTACATCACAAGCTATCTGCCACCAAAAAATCAAGACCATAGCGAACAACTATATTCATGCAAATGACTTACACATTTGCATAATATATACTTGGTCATAAACACCTTTATCTAACTTAAATGTTGCAATATTGACAGTCCTATGATTTTCCAATTAGATGAATTATGGTGTTTTGCATTAATAATGCAAATTAGCAATTTATTTGCATAATTGGTATCTGTTGATGCTCCACTTTCCATGAACTACATATGTTACATGTATTTGAGTCTGATAATGGAAAACACTGCAAATATAGATTTTCCTCATTAGTTATGCAAATTAAGTCACAATTAGCATAATTTTCACTTCATAATGTATATCTCTGTCTAAGCTACCTGCATACTAAGTATCATATTGACAGTCCTATAATTTTCCAATTAGATGAGATATGGCGTTTTGCATTAATTATGCAAATTAGGAATTTATTCGCATAATTGGTATCTGTTGATGATCCACTTTCCATAAACTACATACGTTACATGTATTTGAGTCTGATAATGGAAAACACTGCAAATATAGATTTTCCTCATTAGCTATGCAAATTAAGTCCCAATAAGCATAATTCGCACTTCATAGTGTATATCTCTATTTAAGTTACCTGCATACTAGATATCATGGAAATCCGTTGTTCCTTTGTTCAGTTATTCTCCTGAGAAGATTTTCACAAAAAAGCCCCTGCAGTTCCAGAGGAAGCTGCTAGGGGGCCCAAACCTACACCACTTTTTTATTACATCACAAGCTATCTGCCACCCGAAAATCAAGACCACAGCACATCCAGGTCAAAAGATACAAAAATTGAAGTTCTGCAGTAGTACCAAGGTCACATACCAGGGGGCCCAAAATCGACCTTGAATTTCGGCTTCACAATACCCGCCTACGTACCAAATATCATTGTAATCCATCAAGTGGTTCTTGAGTTATGCTGACTGGAGTGGTGCGGAAACACAAACATATACACACACACACACACACACACACACACACACACACACACACACACACACACACACAGAACAATATCTCCATTTTTCATGGAGATAATGAGTCGTCACAGCCCGGCATGCCGCATGGGTTAAGCAGCTGACAATGCATCTCTAGGGACAGCAAGGGATGATTGAAGTGTGTGTACATTTGAGCCCAAGTTACAAAACAAATTGCAATTGTAGCTCTTAATGTGAATGTCTGCAAATAAAACACACTTCTACAGGATATAACATCAAAAAGAATGCAAATGTCCAACATGAATCTACAGAGTGATGTGTGTTATCACCAGTGTTACAGTGTTACAGTCAGATTTCTACCCTTTGCAGTTCGACCTGGTGTGTGACCGAGCTTGGTTGAGAGAATTTGCTCAGTCGGTCCACATGCTTGGCTTCAGCGTTGGTGCCATCACGTCAGGAACCCTTTCGGACAGGTAGGGCTGTGGTCTTGTAGTTATCTTCATGACAAGTTGATGGTATATTGTACACTAGCCTGTGTTTACACAATGTCTCGCTAGCGGAGGTTAATGACCCACCTTCTAGAGGGCGGTATCCGTCGGGCCGGCCGCCAGGAGCGATAGTTAGTCAGGATACACATGTAACTTAGGTAATGTTTGTGTGTCTGTTGGTCAACAAGATAACTCAAGAGCCGCTGGATGGATTGGTTTCATTTTTGTGTGTTTGTAGGTTGTGCAAAACCTTGAAAGTATGGATTTTGGGCCCCCTTGACGCCTTTACACGGTACTGCATTTTGATATCTCATATTCTGGAAAGCTATGGTTGCAATCGTTAGGTGGGGGATAGCTCTTGTGCTCGGCAAAAATGTGACCTACTTTTGGGACGCCAAGCTTTAAATTGCAGGGGCGTTTTTGTTAAAATCTTGCAAGGATGGTAACTGAAGAAAGAAACAACGGATTTTCATGATTCGGGGTATGTAGGAAGCTTAGACAGAGGTATTCACAATTAGATGCAAGGCATTTGCATAACAGTTGCGAAAGCTCTTAATATTGAATGGAGGTATACGGTCGCCGAACTACATGTATATCTAGTTATCCATTCAGTGATAACGTTGTTTTAGGTACAGTTTGCAAATCAATAGACGAAGACGTGTATGAATGCTATACTTAATTTTCCTAATGACTATGAAAGTTCATATTCCCATAAACCAACGGACCATGAACATCCATCCGATGGGAACTTAGAATGTGTATCATATAATAACAAACTATGCATATAAAACTTCAAAAAACTATAAATGTAAAACTTCCACATTCAAGAGACACAATAACCTAAACGTTCATACGGAGACCTATGGATGACAATACGATCAACTTACATTACTTACTAATAGGTACGGCAGGCGCCCGACCCTTCTATGGTGCATCTTACTCTTGCTTGCGTTCAGTGTGACGTCAGCTTTCTCGCCCAACTACATCGTCTTCGTCATCCTGAAGTTTCTACTCGGAGCAGTCAACGTGTCCATCTACTACACAGCCTTTGTCCTGGGTAGGATATGCATGTCAAGAAATTGAACATGGAAGAACAAGGTTAAGGCACATTTTAGAATCTTACAGAAAATCTTACATTGAATAAATCTGTACCCAGGGGATTAATCGTTTTAGGTTACGTCGTCAGTACAGTTATGCAACCTAGTTTCTTAGGTCCGGGTAGCGTTATATAACGTTATAGAACTTGTTGCTTTGTAAGATTTGCTGTAAGATTCCTAAATTAATGTGCCTTGCTTCTTGAAGTTGAATATTTTGCCACTGATTTGCTTCTTAAGAAAGTGCTTAGAATTGATCTTCATTTCGCGTTAGTTTCTTAATTCTACCCTCCTGTATGTACGTATTGACACGGACAAAAACGTCATTTTCAAATTTCTCTGCGAACAAAGCAGTATCTACTGACTTGGTTTAGAAGAGAAGTTCAATCGTCTTTTTGCATATATACATCATCGACAGTTATATTTATAATCTGAGAATATTTTGTAAGAGGCCAATAATCATTGACATTGCAGTTATTTCATGAATTCACCTCTCAGTTTTTATATTTCTACCCCCACTGACACTGCATTTTAAGCTTCTAAGCAACTTTACATTATGTTTGTTTCCTTGCGCAGGTATGGAGGTTTTGGACCACTCCAAGCACACGATGTTCGGAATGTTCATGTACTTGTTTGTGGTCCTGGGGTTTTTAGGACTGGGCGCCTTGGCTTACATCATCAGGGACTGGTGGAAACTACAGCTGGCGATTACAGCTCCTTTCCTACTCTGTCTGAGTTACCGGTGGTAAGTTACGGAAGCAGTATAAACATCTATATAACAAAGCATTGCAAAAGGTACGTGGGGATGGGACACTTGCAAGTATTGCATTAAAGACTTAGTCAAACCAAAGAATACTAAACGTAGATTGTTATGGCAGACTAGACACTCACCACAGAATCCTTTCTGTTCACTTGCAGTTAGCAGTCTGCCATGAATTTCCAAGACAACTACAAAGAAACAGATTATGCAATGCCAGAGAAATGGGAATGGTTATGAAGAATTGTACATATAAGTCGCATGTCGCAAGGGCATGATATTTTAACTCGCAGAGGACGGTCTATGTAATTTACTTGTGGTAAATTTGATTCTTATACCTATTCTCCAAGCAGAGGTTTCGATGGGGGGCTAGTAGTTGCCGGGATTTTTAACGCTGCTTTAGGCCTCACTTTAGCGTTAAAAATCCAGGCCACTACTAGCTCCCCGATTGAAATTTAACCTCTGCTTGGATATATCTTATGCCGACTTTGCCGTCAGGTTGTTGCCGGAGTCTCCGCGGTGGTTGATTGTTACCGGGCGGATGGAAGACGCCAAAAGAGCCATCAAACGCGCCGCCAGAATGAACGGAGCTGACTTCCCGGACAAACTGTACCGCGAAATGGACTCCAACCTTATCCGGGTGAGCATGAACACACTCATAGAAGTTATAGAGAGAACCTTTACCCTAGATATAAAACAATATCCCCTTTCATCATGGCAAAGATCAGGCCATGTCGATTTGATTTTATGGATGACATCCGCGCGCGCATCAATTTTCGTCCGTTTCCAAAAGAAAACAAAAGTTCTTACCATACTAGTACTGTAAATTGTGCTAAGCAGCTACAAAATGAGCAAATGTATGCTGTAACTTACAAAATGATAATTTAAAAAACAGATACTAATGTGTAGAATGCCAAACTCAAAGAGGAAGATGTGAAAGACCAAAAATGAAGATCATAATTTGGTATACCTTTCTCAGTGTGTTTAGTCATTTGTTCAACCTTCCTGACCACGTAGATTTCATTATGAAGCCACCTTTTGTTTTCAATTTTTTTCTTTAACTTATTTTTATTCGCCCGCTCGCATCAGTTTTGGGGTTCCTAGAGGATAGTCATCCATATAATCAAATCAATTTGGTCTTATGGATCTCGTGTCGAAAGCAGCTGCTGCATTTGCATTTGAACAGAATTTTGATATTTTAATTGATCGTCATCCCCAGAACTACCAACCGTATTTGATATATTCTCAACTCATGTATATATGATTATATAATCACTGTAGGATTCCGAGTTAAAGTCATTGGTAATTTTCCATGATGATAATCAGCATCATCTCAGCCTAAGACCTGTTGGGGGGGGGGGGGTTACTGTCAACTCCAGGCTAATGCTCAGTGTGTCACTGCTTAGATCACGCAATGAATGTATTTCAATTCTGAACAGCACAATGGAGACGACGACAAGGAAAGAAGACAGCACAACGTGCTGGATCTGGTGCGCACGCCCAACATCAGGAAAATTACGCTTATAGTTGGGTTCACGTGGTGAGTGTCAAGGTCCGCGTTCTTTGAAAACGGCATGTTTCCCTATGGCTATGGTACTCTCCAAGCAGCGGTTGATGAAGGAGAAGAGTGTGACCTTCTTGGTTGGGCCTGCGGACGGAAAACGGGGTATCTAATAAGAAAGTTACAACTTCCCGCACCAACATCTGCTTAGAAAGTATGACTATTGTACATTTCTTTGTTATGCTTAATATCATCAGTTTCTTCAAAAAGCATGTTTCTGTCCATCCCGCTTCAGACTATTAAAATGTTGTTTATAAACCAAAGCAACCCATACATATTTAACGTTACGTCGATGTTGCCCCGATAACTCAACAAGGGGTTGTAAACTTTAACATATTTTGGCAAAAGTATGAGGTCGTGGAACTGTAGTTCTTATTCTTTTGAATGAAAATGTGATCTTTACTGACATCTTGGAGTCGCAAATGAATCTGTAGCCTGAATGTAGTAGGTTCCATGTTTTTCCAGGTTTGTTATGATAGCTGTATACCTTGGCCTTTCACTCGGCGCACCAGAGCTCCCTGGCGACCCGTACGTGAACTTCATCGTCGGTTCCTGTATGGAGATTGTGGCTGTTGTGGTGGCCTGGTCCACCATGGACAGATGGGGGAGGAAGCCTCCTGCTATAGCGGCCTTGCTTGTCACAGGAATAAGCTGTGGAGCAACAGCTGCCGTGCCAAAAGGTACTGAGAGTCTAGGCAAATGTTTCTTCAAATAATTGCCAAACAATGTCCAAACCAAGAAGCAATAGCAAGAGATAAATAAACAAAGAAAGACCCTATTTATGAAAATACCATGCAGAACAGAAACAGCTAACAAGTTACACTTTTAAACAGATTAGCGTCTTACATTCTGAATGGCTAAATAGCGTTGGTTTTGTGTGTATGATGATGAGGGTGCTGAATGGAATTAAAGTACGACATAATTTGTCATCTTCATGTTGTCTTCCTTAGATCTATGGCAAGTGTCCACCTGTTTGACCATGGTGGGCAAACTTGGCGTTAGCGTTGCGTACGCGGTTTTCCCGGTGTACTCAGCAGAAGTCTTCCCAACAGTTGTCAGGTTGGAGCACATTCCTACCGAAGACTTGATAGGGCTTTATAAATAACTTTAGACGGTGTAGCTAGAAATGTCTAGCCTGTGTGCCATCCTAGATTACTATGTACCGGGGCTCCTGCGTTCACTTAGGGTGGCGAACGCAGGAGCCCCGGTAGTTTCCATTAGTTGCATTCGGAGATTAGAATATCTCGCAAACAAATTGATGAGAATTACGTGTTTTACTTGGAGTACTATACTCCATCGAATAGTCCTCGAACAATTTTGCAAAGTATAACGTTGCCCTGCTTGGAGCTTGAGAAAAGAGTATTTGCTTTACCTTTAAGAAAGGTACATTCCTAGTCCTTTTTCCTTTCTAGAAATATGGGAATCGGGATGGTCGCTATGATAGGCCGAGCTGGCGGGATTCTGGCCCCGTTCGTGGCTCTGTTGGGGGAGTACTGGGCCCCCCTCCCCCTCCTCACCTTCGGCATCCTGAGCTTCCTGGACGGGGTCGCCATCTTGGCTCTGCCGGAGACACTGGGCGTCCCGCTACCTAACACACTGGAGGATGCTGAGAACTTGATCGGGTATTTCTCAGTCCTATTACTTCTTCTTTTACCATGACATTTAACGTTTAACGTTACAACATACTGTTTAGTCAGCAGTACTAGTTTCTTTTCTTCTCCAAAGATTGATTCCTATATACTTTCTTTGGCATTTGTTGGTGTTGGAATTAATGAATCGCCTTAACACGTGTATTTGAGCATAGACAAAGGTCAATTAGGTGTTAACTCTACAGTCAGTATCTGTCCTTGGTACTGAACAAGCCATTTTATGTACTGTTGGGATGCTAAAAGGCAATGCTACGATAGTTGCACTGTAACGTTATTTTTAAAGATATTAGAAGAATCTCTCCTTGGTGCTGAATATGCCATTTGATCCACGTTCAGACGCTACGAAGCAAAAACAACCACCGCTAAGATTTCAAGGTTTACCGTGTACAATCATCTCTCCTTGGTGCTGAACATGCCATTTGTATGCATTGTTAGGATTCTAAAAAGCAATGATAAAGTATTTGTACCTCAGATCTCATCATAAAATTAACACTCTTTTTCAGCTCTTATCAGTATGTTGATGGTTTTCTAATGATGGTACTCTTTGCTATGTACAGCGTGAGAGAGAAGAATTCAGAGAGCTCTGAAAAGATCCTGCCTGACAAATTCCAGAAGACTGAGGTCTATGATAGGATCACAGTTTTGTGATGAAGGGTTCTACAGGAGTCAATACCGTGGGTACATGGTGGCAAAAAAAAATATCAATATTCACAACAATATGTGTCAACAGGTGTAAAGAAGAGTTGTTTTCTACGAACAGAAGAACTGAGCAAGGCCAGAACCAAAAAGCCTTAGATAGACCCAACCTTGCTTAGCACTGTCAGCTATGGATAGCTGCAGCAGACACAAGCTGGATAGGAATATGAATCTCAGTCTAACAACCCAAGGTCTGCCAAAATAAACATTCAGACATTGTTTGGTAAAATCCATTTATTCAATCTATCATGTAAAACTTTGAGTTACATGTTGTGGGAGTATAAAACACATCTTAAGCACTCAGGTTTTGTCAAAGAAATAATCTTCTTCCATTATTGCACAGTTCCTAGACTACAGCATACAGACTGGCTGAGGACATTCTGTCACTCTCTCTCTCTTAGAGAGGACACTTAGTAAATTGTCCAACAAAGTTGCTTTTCGTTTAATGTTCTTTTGATGTCATCACTGTGTTATGTGATACAATCTCCCATTGATATTATGCAGCATTGTGCAGCTTATGTCATCAAAAATGCTGGTAGTTTGTACCTTTTCTCTATGTGGTTCTATAAACAATTGTTAAAACATATCGTATCATTATATCACCACATGTTCATCCTCTTGATGCATATCAATCATGGTTTTGGAACTGCGGACTGCAATGTTTTTTTATGGCATTGTATTCAGGCAATTCTACTTTTAAATTAGTAAAACGTGGCTTTACAACACCTCATTAAAAATGTTACAGTGATGCTATGTACAAGCTCTGACTCTCTGTCAGTAACATAAATATAAAAAGAGATATCAAGTATGTGGTGCTAAACATATGATGCTAAACAGTCAGCTTATGACACAGTAGAATTATACAAAGGAAAATATTTTCTGATCTAAACAGTGATAGGCTTGCCGCTGGCATATGTCATGTATTCTGTCGTGTACATGCTCGGTACTGCAAACGCTTCTAGTGGACCTGGATCTGAAAGAAATGTGCAATAAAATGAGTCAATTGCTACAACTATCTGAGACTATCATGTGTCAAATGCTTTTGTCAGCACTACTAATCTGAGCTATCACATAATGTGAAACTGTTCTTAGAAGACTTTTCTAGATCAGAGTAAGAAAATAAGTGCTAACATGTGCTCATATACACTCGTACTATGAAAAAGAACTGTTACAAAATAAGAATAAACATGATTATATCATATAAGAGTCAGGGTACCGGGCAGTACTTTGACCTACGTAACCAAGCCGTAAGGAAAGCCTGGGAGTATTTTAAGAAAAGTAAGTTTGAGGGGTGCTGTGGGTAAGCAGATGTCAAGAGTATCATGGGTGATAGAATAGTATGACTGTAGTTTGTACTGACCTGGTATGACCCATGGTGTGTCCACAGGACAGGAGAAGATATCCTTGCTCTTCACATCTGATGGTTCAATGTAAGACTGGCTGTACAGGGTCTTCAGTCCACTGGAGGGAGGGAAAGACAGGGAAACTTAAATATGAGTCAACAAAAAATAAACCTACATTTTCTTACACCTTTTGTATTGACTATTTCAGTCATTGTTCAAAATACTGTTTATAAAAAGAGGGACAATTACATATTTCCATGACCTGCTAGGATGAACAGATTACAAAAAGGTTCGAAATCCATGTATTTAATGTGGTGAGTTGATTACTTAGCCCTTCATTTCAACAACAACAACATAACTATGGTGCACTTTGCTTCTAGGTTTAGACTGGTCTCTCTCCCCGATTCCATATCTCACGACTTTCAAGAAAAGGAAAGGATACTGCTACTAACGTTTAACAGTTATTATGGCCTGGCAATACTGTACAACATGCGTATCATGATGAAATGGCAATTGGGAATACCTGTCCATCTCAGAAACAGTTTTTTCAATATTAGTTATAAGACTGTTATCCTATGATAATTGTATTTGTAAGTACCCTCACCTATGTGGTACGGGTGACAGCTTCTTGGGGAGTCTGGGAATCCTGGTTGCCGTGGGAAACCAGGTGATGTCTCTCATAGGGGTTTCTGTGGCGATCCTAGAGGCATTTTTTGGAAGAGGGCTGTGCATGGGGAGATGCAGTATGAATGTTAGTTAGACTTTCAAGGTCACAAAATGTGTCACACTTGTATTCTTGGAATAGCATTTTAGATGCATACTTAAATGGTAGAATTTGATGAACTTCTACTTACTTGTGTTTAAGTCCATGTCCCCAAGCTTTTGGGTAATCCTCACACTGCCAATAAGTTGGGACGTCCTTTCTTGGATACCCCTCCATCTCATGCCTACATTGGGGAAAAAAGGTTAAGTTAACACCAGTTCATACACATGCAAGCCATGTGAACTTTGCTTAATACACGATGGAGTTATATGCTTTCTATACACACATTTCCTAGCAGCTTGGACCACTACTTAGTATTGTCTACACCTATTTCAAGAAAGTATACAAACAGTATAGGGTTATAGACTTTGCTTTAACAATTTTCAGACCCAAACCATCAGACTATTTACATCATCATTGTAGTGTTTTCAACAAAGCTGAAAAGGTGTTTGAAAATGAACCCATGCTGTAGATATGCTTATGGGAAACAAAAAAAGAGTGTCGGCAGCTATGGTTCTGAGCAGGTCTCAAAGTATTCTAGCCCCTGATTGGTCGAAGCTGTTTACAGTAAATAACTTTTTTGTTTGCAGTAGTGTCAGGTGTTTGTTGTGTTGCGCACCTGTAGAGGGTAACCAGGTGACCCTCAGCAAGGAAGACGCTTTTCAAAAACATATGATTTATATACAAATGCTTTGTAACATCAAAAACCTTATGGCTGAATCATGGATGCCATACAGTAAGCAATTGTGCACTTATCAACTTATAACCAGAACAATTTTCATCACTGCTAATGCACTGGCAAAATAGTCTCCTGAGTCATTGAAAGACAATATCATAAACAGAAATTAATACATTTTACCCTTTGAACCTTGAAGAGAAGGGCAAAATGCTTCAAGGAAAAGTTTTCAGCTCTATCAAAGATGGGGAAGAAAGAAAAGGAAAAGTCCATTAGTTATAATAACAGCCCACCTGCTGAAGGGCCTGTGGTCCTTGTGTGTCGTGGTAATGTACATGTCGTTCAGTCTCAGCACGCCCTGGTCACGCGCATAGAACGGCTGCCCAGACAGAGCCTCGTTCTTTGTACTCGCTATCACAGCCTGTCAGGTAGGGGAAAAACCATTTAATCATCAAAGTTTCAAACTACTGTTTAATATCTATGTTTCCTTTATTGAAGATTGATATCAAAGACTTGCATTTTGAGTTATGTGTGCTTGTTTTCCTTCGTCTCATCAACAGGAATGATTTTTGAAATATTTGTATTCACCATTAGTTACATGTAGAAAATATGGTACTTTTCATGTAAAATATATAGTTTCCATGGTTTCGCACAATAACACACTAACAACATGAGACTCAAATACTCAACATCGGAAAGAATGTTTGTAGAAGCAGACTGTACCTTAGTGGGACCGTCCACGTGATGGTCTCTCAGGGTGGGGTTTTGTGGACCGGCATTAAATGCAGAGTCCAGACTCAGACCCCGTTTTGCATTAAAGTTGTCCTGAACTTCTGTCTTCTGGTTGCCCATAGTGAGGGCAGGGCGCAAGGCCTCACGGGCCTGGAGCTACAATTAATATAATGAAAACAATTAATATACAGTATATTAGAATATCATATGGTGAAATCATTTACTGTTAAGCTCAACAACTTAAGTACAAATGTCACCTTGTCCTTTTTATGTACTTTTATCTCCTGTTGACCACATTAGCATTTTAAACAATACAAAAAACTGTCTTACCTTTTCATGAAGGTCCTTTACATAGTGTACTTTCCAATGTCCAGGACCCTTTTTGTGCAGGGGGTTGGAGAGTACACCCCCCATGTACTTGTAGTCATGGACTTTCCCGGTGGTGGTTTCATAGTTATTGATAAGGCTGTCGTACGGGTGCACCTCATCTTGCTTGGACAATGGGGGAGGCAGGGGGTCGAGGACTGTCGTCTGTAACAAACATCATTTTTAACTTGAGGTTGTTCATGTATCCTCTTTGCTTAATCAACAGATATGAGCCTTGATTACTTGTAGTGCACTGAAGTAAAATTTCACTTTAATTTGTAACATCTATACATTTACCAAGACATTTATGTTGTTCACATTGTATGAAAATATAATGCTATCATGGTTGTTATGTGCTCACACTGTACGTATGATGCCCACAATAAAGACCATTTAATCAGTTGACAGCAACTGGCAGCTGATGCACTATGGCAGATAGCTTCAGCTTAAGGAACAACCGTACTGCAAGTAAACATTGCAAGTAAACATTACTACATTATTAACATTGAACACCTTGAAACCAACATTGAAACATAAGAGTGTTTTTTGTTTCTACTCTGCAGTCACTAAGCTACCAGTCTGTCACTACATGACGAAGAACGCAGAACCATTCAACCTCTGAGTGTGTTTATCTTCAAACAACAAAAAGCCATGAATGTTGAAATATCAACACCATAAATAGATTATATGTAACCTGTGTTTGATTAGTCCACAGATGGTTTGCTTGGGAAGTACACAGTTACCTTAACCCTACATGTTCACCTTGTACGACTTTGACTCGGTCAACGTGGATAAAGTTACGCAGGGATCTTCTCGTAGCCTAGCAGTATTATTCTACTTGCTGGTTAACGATTAAACGGAGTTATGAAGACTTGGATAAAGTATAACGTTATGTTGTGTCTAGGTAATGATGGCTTTCAATGTTTGCTTGTTTCTTGTAATGTCGTTTCCCCATTATTTCGGAAATCGAATAATCTAGTCAATATCTTGTGCCAGTCATTTCAAGGGGACTGCTAACTCGATAATTTTTGTTTGACCTAGAAATGTATAATTTAGCCATCCACTCGGAGTACCATTTTGGTATGTCAGGAAGGGAATATATGGCGATTTACATCCGAAATCTTCTAGTTTGTATGCAGTACTAGGTCTACTTCATAGCTTAATGTAAACAATGCAGTAACTATGTACACGTAACCCTATAGTCTAATGGCTTCGGGGCGTACCTGGCTTAGATATGCCACTCGTTAACGTTAACCAAAGAAAGGTACGCAGAATGAATGAATCCGTTTTCCCGATAAAACACTTGCAAGATTATCCGACCTACCCTAAATGTGGAGTCAGGGAAGTAGTAACTCCCGCGGAACTCGTGTCCCTTGCCGGTACTGGTCAGATGTAAGTCTTGCCGTCTGTCCTGCAACATCTTGGCGGGCTGAGAGCTCGACTTCTCGCTGGGACGGGCAGGTTTGTTTAGTCTCTGGTGGCGTGGCTGCACCTTTTGTCCCTTCGTTTACACTAGTTGCCAGGCAGCACTAACAGCTGATCGTGACGTCAGGGTTATCCCAGCATGCATCAGTGCAGGTAATGCAAACGCGTAGAAGTATGTTATGACAAATTGGCGATAGTATGTTCTTGAATTACAAAAATCAAAATAATTGAATTTCATTCAAGCAAATACCGTGAAAGACTTGTTCCGACTTATCTTAAACACGTACACATTTCGCAATGATTTTAGATAATTCCATAGCCTTTGTTGTGATGCGGTCTTGGACATGAGTTGCCGAAGAAAGCGACCTCTGTAGGCCATCTGTATTACTGCAACTAAACCATGATTTAGCTCTCACCCAAAAGCGTTACTTTTCAAGCAGATGTTGGGAGGGGAATCGCATCTTTCCATGACATCTGTCTACAAGTTCTCTTTTACTGTTGGATTTAATCACGGATCTAAAATGATGTTCAAATTGTGATTAAGATTAAACCGTCATGCATCACAAACCAACTAGAATGCAGACACATTGCAAGAACGTGGACATGTGGACAGCTTGACTTGAGTGTTTACCACACTTACTTTTAACAATCCTTTATCATTCTTCTTCACAGTAAGGCATTTTGATTCGACTGTATGGATGAATTTTTGTCCATTTCCACACACACAGACACACAGACACACACACAGTAAGTAAGTCATACAAAGCAACTGCAAAATGATCAATGATCAAATATATGCCGTAAATTGCATACTTACGATACTTATGTTGTAGAATGCCAAAGTCAATTTCAAACTGTCAAAGAAGAAGACGTGAAAAAAAAAGTGAAGAATCTAACATTTGCCTTACCAAAATTCTGTGTGTATATCTCACAATAAAGGCCACTTTTTTGTTTTGCCAAACTTATTTCTATTCGCATGCTTGCATCAGTTTTGTGGTCCCCAGAGGATGTCATCCATACAATCAAATCAACATGGCCTAAATTTACATGTGCTAGTATAGTATTTTTTATATTCAATAAAGGGAGAAAATGAGAGTGGAAAAAGCCCAATGTCAGACTGATTTATCTTTATAAACAATAGAAATACACAATTATGTGCATCATGCTTTTGCATACCTAAAGGCTATAAAGTCATTGACATATATGAATCCACACAGCTTTGCTGTTATGAACATACAAATGAGCAGAAAAGATCAATCAGTTTCACTGACAGCAAACTGGTCACTCTATACATTAAATTGTTCATAACATTATCGCAATAATTCTAACAGCTCCATGGCAAATGCAGATGCATATTGGTATTCTCAATATGGGGATTCGGATGCCACATTGTTGTTAGCCTCCTGTGCAGGCTTCCTATAACGGTGGCATATATATTGGGGGGGGGGGGTTTCTAATGCCGGCAAGGGAGTTGTGTAGCCGAGGGAGTTGTGTAGCCGAGGGGCACAACTCCCTTGCCGCCGTTATAGGAAGCCTGCACAGGAGGCTACATTGTTGTTGACAACACATATAACGTTAATGTTTAACAACTTGCTTAAGTAAAAAAAAATATAGTAGAAATATAGCATAAACCTTTGTGTTGTTTAAATAAACTATCTAAAGGAACAAAAAAGTGGTCTGACTATCGGCACAATACTATTAAAGAAATCCCACACCTATGCAATGACTGGAGAAACCTTCAATCTACTTGAAATAATATCTTAATTATCTATCATGGATGTTGCCTTTTCAGTACACATTATGTTAGCTTGATAACTGTATATAAAATGTGCTAGTGGTTCTTAGCAAAATGTCTTAAAATAGTCAGAGGTATTGTTACAAATATTGTAGTCAGTTGTAGTCAATCTGTAGTTTAAACATGGGCTGTTCATTGTTACTGGAAGACATATCATTATTTCTGCCATAACGGGGGCCGCCCGAACCTCGCACGCGCCCGAACATCGCACGGATTTTTTACTGATCTTATTTTGCATAAGTACGCCGTGTTTGTGTCCAATGACTATGCTGATAAGGAGGGTAAATAACCCAACTTCATGCACATAATTGTCATTTACATTCAAAACATATGTGTACATATTCATTTCTTGTTTTGTCGAAAAGTAGTATTTTGACAATAATGATGGCAACGCTGAGTAGAGGGTCACTGCGTAGCTAGACGGCCCGGCACCTAAATATACGACCTGTGCCAAGCAGATACATAAGTCATACAGCTATCATACACATAAGAAAAAAATTTCATAAAACACTAAAAATTTGGGTCTTTAAGTGTTTGTTGAGAAGAAAACCGACCAAAGAAAAACAACGTAAACATTGCTGTCGTCTGACGACGTTGTTTTCCCGCCATTTTTTTGGACCGCGATGGTGGCGGGACGATTCAACGCACAGCTTTGTTACGCTCTAACATGTGATTGGTACCGTCTATGAAAAGGAAACTGAATACAGAGATGGCGAAGATGTTTCCCAATAAGTAGACGGAGAATTGTTGATGTAAGCGGTGTCGTTTTTTCGTAATGATTTCGTAAGTCGGGCCGCATTCAATACGTACGTCGGGCCGCGTAGTAGCCTATTTCCCGTGGGAACATGAGCTGGGATGCGCTAGATATAGCCCTTCTCACATGACGTTAGAAGTGCACACAGTCAAAATTTTCCGGTCAAAAGAAAGCTAGAATATAGCAGACTTCAAGCCTTATTTACATTTCCCTAACTTCATCACCAACTTCCGAAGAGAGCAAAATTACCAAAGCGTACTAAGTTAGGCACACTATCTGGCGTAGCACTAAATCAGAAGGTACATTCGTGAAAATGTCTCACAGCGTCTTCCGCATGTAACGCGGAGCATGAAGGGCCCATGAACAGTATGAATACATTTCTTGTCCAAGTATGGTCTTTAGATGAATGTGTTCAAAATTCATTCATTAAAACCTGACCACTCTCTGGCAACCAGCAATGGAGCGCCGTGAGTTCCAGCGCGTAAAAAAACGTCCGATGGTTGGGCACCCCCCGTTACAGGGTAGAGATAAAGACTTCTTAGTGGTCGACAGACACATTTTCTGTCACAAACCAACAGTGTTCAAGTTTACTTATTTGAAACCCAGTCTGTAAAACGATAGCCATTATGTATCTGCCAAGTCTCTTTTGTCTTCTCCACAAATAAAATGTAGTGAAGTCAGGAGGAAAGAAACTTAATGGCCGGTATGATAGGTTTTAAATACATGGCTAGTAAAATTAACAACAACATGTCTGGCTTTCATCAAAGCTCAAACAAAGTGAGCTTCTCCTTCTGAAATGAATCATTACAAAAGGATCAAATCTAATAAGTTCCAACATTGTTCTACAAACACAAGTAGTGGCCTTAAATCTTTTCATGTACAAATTCTACATGTAGAGGTTTCATTACTTTGTCTTTGGCTCTATATCTTCTACCATTGATAGAAATTTCATAGGATGAAGTGAAACTTGCAAGCTCCCTTCTTTACACCCGTATCATCAGGAATGTCAAACAGGATTACATATTTCACTGAATCTTTAAAGGGAAAATATTTCAAGATGTTGAACAATTTCAGTTACTGTCATATGCACTCTATGGCCTCTGTTGAAATACAAAAATGTAGTCATTAATCAGTAGAAAAAACATAGACTACTGTAAATCTTGACACTTTCACAGTGGTTTTATTTTTGCTGTTTTGGCGGCTAATTCATGACACTACAAATATGTTTCAAATGTATCCCTACTGTACTACAGAATCATTTCAACCATGAATCTAAAGCATGGTGAAAATCTCCTTTTTCTTCCTAACGAGAAAGAAAACCACTGCGAAAGTAAAAGAATTTACAGTAGTGACCGCACACACATCCATCACGTGGGGATGATCTCCTCGCTGCCCACGCTCCTCTCCAGGTCGCAGGGTAGCGCCATGACGTCCGTGAACAGGCGGACCTGGGCCTCCATGGTGATCTTCTGGAACTCTCGGATGTACGTGAAGAAGAAGAGGATGAAGCAGATCGACATGCCCCACTCTGCAGCCGTGCTCACCACATGGGGGACAAAACCCTGTAGAAGGACCAGATACGTGTCACCATATTTAGAAACATGGACCCTCACTTTCTTTCCCCAAAAAAACGCATCACTATATGCCCCAGTGTTCTAGCCAGCCTGAAATTTTTACCCGTCATGTCAATTTTGTTTGATGAACATCCTGTCGAGCGCTGATGGTGCGACAATCTTAGGGTGCCGTGGTCCGGGATTCCCCTAGGGAAATTTCAACCCTCTAAAACGCTATTCCCTGAATTTTAAGGGGCAAGTTTTGTTGGTACATGTAGATTAAGCTTAGTCTTTTGGTGAAAAATTACACAAACTCTAATAAGCTCTTTCTATATCTTTACACACCGATTTTTGTCAGTCAAAAATGACGGATTGGGCAAAATGTTTGCCCATCATGAGCAACAAAATTCCATCAAATGACAGAATGACGGGCACTGGCTAGAACACTGCTGTGCGAACAAGTACAAAATATATAATGGAATGTATGTGTACAACCAGTACTACAGAGCAGGGCATGATCATGACTATCACACACTCTTTCACTCTGCTTCTATATTTTCTTTACACACAATTACACAGAAAGATTAGTCTAAATTCATCAAAAATTTCTCTAAAATCTTTATCCGAGGATGACACAAAGTTGATAAGACAATACTGATTTACCCCATCCTCAGGCAGCCACTTCTCGATGTCCTTCCCGTGGTAGTCCCTGGCCGCCAGACCACCTGCAACTGTTGCTGTGGGAGAAGCTTAAGGAACAAACCCAAACTAAA
The DNA here is from genome assembly GCF_035083965.1 of Branchiostoma lanceolatum. NCBI lineage: Eukaryota > Metazoa > Chordata > Leptocardii > Amphioxiformes > Branchiostomatidae > Branchiostoma > Branchiostoma lanceolatum. The sequence continues at coordinate 10,557,481 of NC_089724.1, forward strand.
AACAACCATAAAGCATCATTCACCACTTGAAAATTTACATGGATGGGTCATCTTAAAACCTGGGGAGAGCTAAGCTATGCATGTCTGTAGCCGCAATGCATGCATATGATTGATTGATTGATTGACATTTTCACAGTTGCCTTGTGTAGGATACTAGTGATAAAGCACAGTGTAGCGAGGACAAGAATGCCGAGCCTAACTCTGCAGACCGCCAGGCTGTTCTGGTGTGGGTACATCTTGTACGACATTGCGGTCTGGAGGAAACCGTACACGATTCCGCACCCAAAACACATGAAGGCCCCAACAACATGGACTATGATGACACTACTTTCCTGGGAATGAAATAAGATGGAATTGAATGGGGTAGTAAATATGACCTAATCCATCTAACTATATCACTGATACAAAGATACGTATATACTCAAGTATAAATATCATACATGGATGATACACACATCTCTGAGCAAGTTCTTCACAGCTTATGCATTTTTATTCTTCATAGACAACTGTACAATAAAACAGATAAGAGTAAAAGCAAATCCTTCAAGCATATGTTTTGAACCTTTAGCACTCTGAAGTAGCCGTTTGGCACCCGATTTCCTATTGGTTACAGAGTTAGGCAGCAGGGAGAAGGTTAAACTTTTTATCAGATGTGGTAAAATTCTTCAGAACATACATACATGTATGCATTACACTTTTTCAATGCCTCAGGTCTCACCTGGAAGTTTGCCACCAGACTCATGCCCAGTGCTATAAACATTCCCAACCAGGCTGAGAACTTGTTGAGCAGTAGGAGACCGCTGTCCTCTGGCCTGTGGTTGTACTCCAGGACCTGTTTGTAGCGGACGTAAACTGTCGCAGCAACTAGGGGGCAACAATGGATAACACACTGTCAGGTTGTAGAACTTGTCAAAACTAAATATGTATTGTTACGATACTCTAGACTTGCTTCAAGTAACATAAAAAGCTTGTGAATTAAGTCTTTATCAAACAATTCTAGGTGAAGCCCGTTTACCCTCTGGTGTATTGACATGTACTGTAAATGCAGAAATGTTCGTGATGGTTTTATGTTTGCGGTTTTCGCAGTAAGCTCTTTGCAGCGAACTTAAAACTACTGCTAATTTTTTTGCCCTCCTTCCCCCTTGTCTATCTAATGTTTCAGACACAAACTTAAAACACAGCGAACACTCCATTTCCTCCATACCGCGAAATTAAAACCACACAAACTTAAAATTATTTACAGTATACACAAAAACAAAAGCAACATTTTAAAAGGTAATAGAGAATTCGAAAGAAAAGAGTTACAACAGACATACAGAGTGTTTAACTCACCTAGCATAGCTGTGATGTTCAGCAGCTGTCCAAATATGCAGCTTTCTGGTGGTTCTGTACCTGTATCACTATGGCAACACAACAATAAGTACTCTAATGACACACGTTACACAGGATACTATTGTGCAATAGAAATAGCAAAAATACTTATGTATGAGTAAGTAACATGAATGATGTACTTCTCCATCCTGTGGAACATTTCCCTCCCCTCATAGGTGTCAATGGAGTTGATTAAGGAAAGCTCCATATATAATGCTTTAAATTATGAAAAGCAAGAAGCTATGAAGGATCTCAATGTTCTTTCAAGTGCTTTACAGGCATCATACATATATATAATATGTATATGTATTATGTACAATGTACTAAATGCTTAAATACGAATTAGGTTAACAATGCTGAGATTTAAACACAATACTGTAATTCTGTATTTTATTGAATCCTAACTGCCTCAATGCACTATATGGTATCATATGGTAAATGTAAGCAAGTGTGTGTGATGGTACACTCACCTGATGTAAGGGAAGCCAGCTGATACATGCTTCAGGACCACAGCTATGCTGTATCTGGGCAGTACAAAAATTCCTTTTTTTCTAAACAAATTCATCATCATCATCAATCCTCCTTCTTTAAGAAGTCAAATTTTAAAAATACATCTCAAGAAATCATAATTCATTTTTTTCCATAAAAACCTAGACTCTACCAGTCTCCCCCAGTCGCTGGGAAAATAGTAGAAATTGGCCAAATAGAGTCAAATGTTTGAAGGGAGTCGGCTACGGAGAGAGGGTCAAATTCGCAACCGAGGTCATCGATGAGGGCTGATAGGGGACTGATGACGACGACAAACGGCTCCACTGAGTTCAGGCACGACGGAATGGCCTGGAAACAGAATGTCTTACCAGCGCCGGTCGGAAGCCCGACAAACACGTCCTTGCCATTTAAAATACCCAAAACAGCGTCTGCCTGGCCCTGTCGCAGTTCGTCGTAGCCAAAAACATCTTTGCTAATACGGCGAACGCGCTCCATCGTACTGGCTCGCACAGACATAAACACACGCAATTGTCACTCGTCAAAATAAACACAGGCAGTCATCAAAATACTGGTAAACAGACTGGACCGTTCTTTGAAATTTCCCTCGTGACCCCTGACACTTCCTGTCACATGGTCCACGGCCGTCGCTCGCGACAGTTCCGTCACGGTCTGCCCGCAAAGCAATAAAAGGATCATTTAGCTACTTGGCACCTATTAGATAGTGATTAGTGCCGATCAAAGAACTCGCCGAGTTCAGACAGCCTCCTCGGTTGCGAATTTGACCCTCTCTCCGTAGCCGACTCCCTTCAAACATTTGACTCTATTTGGCCAATTTCTACTATTTTCCCAGCGACCGGGGGAGACTGGTAGAGTCTAATAAAAACCTACGATATGGCGAATGTTGCGGCAGTCAGGATCCCCACAGAGATGGGGAGGATGCCCAGTCCCAGGCACAGCCAGCTGTTCCATAACCAGCCACAACATCCCATCTCTGACAATAAAAACATTTTGGAACATTAATTAATGAAAGAAGTCATGTAACCATACATGTCGCAAGCAGTTAAAATTGGAAAAGTCACAAATGCCTATGCAACCTATTTGATTTGTGCTTCATATATTCCTCTGGTTTGTTCTTTATTGCAAAGTGAAATAAAATGTTGTAGGGTCAAGTCATGTTCCTTGCAATTGCTGACTCATCTTTAATACACTACTACCTTATCCTTCATGAACTTAAATATTCAAAATATGTTTTCTCTGTAAGTGGCATTTAAAAGCTCTTTGCTCAAACCAGTTGCACTTAGTAAGTGTTCATGAAGAAAATGAATAATACTACAAAAACTTGATCATGATTGTATTTCTCCTCCTGTATGATTATTGACAGCTTCAACATCCTGGCAATTTTGCCCCAAAAAGTGTTATTGACAGGAAACACAGGAATAGCTTTGAATCAGTAAACAGCCAATGACATCATCAGTGCAATCCAGGCTTAGGAGGTCAGGGGTTCAATTCCGGGCCAGGGATTTCCTGTCAATTGTGCCGAAAAAAATATTATTATCCTGTCAATAGTGGCAAATCAATTCTTATTGACAGGGACACCCTACGTGTCAATAGCCTTGGCCTTTCTCCAGGTACGTAGTACCTGACATTGATGAAAATTAGGTACAGGATTATAACCATCTTGAAGTCAAATCATGCAGTATGATACCAAATTATACAAACAGAGATGTGAGACCATCCCACATGTTTGATATTTATCTAGCATCAAAGATAAAACTTAGCAGCAAATAACGTTATACAAATAATTGGCTGATGACTAGACCAGTTGTTTCACTCGTTCGTCACACAACGCTTTACCACCTAGTATAATAAGTAAAGGGCAATATCGTTGCGCATATCAGCACTGTGACGTTAATAAAATTTCCAAGACATCTCAAAGTGCCCCCCCCCTTTGCGCATCCCCTTCTAATACATGTAACGTTACCGACGATGTATTGTTTAAGTTAATAAACAAGAAAAATATAATTCCATAAACAATATCATGCGCCTACTTGCTTGCCAGCGCTAATAATCAACAGCACAACTCCCTCCTTCAGATATATATAGGACATACAACTATAATGTGTACACAAAAAATTTGGACAACACCGCGGCCGACCTCTGACAGTCACATGATGTTGACAGGCCTGACCTCACAGGGTCAAAGGCGCACCTAGCGATTATTTACAGAAGTACAGGTAGCTTACTAGTACATGGACGTCGTAAGCTGGGAGGATAAAGAGATAAAGAAATGTCATCCTCAAGCATATTCTGTATCTGTATTTAGATAGCCAGTAAAACCGCCCTTCCTATTGCTTTTTCAAGTAGCTACTAGTGGAATGAGGCTTCGCTACGACTTGCGAAGCACACCGGGTCACCCCTACTCGATATATGCAGCGTGTGTGGGTGCTTTTAAGTGCAGAGGTTTGACGCTTGAGGCTTATTCCTGAAGCTCCCTCATACACGGGGCCACGGTCACCATCCGAAGTGACGAATGCAATCAATCCCTTACTACTTGTCCGAGCTGGGGTCGACCCTAGGATCTAACTCAGGCCAATGAGTCCTCGGAATTTGATCCAGATGGCCAAGCATCAAATTATCCGGATATCCTAAGGCGATGGAATTAGTCGTACATAATGACGAGGACGAACTCCGCCCTTCCGTGCCGACCAACAAAGAATATATTCTTGCCTTGACATTAGAGATAATTCGCTGGCTGTTGCATTCAAGTGACTAACTGACTGCTCACACGCAAACCCAGGAGTTACCTTGTAAGTTCTCTGATGAAGTTCTATACTTTCTGTACACCTCATATCATTATTAGCTAATAGAAGAAGCACACAGCTACCCGGAAACAGTCTACAATAGAAACGTCAACAGTCTATTTCCGCCGGTGAAGGGAATGGAAAACATGGAGATTGCCCAAAAAACTCCGAATTAAATACATTGGTATAGAATGCTCAAAAAGTTTGTAATTTTCCCGATACCTCAAACGCAATGGAAAGCTTGGCCTTGTACCGATTGAGCAATCTCGCTATGACAACTTAGCAGTCACTGTATCTTGTGTAACCAATATGTGATTGACATACATAATTATAAAGTAGATCATCATGTGATAAGGTAACTAGAGGGTGTCTGGGACGCCTGGTGCAAACTGAGCTGGTACCGACGCCTCCGGCTCTTCCTTGTTGAGTCATCACGCATCATTATTATGGCGTTATCGTGTGTTATCATGAAGTCAACCGAGATTGGCGTGGATTATTTCCAACTCATTAACCTCCTACTTAAACATTGGAACTCCCTGTAAAGTTCAAAGTGTCAATGTAATTTGTGTACATAACTTGAGTTTTGCCTACAATGTTGACCTATAGAATGTGATAGTTATGGGTGATCGGAACGATTAGGGAGCTTCCGCGATCAGTGGTCTTGCTCAACCAAGTTCACCCAATCCTGATGGTGATCTACATGTATCTACAGCTGAAGACCAAAGAAATTCGCCGTAAACAGATGTGATGAGTGACAACATTTAATACGAAGGTTTGTCGGTAAAAGTCAAAGGTGAACCGATAGGGGGTGGGGGGCACATTTCTCACCACTATTATATAAAGCAGGAATTGGTGGGATTTCACATTTGTGACATATGTCACCTAGGTTGAGGTTATATCATCATACATCTGTTAGCTTAAGTTTGATTTGTTTTAAACAGTTTTCTTGTTTGTTCAATTGTTATACATGTAATAGATGGGTGAGCGTAATTGAATGAGAGGGTATCTGAACTGTTTGAACTAGTCCAGACAAGTTGTCCATCAACCCACAATCAAAAGCAAATTATCTGATATAGTCAAGCGTGTCAAACTGCACCGTGGACAAAGGCAACAACAATGCACGAACATCCCGGCCCCGCTCCCTACAAATACATTTTCATGTCTACCCGGCCCATCCCTGACAATCGTCCGCCACAAAAAAAATGTTTCTGATATACGTTCACCTGAAGATCATTATTTTCAGTGGAGATGAGGGATATGACTACTGGTCTTAATTATGGCGAAAACAAGGAAACGAAGGCCAAAGAAAGACACAATACACAGTACTAGTGACATCACCTTGGATACAGATAGACACCACCGATCTGATGATCTTCGAAGAGTTGTTCGAAGAGTAGATACAAGATGCAGTAATGTCTTCATTTATCAACTTATCAATTGATACAATACTTTGATGATGAGTTTGAATTTCGCGCCATATTTCGCCGCGCTCTCACCAAATCACATAACTAATACGAGTACACGTCAAGTCAAGCGTGTGAAGCAACAAGCAACAATTGAAGCTACGCATGCCTGATTTCATGAGATGATTTGTTATTGTACTGTGATTCACATACGGACTGAAATATCCTTCGCTTACGTAACGTTATACCCTTGACAAAAAAAAGAAACGCACAATACCCATGAACCTTGACATGTTCGCGTTGGTTTCATGTTTGCGGTTTTCGCGCTGGCATGCATGACCTCTCCACCCTGAAATCATCCCAGCGCGAAATCGCAGCATTCTTCACTCTACATCATGATTCTACCGACGCATTATATTGCAATCGAAACTCGCACACACAAGCATACAGTCAGACAGACAGACAAACGAACATACACAAAGACAAACTTGTGCATTGACTGGCGATCCTTTGACGTGAAGAAGTGTAGCACTACTATAGAAAATGCCCTGAAATCTATCATTCGGGGTTGTCTTGTGCGACGGAACAGGGGTCCCGGGGGTGGGGGGGGTGGATGTTGGGGTTGGGATGAGGAGATCGTGCGATGCTAGATGAATACGTTGGCAAACCAACATATAGTTGACGATCTCACTCTGTCAACAAACTCTATTACCAGATGCAATCTCTGTTCAAGTACTAATGGGACTTTCCGTGTTTCCATAGTCTCTCGTCTTTATCTTTAATATAGGTGCCTCCCAATATGACAGAGTTCAAGCGACCTGTCTCATACATTGCGCTTCCAATGCACAGTCTTAGGCATCGCACTAGAGAACAGTTAAAACCACGCCCTCTTCGACTTCTAGTGTAAACACTCGTGTACCCACTAGACATAGACATGGTATGCACAAGGTACAGCCAAGTAAGCTTTGTTGGATTTGATGCTAGTCACAGCAACTAGTGTAACTCAAACAGCGTCTTGCGCGTGGTGTTTACTTTCGGGCCCGAGCAGTGATTTGTTTCGCGCGTGGCTTGTAACAGTTGGTTTCTTTATGCCCACTGCGAACTTAAAAGACATTGAAACAACGTACCTTATTTCACCCCTACCGCGAAATTGATTCCTCGTGAAAGTGACGGAATTCACAGCATTTTGGTCAGTTCTAGAATTCTGGTTGGTGTCGATGAGCTCGGAGGGAGACTGCGAAATAGCTGTTTTAAGAAGCAATGCGTTTTTTTCGCTACTATCAAATGCCGAAAGTATGAATTCCCGTCATTTACAACAATGCATATGTAATTGTAGTATTTTCTCATCTATCGTGCAAATTGGGCCTTCCTTTGCATAGTTTGCGAATTTGAAAAGAGTTCTATTTTTCACCAATTTGCCTGACGTGCGACGCTCTGGTGTGATACGTGACCTTGACAAACACAATGCGCCCAGATAAACAATGAGATAACTAGTAATCAAAAAGAGATTTGCAATGATTGCGCCTGTTGGCGCCCAGGCCGCGCCCAGTTCGCGCTCATTCGCGACAATTTGCTTATTGCGATTTTTTCTATATTTAGAATAATAGTCGCCATTTCAGGCGACAAATTGGCGCCTGTTTGCAACTAGTTTGTGAAAGTCTTTCCCAAACAGTCGCCCAGAGAGATACCCACAATGTCGCCGGGGTGCGTTTGAAACACCTGTTATCGTTATAATAGGTGGGTTGGCTATACAACAAAAATATGACAAAGTAGAAATCCCGACAAAAACGCCTAAAAATACGTCAAAAACCAGCCGAAACCTCTCCTCTGCTTGGAGAGTAAATTGAACGAGGGTGTCTGAAAAGTTTGAACTAGTCCAGACATGTAGTCGTCGATCAACCCACAGTCAGAATCTATTATCGGATAATGTCAAGCATTTGAAACAGCACACACCTTTTGAAGTTACACACGCTTGATTTCATGAGATAATTTGCCATTGTGTTGTGATTGAACTACGTCAACACAAACTACGGGTCACTAGTACATTCCTCGCTTACCACTGACAAAAGAGAAACGCACTCGCAATACTTTTCGATATTTCAAACCGCACAGCTATTTCAAATCTCTATCTATCTCACAAAATGTGAGTTATCTTTAAAAACTGTCCGAAAATCTATGAAACAAATCGTACGTGATGATGACATTGTTCCTGGTTGACCTGGTTACGTACCCCTGAGGGTTCATAGTTATAGTCTTGTCGAGGTCAATGAAGCAGGCTTCGAATGGTCTTTTTAAACTGCTATTGTTCGCTGAATATACAGTACTTTCTGAAATTCTGATAGTACTCATAGCTATCAAACTTGCAGCCATCAGAACACGGCGTTGATTAGAAAATAAGTCGTTATCAGACGGAAGGCCACAATACCAACACGACACCAGAAGCCTGTTTTGGAGGCTATATTGACCTCTGATGAAGCGGAGTGCGGCGATAACTAGTAGTGTCTGTAGTCGATCTAGTTCCGCCCAACACCCTATTTGAGTCGGGAGGGAAATTCGGTGGCGCCTTCAAGAATCGCCACCATGCGGTGAGTACGAATGAGTTTTTATCGGAAATTTTCGTTACAGACGTCAGGTTCACACGGCTTTCACAAGACAGTCGGTTGTGAATGCGTTTTGTGGGATATTTGGTCTGTTCGAACCATGGTTGGTGTCGAGAAAATGGGCGGTGAGCTCGCACAGGCGACTGGTACGTGCCAGTGTACGCACCGCATCGGAGTTTGGTTTGGTTCATTTTAGTGAGACAGCGAAATAGCGTCTTCGAGAGTCAGGTGGTGCATCGTTTTTTCGTACATGCCATGAAGCGGGTACCTTGAGAGGTTACACCATTTCTTTTGCCTTCCGTTCATACAAATGTTGCAAAGACGCGATACCTGTGTCAGGTATGGAATCATTACTCAGTAGCATTACATATTGGAATATACCGACATTTTACCGTGCTAGATTTAAGATCCAAGCAGAATATTGTCCCTCATGATAAATGTAGATAGATCAGGGTTTAGAACATATAGTAGTGCGAAATATTTTCTCATTTGAAACCGTCATGTGGATGCTCGCGCGGTGTAAAACTTTCCATGTATACTGTTGACAGTCTGTCGGCCACCGATTCCCACGTTAAGAACCTACAAACCAATGCACCACCTTAAAATTCAACCAACAATCAAAGGGCTACCCGCTACTTTTTCAAACCGTGTAGTTAAGCCTTAAGATGCTTCCCCTTGTGCTTTTTTGGGGTCCTTATCATTTCAAGATTTTTTTTTACGTTTGGTTTTATATATATAAACGATTTCATTCCATGTCGTGGCGTCCGGTGGCGTAATGGAAGAGTGTTTGGATCCCTGATATTGACGTTGTGCCGTAGGAAACTTCACTCAGGTCAAAATGCGTTCGAATTCCTAGCTTCGGTTAGTTAGGGACGTCCCTCGGATGGGACGTTATATGGGGGCTCCGTGTTTGAGCCACACCTTGAGCATGTAAATAAGAACCCACCACACTTATCGAAAATATTAGGGGATCATGCCGCGGTGTGATTGGATCAAATAAATATGTTCCTTGCGCCATGAGGCAGTTTACCGGAAATTTTGTTTGTCCCAACAAGTAAATTTTTGCCCCGGGACGGACGGACGGCCCTGAAACAAACAAACAAAAAGCAAAGAGTGAGTTTTGTCCTTGATATCCGAACATATATTTGTCATCAAGAATGTGACATACATGTACATGACGCACAGTTTGGTCTCCACGGTTTTTTGTGGGAGCTTTGTTCTTCGAGGCGTATACTTCGTGGTATAGATATGTACAATGTATTCGGACACAGCTGTTTCCTACAATGTACCACTGCCATTTAGGTCGAAATCTCGGAAGAATATTATAATGATGGACGAGTGAAACAAAAGCGCACTGAGTGAAATTTTAACTTATTTGCCTGTGTGGTAGGAGATTTACGTACTAGGGAATGGCCTAACTTCAGTGGCTTTTTCAGGCACTCTGGATGCATCGCTAGGTGTCAGAAAATGGTTAGGTTTTATTCAATGAAATTTGCCGCTAAAATGCAGACGGGAGCGATGCTGACGCTGTTGTCTCAATTCAAGTGAGGTCACCCCCTTTAATACTTATTTGTTGGGTCATCCTCTTTGGTACTTATCTGGTGACAATGAGGTCTATCATAGATATATTTCACTCAGAAAAAACTCGACCTCCGACAACAGTTTTTTTTTTAGTCATTTTCCACTGCTTATAAGTTATAGATAACAGAAAAGCACAAAAGGATTCGGCTTCACAAGAATAGCTGTGAAATTTCCATAGACTTCACAAGGTACATTAGGCAACATGTAAACAATACATTGTTGAATCTATTGTTTTTTTTTGCATTTGCCTTGTGCATTATGTGCCCTTCATTGGTATGTTAAGTCACATACATCATCAGGAAACCACTGTACTGCTGCCTGAAGCAACCTATCCAGTTTAAACTAGATAGAAAACTGGTGAGAATCTTTCCCGTGTACATGTGTGGTATCGTGTGGTCTGGTGAATTTCTAGATTAATTTGTCCTGCTTCTCCTGTTAAGTCAGATAGCTGAGCTTGTCTAAAAAACATGAAGTTTCTACTAAACGAGGCACCCTTTCCACTAGACGGCGCTCGCTCGACAGCGACTAAAATTTGACTTGTGTCCTCTTTGATTTCATAAAGTTTAGTACATTGTTATAGTACCAACTTTAGGGGGTATTTAAGGGGGATTATCATTTTAAACCTGGCAAACTTTTATTTATTTATTTATTTTATTTATTCTTTGGCTCAGGCCACGGGCCCATATTAAAAAAGGAACAACAGAGACAATGTACAAACATCTACGTAAAACAATAACGACAAAGATATTACATCAAGTAGTGTAGAAACGAGATGGCGGTAGTACTAGTCGACAATAGTAGGGCCAATGCCCGCTAAGTGCAAAAACCTCAGAATTGCATAGCAGCTGGATTATACCGTTGGCAGACGCAAGGAGACGCGTCACAAATGAATGCGCCAACTTACGCCGCCTGGCGTCGAAGCTATCAACTCGACAGCTCGAGAAGAGTAAAGAGTTACTAGTACTCCTAGGCTGAGACATTAACATCTTAAAAGCGTCATGGTAAGCCACCCGGAGTCTCTGCATTGCACCTGCACTGTGGTTGGTCCACAGTTGTGCGCAGTACATAGCAGAGCACTGAGATATAAAAAGGATGCGCTTCACCTCTGCCGAGCATAGGAAGAATTTGCGGGAGAGAGAATTTGCTTTAGCGTAGAGCTGTCTAGTTATTTTTCGAATTGAATCGTCATCAGAAAGGTTGGGGGTAATTTGAAAACCCAAGTATGTGGCCGAGGGAACGTAGGCCAGAAGGGTACCGTATAACTCCACTGAGGGTGGCGCACCATTCAAACGTAGGCGGGGGCATGGGAAATACATACAATTGGTTTTCTTATCACAAAATATGACATCATTATCAGCACCAAATGCCTCACATATACTAATTAACTTTTGTAAGGCTTTCGCTGAAGGACAGATAAGGCATATATCATCTGCATACATTAGGTGGTTTACGGAAACATTGCCAATGAAACAGCCCACTTTGGCACTGTTTAACTGGTCGCTGAGATCAGCCATATAGATGTTGAATAAAATTGGAGACAATATGCTCCCCTGGGGAACACCGTTGCTGGAGCTGAAGCTATCAGACACGGTAGTCCCCCAGCGCACTCTGAAGGACAGCATATGAAACCAACATACGATGATACGTACTAAATATACAGGCACTCCTCTATTGAGCAGTTTGTTAAACAATGTATAGTGGTTAACACGATCGAAGGCTTTCGAAGCATCAAGAAAGCATACAAAGACTGGGGAGCCTCGACATTTAAAGTAAGAGATAACCTCTTTAAGGGCGAAGATGCACATATCAGTCCCGTGATGCTGTTTGAAGCCAAACTGGTTCGCTGGAGTAGATAAATAGCTTTCCATACGATCAAGAAGAATAGATTCAAACAGTTTAAACAGGGGACTGGAAATGGCAATCGGCCGGTAGTTGTTTTTGATTGAGGGGTTTAGATTTTGTTTTTTGATTAACGGGACAAGAACAACATTCAGCAGGACTGGAGGGATGTGGCCGTGAAGCAACATGGCTGAGAATAACAGGGAGAGTAACGTGATCAGTCGAGGCCCCGCGTTCTTCAGGTGTTCGGCTGACAAACCATCTACGTCACAGGACTTCCCATTAGGGAGCCTGTTAATCGCTGCACATATTTCAAATACAGGTGTAAACATACCAGGGTCATAACTAACGCCTGCTTTGATAGTGTCGTCTACGTAGGACTTACAGGTACTGGCATTGACAGAGTTTAATAACGAACTGTAGTGTTGCCGCCACATATTGACAATGCTGGAGGCACCGCTGTGACCATCCACATTACAAGGAAGGTTGGACCTGGGACCATTTTGGGAACGTAAGGCGGACCAAAATCCCGTCTGCCCCCCCTTATGTAGACTAGAGGCCAGAGCATCTGCCCTGTGTTGAGCGGCAGAGCGTTGGCACTCTCTTAGAGAAAGCTTAAATTTGGCCCTAGTTGTTCTCATTAAGTTCCAAATGGCCCCGTACCTCGGTCGATTGTTATCGCACCATAAAAAGAAAGCATCTCGAGCTGCGGTATGGTATTCTTTAACGATAGAATTCCAACCAGGGATCACATGGGGAGTTGTGCCGCTCCGTGACGAAAGAGAGGTAGAAGCCGCACTTTTAAGGGCAGCGACTATCTCAGAGGTGAATTTATCAAGATCAGATCTATGTTCAATGTTATTACAATTAGGGTTTTGGCACAAAAGTGAATTAAAAGGCAGATTTATAGCGGATAACAGGCTGTCGGTGCAGGTCCTGAACCGCGCAAGGTCGTCAGGGGTTGCACGTTTAACATATTCACATTTAACATAGACTGTCTCCATATTTCTAGGGGCATATTTCACCCGAAACTGCATTTTCTTGCGAAATAGAACCTCCCTTACCTCTATACCAGCCTATTACCAGGATAGGGCTTTCATCTTCAGGACATTTGTAATTTCGGGTTTAGAAAAATTATCAAGAGTTGATAATTGGGGAACGTCGGAAATGGGTGGGAGTTCAGACAAGTTGTTGATCAACCCTCCTACAATAACAAATTATCCGATAAGTTCAAGCGTGTAAAACAGTAGACAACCTTTGAAGTTTCACTGACTTGATATAATTTGGTATTGTGCTGTGATTGACATATAACCCCAGTTCAGCTCAGATCATCTGTCAATGGCACCATTGTCTTTACAAGCCCGTAACCTACGTGTAACATTCTTCACACGCTGTAACCATTGAAAAAAGAGAAACGTATTAAAAATGACATTTGAGATTTCAAACCGTACCACTGTTTACTTTATACCATTATCAGGACATCCCATTGAAATTTGAGTCTGCTTTGAAAACTGTCAGAAAATCTCTAATACCCCCATTCAACTAGGACGGCGTTCTCGCTGTGCGCTCTCTGCGACATGAAATTTAACAGAGCGCTCAACGAATTCCATAGATGAAAAACGAACGCTTTATGCGTTCTGTTGTCTTTTCAGCCATACTTTTACATTTTCTATGATATTCCAATTCGGAAATCAAGGATTAGACAAATCCGGTTGTGCCGCAGCGAGAGCGCAGCGCGATCGGCGTCTAGTGGAATGGGGGCCTAAACAATCGTATGTGTGGTGTGGTAAGGCAGTCCCTGCAGGTGGCTCGCCTGAGGTGTGTTGACGCAGTCCCTGACTGGCTTGATGAGTGCCCCTGAGGGTATGATCGAAGTCAACATGTTAGGCTTCGAATGGCTTTGACAACTGCTATCGTTTGCTGAATACGAAATACTTTCGCAAGTGCTGAGTGCTGTCGTACTCATGGTTATTAAAAGCAGCTTTCAGAACATGGCGTTGATCAGAAAATAGATCGTTATCAGGCTGAAGCCTTGAAGGCGGTGATATCAAAACCTGTTTCGGGGCTGTTCTTAATTGACTTGGCTTCGTGTGTACAGCAAAGTGCGTCGATATAATTGTCGGCAGTCGACTCCCCGTCTGGGACGGGTATGAAATTCCAACATGTAGAAAGTACGAAAGATTATTTTTGTAATATCATTTATTATAGACGTATGTGTACGCTAAACACACTATCGCAAAACAGTCGGTTGCGAATAGGTTATGCAGTGTATGTGGTCAGTTATAGAACACCCATATCAAACCAGAGCCTTTCACACGGACATCACAGCAGTGACAGCACAGTGCCGATTTGTTGTCAATACTGGCGAGCATTAAACAACGCCATTTGGTAGAGAGTTGGACAAGAGTGTGTACTAGAGCACTGTACAGCATTGTCGCGACGGCTATCGCGTGGACTACACGTGGTGGCGCAGCGCCTAAAGCGAATGTTGAGCGCTAACGAACGCGTGTTTGACAAGAAAATTGTGTCCAAAGTACCCTACATGACAATGCCACACAGATACCCAGTGCTCTGGTACCCCTCGGCGCTTTGCTGTGATTTCCGAGCAAAAGAAGTGGGCGGTGAGCTCGCACAGGCCGCTGGCACGCGCTACTCTCCAAGCAGAGGTTGATGCGAATGATGGGGAAGATTGTGACCTTTTTATCATATGCCCTCTGTTTGTAGAGTAGCACGCGCCGCCTCGGAGTGAAATTGCGAAATAGCTGCTTCAAGAACTTAGGTTGTTTTCTTTCGCACATATCAAGAAGCAGTTGTCTTAAGAGGTTTTACTATTTCCTTTGCCTTCTTACTAAGGGTGCAAAGACACAATATTTGCATTAGTCATTGCCTTATTACATATTTTTCATTGACATTACATGTTGGAATGTTCTCTAATTCTGAAACTTTATCGTACTAGATAGACCCAAGCATTTGTTCCAATGAACGTACCTTGTTTGTAGAACAGGATGTTTGGATTACGTTAAAATCATAGTAGTAGGAAATGTGTGTTCATCTGAAACCGTCTCAGCAATTTCTGCTTAATTTCTGGAGTTACACGGGCCTGTCTAGGTCTGTCGATATATAGGTTGTACTTTCTCCCAATATTGTTGAGAGTCTCTCTCTTAATTTCTGAAAAATTGTTATATCCTGACGTCTATAACAAACGTTACGGTATTTCGGAGTGAACAATCTCAAAATTCAAAATGTGCAGTATGATGAGGACCAAAAACGCCAGCAGTATCCCTTTGGCCAGATCAAATTCTCTGCTACATCAACTATTTAGACCATGAAAAAGCTCAACCCCCACAGGAATGTGCTAAATAAACTTTATCATATTTGTGCATTTGTGATACACCGGTGGCGGTTGGGATATGACATTCGGAATGTGGAACAGCACTCGGCGCTCTCACGGCGATTCTTTTGAGCCGGTTCAAAACAGTCGCCGAGGTGACGGCGACCTTGGCTGCCATGGCGCTCTCGATCGATCTATGCGCTCCTTCCGCGCTCCCAGGGCGACCTTGGCGCTCTCTCGACGTGCTCTGGCCAATTTGACGCCACAGAGAGCTCGAGAGCTCGGCGAGAGCGCCGTCCTGGTGGGGTGGGGGTTCCGTTCGTTCATAGGCCCTGAATTATCCCTTTCCAAACCATGACTCTGTAGTAGCATTAGCATTTGAAACTAGAGTTCCACGACCTCATACCTTCGCCAAATGATTTTAACCTTTATGACTGACGTATTAGGAGTGTTTCTCATCAATCATAAACCATACCAGTTGATTGTCTTAAAATATAACATGTCCAAAGTATGAGCTTAACAAATTTATCATCAATTATGCAAAGGATGCCCTTATTAGCATAATTTGATTCAACGATGTTCACTTTCACATAACGTCCCGATGCCACAAAAAAGGATTAAATGTATGAAATTGCCGTCTTTTGCCAGTGTGGAATAATAGAAGTTACTCATTAAGTATGCAGATAAGGCCCACATTTGCATATTTTCTATCTATCAACAGTCCTCTCTTCCTCAGTAAGAATTTGAATTGTCATATCATGGAACAAAGCAGATTTTTAAAGTTGCCTCATTAATTATGCAAATCAGAATCTGATTTGCATAATTATCATCCAATCATACTAAGCATCACAAAAACTATCCACATACCAAAAATCATGACCATCCATCAAGGCCATCATGTTATAGTATTTTCTCATTAATTATGCAAATGAGGTCTTCATATGCATAGTTCATATCAATTTATATTTCTCTCTTCCTCAGTTACATATGTCACATGTTTCAGAGTCCTATCATGGAATTTGGCGGATGTATAAACTTTCCTCATTAATTATGCAAATTAGATACTGATTTGCATAAGAAGTGTCTAATCATGTACATCATCACTCAAGCTATCTACCTACCAAAAATCATTACCATCCATCAAGCCCTTCTTGAGTTATTCCCTTTCAAAGTCAGACGCAAAACCTGCTCCTGCAGTTCCAAAAAAGCCGCTAGGGGGCCCAAACCCACATCACTTACTCTCTGTCCAAAGATCTATCTACCACTCAAAAATAAGTTCCATAGCATGTCCAGAACACGAGATATCAAAACAGGAAGTTCCGCTGCAGTACCGTAAGAAGCCGCTAGGGGGCCCAAAATCTAATCGTTTTTAGGTCTCATCAAAACCTACCAACATACCAAATACCAAGACAATCCATCAAGGCATTCTCGAGTTATCCTGTGCCACTACAAACAAACAGACAGACAGACAGACAGACAAACGCTACCCTCTGCATAACCTTCTCGGCGAAGGTAATGATCAAAACTGATTTAGGCCATGGCCACGCCTATGCAGCAAGCATCTATGCAGCAAGTTTTTAGGGCCCTGTCTCAAACGGCCCATGATGACAAACCTTTAAGGTTACTGTTCACCCTATGGAACCTTCACTTGTAATGGAAATAGCGGCAAGCAGCCGCCGTTTTGTCAATAAATCAAATACGCTCGGAATACGCTTGGTATTCGTCGGAAGTGCGCCAAGCATATGTAGTCAGCATAAGCTGGGTGCTTCCGGATTACGACTGGCATGCGCACTGCATGCGCAGCTCTTCCCAGCAAGAAAATTGATGCGCTGAATTCGTTACACTTGATGTGCTTCACACATAAGTCAATGTAATAAAAAAAGCGAATATTTCAGCATATGGTTGCGTTTTCAATTTCTTTTATGACGAACTTGTGAGGGCTTGATATACGCAAAATTGCGACAGGGCCCTTAGCACTGTCAACATGTTCTGAATTTGGCTTTGCACTTCTGTGCACAATGTTATTGCAAGGAGCTCGAGGTTTAAATAGGATCATTTTTAAACCTCCTTGGTTACTGTGAGTAAGCTCACTTAGATCGATATCTTTGTGACCACACCTTCGTTAAGTCAAGCGTGCGAAACAACAAGTAACATTTGAAGTTACCTACGCTTGATTTCAAAAGATGATTTGTTGATAATTGTGTTGTGTTTGAGCGTCCACCTAAGCTACGCGAAACATTATTGCTTACCCTTGACAAAAAGGAAACGCACGGTACTTTCTGACATTTTAAAGTGGATTGCTACTCTATGTGAGACTTTCTGTCCCATCATAAGTTGAGGCAGCTCTGAAAACTGTCAGGAAATCTGTCAACAATCGTAGATGTGGTGACGCAGTCCCTGGCTCGCCTGAGGCGTGTGACGCAGTCCCTGACGTCGACTAGTATGAGGGCTAATCTCGTCGACGTCAACACGGCAGGCTTCGAATGGCCTTTTTATCCTCCTTACAGGCGTATGGATCGTAGAATAGACCTCTTTCCAGTTACGGCGGCCATTTTGAATTCCCAGGGGTCAGCTCGGGGTCATGCACCAAAACGAGGCAGTCCCTGAAGCCTAGGTTACACATAGCCGAACATGGCCTCCCGACTCTCCCCCGACCATGGTTGAAGTGATTCGGGAGTGATTCGGGAGCTAGCTCGGTTGGCGTTCGGCCGAGTCGGCTGGCGTTCGGCTGAGTCGGCTGGTGTTCGGCTGCGCCAGCCGAATGTTTTGAAAATTTCAAAACATTCGGCTCTGGACGGAGGGTCTGAAATGGGTCGGCTGGTGTTCGGCTGGTGTTCGGCGCGGTCGGCTAGTGCTCGGCTGGTATTCGGGATTGAGTCAGTAGTAAAATTAGAACCTTAACCACGCCAGAAACACTACTGACTTACTCCCAACTAGTTTCCAACCTACCCATAACTCACCCCAAGGCCGTAGACAAAACTCTGCTAACTAATTCTCAACCAAGTGACTACTATCGGAACGTGGGCGAATCACCCCCGACCTTCACACGACCAAAAACAAGGAAGAACACTAAAAGCAGTATTAAAGCTAGCCATGATCCGAATTCGATCTCTCGGTGATGTTAACAACATAATAGAATGGATTATTTTAATTAAAACCGAAAATGACCCCTCTTTTGAAAGTCGCTGAATATGTCCATTTAAATTCGTGAGAGGGTCTGCAATCGGTCGGGGTTTAGTCAGGAGAGATTCGGCAGTCTGCGGCTAGAGGTCGGGATGGTTGGGAGTAAGCTAGAAAGCATTCGGGGCCCATTCGGGAGTAATTCGTGTACTGGTTAGGAGATGATCGGCGCATCTTCGGCGCATGTTCGGCGCCAAAGATAGGCGTGGCCCAAAAACTGGTCAGAATGCTCCCGAACTACCGCCGACCTGAGTCGGCTAGCGTTCGGGAGCCATGTTCGGCTATGTGTAACCTAGGCTTGACTCAGATCCTACTATAACCCTGGGTAATGCCAGTTATACCATCTTCGGTGGTACATTTCGCCCCTCTAAGATAAAATAATCTAATATATGTTATTGTGCCTTTCATATGTAGAAAATATTGCTGTGGACATTTTGACTTATTTTTGGCTAAATTTCTATACGTTTTCCACAGTTTTTGACGGGTAACTTAAGGACAGTCTACCGTGTATCCTCCTTAATATCTTAACTAGTAGGATTAATACAAGACTCGCTGCAGGCTGGTATTCTTGTGGGTAAAAAATTAGAAGACAATTGGCAGTTGTTCCGACAATTTCTCGATGCCAAGATCCGTTCTGCAAACTAAGCTCTATTGGGTCGACCGGTCCGGTCCAATGCAGAGCAAATCACAGATGCGTCCCCATCACTAGTTTCCCGCTGCCCCCGAAGACCGACCCCGCCCCAATCTCCGCTGTAAACCCAAGCACCGCTAGCCGAACACGTCGGCGCTCGGTGGCGCGCCGATACTCGGTGTCTGGACTCCCAGGGTAGGTCGATCCCTGTCCCACAGGCGATAACATTTACGGGTATAGCGTTTCTTTGCCATGCCAATCTTAGCATTGAGAAATCGTCAAAATCACAGGATAGATCTGCTAAATTTCATCCCACAATGATCTGGACTCAACTTGTGGAAGTGTATGCTACCAAAACTATCATTGGAGCAAACTGACATACAAATATACAAAGAGCGCATCCAGTGTGTACCCTAACCTTTCCCACTGCACTGAGTTCTGCATTGAACCTCAATCACTCCATGGAGCTCGGTGTTTGCAGAATGGATCTTGGCATTGAGAAATTGTCGGAACAACTGCCAATTGCCTTCTAATTTTTTACCCACTAGAATGCCAGTCTGCAGCTTAGTCTTTCTAGGTCTTGTATTAATCCTACTAGTAAAAAGATATTAAGGAGGATATACAAATGTAGACACTGTCCTTAAGTTACCCATCAAAAACTGTGAAAAACGAATAAAAATTTAGCCAAAAATAAGTCAAAATGTCCACAACAATATTTTCTACATATGAAAGGCACATATATTAGATTATTTCATCTTAGAGGGGCGAAATGTACCACTGAAGATGGTATAACTGGCATTACCCAGGGTTATAGTAGGATCTGAGTCAGGGACTGCCTCGTTTTGGTGCATGACCCCGAGCTGACCTCTGGGAATTCAAAATGGCCACCGTAACTGGAAAGAGGTCTATTCGTCCAAAAAAGGAATACTTGGCCAGTATAGTCAGTCCACGGTGAAGATCACATTTCGCCCGCGTATGAGTCTGCAAATGAAATCCTGGCAAATATTCTCCCTGTATAGCCGGCGTAGTAAGTCTGGTAGAGACTATTTTTTTATTGCTATCTTTGAATATGAGTAGCTGAATACGCCATACTTTGTGAAATTAGGATTGCTATTGAACCCACTGTTCTCAAGCACAGCCATCGAAACACGGTGCTGATAAGAAAATAGCTCGTTATCGGACAGAAGCCTGTTTTAGAGGTTATCCTTAATTACGTATAATCAACTTGTGTCATGACAGAGCGAAGTGCGTAGATAACTAGTGCTATCGGCAGTCGATCTATTTCCGCCCAACACCTCGCTTGAGTCGGGTGGGAAATTCGGTAGCTCGTCACTGGTAGCTCGTAAAAGAATTGCCACCATGCGGTGAGTACGAAACAATATAATATTCATCGGAATATCGTAACATACGTTAGTTCTACATTTCTTTCACAACATTATCACAGTCGATTGTGAATAAGTTTTTTGCGGGACACTTGGTCAGCTAGACCCATGGTTGGTGGCGGGAAAAAGTGGGCGTTGAGCTGAGTCGCACGCACTGCCTCGGAGTGAGACTGTAAAGTAGCATCTTCGAGAACTTAGGTTGTTTCTTAGCATATGTTTTGAAGATAATTAGAAGTCATGCCGTTTTTGTGTGTGTTTTTTTGCTTCTTACTAAGGCAAAGACACGATACTTGTATTAGTTATTGCCTTATTACTTAACATTACATGTTCGAGTATTCTGAATATTTACCGTACTAATTTACTATCCAAGCATTGACTCCTTTGAACCGTTAAGTTGTTTTATGTGCAGTGCAGGGTACTAGTATCTCAAGTTAACATAGTACGATCTAGTACGAAATATGTGTTCATTTGAGACCGCCATTCTGGTGCTACTCACCCCCCAAGCCGCAAGCGTGCACGCGCGCGGTGTAGACCTGTCGATAAAGAACTTTCTTCCTATACTGTTGACAGTATGTCTCTTGGCCACTGCTTTCCGATTCCAAAGTAAACCCTTTACAGATTAACCTAAAATACAACCGACAATCGAAGGTCTACGTGCGTTCCGTGTGTTTTTCTCGGGTCCTTGTTATTTCAATATAATTATAAACTTTGTATATACTAGAGTATGCCAGTGGATTGGCGTCGTGGTTATTTGGTAGCCATCACTTTCATCAGAAATGGATTTTGGTCGGTATAAAGCTGTTATATCCTGTCGGTTACAACAATTGTCGCAGTGGACCCAGAGGAGTGAAACTCTGTGAAAATCTCAAAATTCAAAATGTCTAGTATGATATCAATATAATGCGGACAAAAAACAACAGCAGTATCCCTTTGGCCGGGTCAAACTGTCTGCCACATCCACTATTTGGACCTTAGAAAAGCGCAATCCCCAAAGGAATGCTGCCATAGCGCTACATTTTGTCATATCTAGTGCATTGGGCACACACCCGTAGCGGTTGGCATTTGACGTTCGTCAAAAGGAATGTGAATAACAAAGCGGGCGCAGAATGTGCGTCATGTTATTGGCACTTGGCCATCGCGGCAGAGCTCATTCCTATGAGTTCATATGAACGAACAGTATTCTGTTCCAACTTATGGTTCTGTAGTTGCATTTCTCGGACCATGAACGTTTTACGATTCGGGCACGGGTATGCTGCAAATTCTTTCTTGTATGTTTGCGTGTTTGCGTGGCATTAGGTTTTCAACTTCGGCACACAACGTAAAAGTCCGCTCTAAAAAGTAGACCGCCGCACGAACGTGTGTTTATAGCTGTGAGAAATTCCTATTTTAAATTACAACTGATATAAGTAAACGTAAACAAACATGGGCTAAGGTTCCCTATGCCAGGAATTGACCCGCTCCAGAATGTGCACAGTCCTGAGTGTTGTGGCCGCCGGACTAAGCTAAAACTATTCTTGCCGACGTGTTGAACATTCACCTGACTGTGATAACAGTTAGCATAATCACTAGGTAGAAGTACCCAAGCAACCTGTTAATGTTGACAAAAATTAATTAAAACCAATCAAACTAATTTTTCACTTGTAAGACAATTTCTCCTTCACTACAAATTCAGAGCTAGTGTGCTAGCCTGGAGTCCAGCCTATTTAGCTTCCGTCCGCCACCCTAGTGGAGCTAGGGTAGCGGACGGAAGCTAAATAGGCTGGACTCCAGGCTACTAGTGTGCCACCACAGCCTGGCATCTATTCTAATGATCTGTCCAGTGATGACCATGAAAGGCACGCATGTTTTCGTTAGCCACAATGTAAAGAAATGACTCACCTTTTTGGCCACGCCTCCATAATGACAGAATAATTGCTACGACGTGACAAATGGCACGTTTGCAGATGTCAAATCTTTAGTCACTGGACGGCTTAGCCTCCGTTGCAGTCCTTTTCCCCGCGGCTTTTTTTTTTCAATTTTTTTTTTTGGGGGGGGGGCGCCGCGTATCTGCTTGGGATCTCGTATCCGCCGTGCCCCTGTGTCCGCTATAGACCCTGTGTCTGCCGCTGGGGAGCCCCCCCCAAAAAAAAATTAAAAAAAAAGCCGCGGGGAAAAGGACTGCAACGGAGGCTAGCACGGCTGCAGATATCGAATAAAATACCAGAGGGAGCATCTGAACCGTTTCACCTGCGCTTTCGCTAACTGCTTGCTTAAAAATCTTGTCCGACCGGTCTGCTATTATCAGTTACCTACAGATCCATCAGTAATCAGTATCGAGGGGTGTTTGTACTCTTTGGTACTTATGATTATAAGTAAATTGCACAAGAATTTTACTAACTCAAATGGGTTTTGCAATTCCCAAATATAACACTTTGCATATGTACGATAACGCGATTAGTTATACGCATAATCGCGTGCAGGCCGTTTAATGTGCAGCCAAAACGCTTTGAGAACTGTGAAAGAACGTCTTAGAGTACATGAGAGAGTTCGAGATTCTTTAGAAAAGACGTTCATACTTTGGGCAACTTTTTGTTATTTCGGTGGATAAGATGATCAATTGATACATACGAATGAGGACCTAAGTTGCAAAATCCATGAAAAACATTTATGACACGTCAGTCGTATTGGTTAGCATCATTTGACGAAGGTGTGAGGTCGTGGAGCTCTTTATCATTTCAGTATTTCTGAAAAAGATGGCGAAATGTTTGACACAGTTTTTTCTAGCCTCGCTGCAATGGATGGGCATCCATGCAACAATAATTCTTCCAGCTAGTTCGAGAGTCACGTAAGCTGTTTATTTTCGAACCGCACGACCACCTCAACCTTCCTGGCCAAAGATCTGAATTGTGCACCCGCCCCATCTTATCATGTTATCACTTTTTGTAGACAGTACTCTTCAAGCCGATCTTGGAAAGAGACTCGGAAGTCAGAGACGCAATTCCTAGAAAGCTTTTGCTTTATTTCATTTCATTTATTTTACCAGGGAAAATCACAACTCAGGCCTGTAGCCTGTTTTTCAGGTGTCCCTGGACACGTCCATATACACTACACGTAAGCAAGAACATAGTATTACATTCATCATTACACATATTACATCATAAAGCTTAGAACATAAATTTCGTTCAAGTAACAGTAGAAATATTTAGCTACAGTCCATTTCTGCAGGCCGTCAACCCGGTGAATCGTCTTTGATCAGCAGAGAGTCTATTCCAAAGTGTTGGCCCCTGGTACTGTAAACTGTGGCGTCGTGTGGCGCAAGTGGTAGAGCGCGCGGCTGTCAAACAATTGGACCCGGGAGCTAATCCCGGGCTGTGGCCAGAGACATGTCCGAACTTGCGCCCCGATGTTGGGAAAGGCACTTTACACGCCTTTCCTCACTTCACTCAGGTGTAAAATGAGTACCTAGCCCATCTAGGGTTAGGGACGTCCCTCGGATAGGACGTTCAAGAAATGGAGGTCCCGTGTTTGGTGAGAGACACACCCCGCGCACGTAAACGAACCCACCACACCTTTCGAAAAAGAGTAGGAGCATGCCCCATGCGATGGTCCAAATCCTTCTGTCTGCAGTTGGTGATTCACTACAAATCACCTGGATGGAGGCTTGGCGAATCTCCATCTTGTATCAGCCATACGGTGAGGGGAGGGGATAAGAGGAATTCAGGAGAACAGTAGCCATAGTTGCGGTGACTACCTTCAATCTAAATGACCATATTTCTTTCTGTTTAAGGGTCATCATCGGCCTCGTGGTTTGTCTCACTATTGTGATGCATGTAGCTCCTGTCGGCGGAAGGAAAATTAGAAGTAAGTCTTGCAGATTATGCCACCTACTTGTGTAATCTATTTGGGTATCAGCTGATGTAATGGGGGCATTATGGAGGTTTGCTCCATGCACCCTCATGTAAAAAAGAATTATGATTTTATGTAAATATGCCATGTGCTACTTTCATGTATCTTTATGTTTTATACGAAGCTTAAGTACTGAACTGAGTGATACGAATGTGTCCACCTTACAGAAACGTGTAAGCCTTTGAACTTTCCGGACACGACAAGTACATGCAACAAGGCTGCAAAGGCAGACGGACGGTACCCCAAAGGAACCGTCTGCACGTTTGACTGCAATGAGGGATGTATAAGGCTACGAGGAGTTAGAGAGAGGGTATGCAAGGTCAGGGGCCGGACGAAATGGTGGACTGGAGGGCGCGGACTGGAGTGTGAATGTGAGTGGTCCGAGGCTCTTTCAAATACATATCTCTAAAGTGGTTTGAGCGCACGACATGTAATTCACATTCCAGTGATTTATCATTATTACACAAAAAACGTTTGTATGCTTTTATATTTATGATCGGTACATTTACAAACACGAACAGCCACCCGTGCAAAACGATTCGCAAGTTTTGACTCTGCATTGACGGCATCTCTGCAAAACATCACATCATGTTATTACCTTCGCCGAGAAGGTTATGCAGAGGGTAGCGTCTGTATGTGTGGGTGTGTAAAGAAGCAGAATAACTGGAGAAGGCCTGGATGGATTGTCTTGATATTTAGTGGGTGGGTAGATATTGAGACCTGGAAATGATTAGATTTGGGGTACCCTAGCGGCTTGTCACGGTACTGCAGTGGAACTTTCTGTTTGGATATCTCGTGTTCTGGACATGCTATGTTCCTGATTTTTCAGTGGTAGATAGCTCTTTGGACAGAGAGTAAGTGATATATGTTTCGGCCCCCTGGTGGCTTTTTTGGAACTGCAGGAGCAGGATTTGCTTCAGACTTTGAAAGGGAATAACTGAAGAAGGGCATGATGAATGGCCATGATCATTGGTTAGTAGATAACTTGAGTGATGATGTACATGATTAGATACTTATTATGCAAATCTGTATCTAATTTGCATAATTCATGAGGAAAGTTTGTACATCCGCCAAATTCCGGCATAGGACTCTCAAACATGTGACACATGTCACTGGGGAAGAGAGAAATATTATTAGATATCAAATATGCAAATGAAGACCTCATCTGCATAATTAATGAGAAAATACTATAACTCAAGATGGGCTTGATGGATGGTCATGATTTTTGGTATGCATATAGCTTACGTGATGCTTTGTGTGATTAGACGACAATTATGCAAATCAGATTCTAATTTGCATAATTAATGAGGAGATTCTAAACACTCGCTGTAATCCATGATATGACTATTAAGATATGTGACATTTGTAACTGAGAAATAGAGGAATCTTGATAGATAGAAAATATGCAAATGAAGACCTAATTTGCATAATTAATGAGACACAACTATCTCAATAATGGTAAATGACGACAATTTCATACTTGTGGCATTTGGAAGTTATGTGAATGTCAACATCGTTGAATAAAATTATTTTTTTCTGCACTCCTAACAATGTTTTTTTCACATGTCGACTTGCCAATTAATGATGTCCAAAGTGCTCCCGGATTTGTCTATTACTGACGACGTTGTCAACAGCTCGGTCACACAGCAAAACATGATATCAATGTGAAACACATGTCCCAGATAATACTGCTATTTCAGCAGAGAACATTGTGAAAACACCCTTTTCCTGAACATGTTCCCTGTCAATTTCATGTATATAAGAACGTGTTGGATTGGAATAACGCAACGTACGTTGTCATGAAAGTATGAGGACTCTGTTATGATATTCCATCAGTATCACCATGAAAAGGCAGTTAGCATGTAGGACTTGATTATTGGACGTTTTCCACTTGCCTTATCAGACCCTCTGACAGCGTAAATTGATGGTCGGACACCATCCAAACGGCAATTGACGATCTGCTGCGTTGTCATGCGAATGCGTTTCAAAGCGACGAATGCGTATTTCATGGCTTTCATGCTCGGTGTGTTTTGGGCCACAAGATCCTTAGAATATTATGTTGCCGTAAAGATACATCACCATTGTAAAGTCGAGCCATGTTCATACTAGTCGTGGAAATGGGCCAACTGCTTTAGGCAATGTAACCATCCTCTGGGACGTGACGGAGACCAATACGTTTCCCTGTTGTGTACGGTGTCGTGCGAGTACTGTAGGTTTATCATTTAGTTATCCGTGGCGTAGTGACCTTTCAAATTACCTCCTTTCAATACATTCTACCTCCACCCTGATCCACCATTTACACTGTTCTTTGCAACCTTGTCAACAAGATTTAACATTAGCCAGCGTAACTCAGTTCACACGTAGAAAAACACTTTTCTAGAAGTAAAACGAAGAAATCTACCCACACCGTACTCGCGCACGGGCTGCTAACTCAAGTATTCCTCTCAACCGCTAGTAACTCAAGCATGCTCCTCTCAACACAAATGCCCGCTTATCACATTAGTAAGATACGTCCTTTTATAGAATGTCCCTCCAAGTTACAGTATAGTCAGTTTGAGTGGATAAAAGTGTTAGAGGGGAGCTTATCAACCATTTTTTATATACTCAGGCAACCCATGTGAAAGGGCACCCAGCCTTCCCGACGATTCCACCAGCGATTGTGATCCAGCCGACCCCCCCTATCCAGCCGGCCACGTATGTATCTTCGACTGCATGGTCGGATACAACAAGACATCTGGTGGGACGAAACTCTGCAAGAACGGAATATGGAGGGGAGACGACATAGTGTGTGAAGGTACCTAATCAAACTCGTATTTTCACCACTGAATGTTTGATAATGTCTGATGAATGTGATTTTGAAAAAGGCCAACTGTGACGAAGTCGAATCTAAATATATAAGTGTGTAACGTACTACTTAAAGCATGAAGTTGTGATACGTACGACTCAAACATTCACCTATCATTATATTGATAACCTAGTTAACGTTTGCATGATATATATCAATATATTCATCTCCAATAGACTTAAATAGTCCTTTGCAATTAATTTTGACGTTGAATTTTTAATGGCAATATTCAGAAAACGCAACAAGTTTCCGGCCATTTCCCTTTGGCAAGTAAAGTTCTCTTTGTTACAGGAAGATTTCGCTAGTGACGAAACCTGCTGAAATGAAATCATCAGACTTTTCGAAGTCGTTAACTTTTAAAATCTCGTGGTGAGCGAAGATTTAGACAGAAATTTTTGTATGTCGTTTCAGACACAGACGAATGTGCCTCTAATCCCTGTCAAAACGGCGCAACTTGCGATGATGAGGTCAACGGCTACACCTGTACTTGTGCTGATGGCTATGAAGGAGTCCACTGTGAAACGGGCAAGTTTTCTCGATCTTTAAAGCTTTCCTATCGTGCACCTGCATTTTTTGCGGCGGTCGTTAGTTTAAGAATGTTTTCAAGAAAAGTATCAAAGTCCTTTGGAAATGCAAGTTCCTGCAACAAGAGAAAGACACCATCCTTTGTGACCATATGACTTGAATCATTCTTTTACTTTTGACATTTGATTTTTAACGGCAATATTCAGAAAACGCAACAAGTTTCCGGCCTTTTCTCTATGGCAAGTAAAGTACTCTTTGGTACAGGAAGATTTCGCTAGGGACGTAAGCTGCTGAAATGAAATCATCAGACTTTTCGAAGTAGTTGACTTTCAAAATCTTATTGGAAGCGAAGATTTAGACAGAACTTTTTGTATGTCGTTTCAGACACAGACGAATGTGCCTCTAATCCCTGTCAAAACGGCGCAACTTGCGATGATGAGGTCAACGGCTACACATGTACTTGTGCTGATGGCTATGAAGGTGTCCACTGTGAAACGGGCAAGTTTTCTCTTTAAAGCTGTAATATAGTACACCTTAAGTAACCTTAAGCTTTTTACGGTAGTCGTTAGTTTAAAGCATGTTTTCAACCAAAAGTATCTAAGTATTCTAGAAATCCAAGTTCTTGCAACAGGAGAAAATCGCCATCCTTTGGGACCATTAGACTTAAATAATCCTTTGCAATTAATTTTGACGTTGGATTTTTAACGGCAATATTCAGAAAACGCAACAAGTTTCCGGCCATTTCTCATTCGCAAGTAAAGTACTCTTTGGTACAGGAAGATTTCGCTAGTGACGTAAACTGCTTAAACGAAATCATCAGACTTTTCAAAGTCATTGACTTTTAAAATCCGGTAGGAAGCGAACGTTTTGACAGACCTTTTTGTATGTCGTTTCAGACAAAGACGAATGTGCCTCTAATCCCTGTCAAAACGGCGCAACTTGCGATGATGAGGTCAACGGCTACACCTGTACTTGTGCTGATGGCTATGAAGGAGTTCACTGTGAAACGGGCAAGTTTTCTCTTTAAAGCTGTAATATCGTACACCTGCAATTTTCTGCGGCGGTCGTTAGTTTAAGAAATGTTTACAACCAAAAGTACCAAGGTCCTTTGGAAACGCAAGTACCTGCAACAGGAGAAAGACACCATCCTTTGTGACCATTAGACTCGAATCATTCTTCAAATTTTGACATTTGATTTTTAACGGCAATATTCAGAAAACGCAACAAGTTTCCGGCCTTTTCTCTTTGGCAAGTAAAGTAATCTTTGGTACAGGAAGATTTCGCTAGTGACGTAAGCTGCTGAAAGGAAGTCATCAGACTTTTCGAATTAGTTGACTTTCAAAATCTTATTGGAATCGAAGATTTAGGCAGACCTTTTTGTATGTCGTTTCAGACACAGACGAATGTGCCTCTAATCCCTGTCAAAACGGCGCAACTTGCGATGATGAGGTCAACGGCTACACCTGTACTTGTGCTGATGGCTATGAAGGAGTTCACTGTGAAACGGGCAAGTTTTCTCGATCTTTAAAGCTGTCCTATCGTACACCTGCAATTTTATGCGGCGGTCGTTAGTTTAAGAATGTTTTCAACAAAAGTATCAAAGTCCTTTGGAAATGCAACTACCTGCAACAGGAGAAAATCACCATCCATTGGGACCATATGACTTAAATAATTCTTTCACTTTTGACATTTGATTTTTAACGGCAATATTCAGAAAACGCAACAAGTTTCCGGCCTTTTTTGGGGGGGCAAGTAAAGTACTCTTTGGTACAGGAAGATTTCGCTAGTGAGGTAAGCTGATGAAATGAAATCATCAGACTTTTCGAATTAGTTGACTTTCAAAATCTTATTGGAAGCGAAGATTTTGACAGACCTTTTTGTATGTCGTTTCAGACACAGACGAATGTGCCTCTAATCCCTGTCAAAACGGCGCAACTTGCGATGATGAGGTCAACGGCTACACATGTACTTGTGCTGATGGCTATGAAGGAGTCCACTGTGAAAAGGGCAAGTTTTCTCGATCTTTAAAGCTGTCGTATCGTACACCTAAAGTAACTTTAAGATTTTTTACGGTAGTCGTTAGTTTAAAGCTTGTTTTCAACCAAAAGTATCTAAGTATTTTAGAAATGCAAGTTCCAGCAACAGGAGAAAATCACCATCCTTTGGGAATATTAGACTTAGATAGTCCTTTGCAATTAATTTTGACGTTGGATTTTTAACGGCAATATTCAGAAAACGCAACAAGTTTCCGGCCTTTTCTTTTTGGCAAGTAAAGTACTCTTTGGTACAGGAAGATTTCGCTAGTGACGTAAGATGCTGAAATGAAATCATCAGACTTTTCGAAGTAGTTGACTTTCAACATCTTATTGGAAGCGAAGATTTAGACAGAACTTTTTGTATGTCGTTTCAGACACAGACGAATGTGCCTCTAATCCCTGTCAAAACGGCGCAACTTGCGATGATGAGGTCAACGGCTACACATGTACTTGTGCTGATGGCTATGAAGGAGTCCACTGTGAAACGGGCAAGTTTTCTCGATCTTTAAAGCTGTCCTATCGTACACCTAAAGTAACCTTAAGATTTTTTACGGTAGTCGTTAGTTTAAAGCATGTTTTCAACCAAAAGTATCTTAGTATTTTAGAAATGCAAGTTCCAGCAACAGGAGAAAATCACCATCCTTTGGGACTATTAAACTTAAATAATCCTTTGCATTTAATTTTGACGTTGGATTTTTAACGGCAATATTCAGAAAACGCAACAAGTTTCCGGCCATTTCTCTTTGGCAAGTAAAGTACTCTTTGGTACAGGAAGATTTCGCTAGTGACGTAAGCTGCTGAAATGAAATCATCAGACTTTTCGAATTAGTTGACTTTCAAAATTTTATTGGAAGCGAAGATTTTGACAGACCTTTTTGTAGTGTGTGAAGGTACCTCATCAAACTTGTGTTTTCACCACCGAATGTTTGATAATGTCTGATGAATGTGATTTTGAAAAAGGCCAGCTGTGATGAAGTCGAATCTAAAGAGATAAGTGTGTAACGTACAACTTAAAGCATAAAGTTGCGATACGTACGACTCAAACATTCACCTATCATCATATTGATAATCTAGTTTGCATGATATATCACAAAATAGTCATCTCCAACAAACTAACACATGACATCAACGTGAAGTTCTCATTTTTGACTTTGTAATATCGTTATATTTTCTGAATAATTATGCAATCAAGTTCCAGGTTAGCAAATTACATATTCATTCATAGCATCCTCTACAATACTCACATGTTACTGCTATATAACACTTAGATCTGTTTTCTAGCTATTGTAGCATTTAGGCAATTTCTTCTTGACACATGATATATGCCTGATGATGTTCATCTTAAACTAACCTGAATGTGTCACTCGTATGAAATCTATTTTGTTTACCACGAAGGTAATATAGCATGATCTCATTGATAAACAACTTATATGATTCTACAAAGCCTAATCTTAAGAACAAGGGTCTTCCTATATTCATAATCATTTCATTCTCAATATGTTTTAGTCCGGCAGGTATAATATGAGGCAGTGGCGCTGATATAAGAAATATTGAAAGGAGAGAGAAGCATAGCCTCCGATGCAGATTCAACCCGGCTGTTTTCATACCGGCCAGCAATAAGAAAAAAATATATAATAGTATAAAAACAATAACTTGAAAAAGAAAACAGCCGGGTTGAGTCTGCATCGGAGGCTAAGAGAAGCACTGATAGCAAAACAGTGTGCGATGCAAAGTAAAGCACTGTGACAATTTGTATCTAATCGATACATGAAGCGCCAAGGCCCATATCATGTGAAGAACATTGCCCAAACTCCAACCCTTTTTAATGTTGATGTGTCCTTAACAAGTAAAAATGTGTTGAATGATACTGTACTATGAAACGGTTAGGGTATTTAGAATATCATGTATAATATGAGTTTGTTTTTCTTTTTTAAGAATCTCTTGTATGTCGTTTCAGATATAGACGAATGTGCCTCTGATCCCTGTGAAAATTACGCAACTTGCGAGGATGAGATCAACGGCTTCAGCTGTACTTGTGCTGCTGGCTATGAAGGAGTTCGTTGTGAAACAGGCATGTTTCCCATGAATGCTGCCTTATCGTACAGTGAAATTTTCTATAGAAAAAGGCTAACTTAATAGCCTGAGTACCAACCTCCGTAGTGACCGCTGGCTCAAAAGAATTCGCTTGCTAACCACGGAGTCTGACCCTGCGCGTATCCGTAACGGCTGTTATTCAGATATTCGTTTAGATTTTGAACGAGCTCGCTGATTGGCCCCATTCGTCTAAGCCCCTCCCCATGCCACACTGTTCTTCGTAACGGGTAGGTTCTAAGAACTGATTAGAGACACCTTGGAACGAAAAATGGCACTACGCAAAGGAGGCCCCGCCCACCGAACGCAGCTCGAATTCTCCTCATTACGTAATAATGAGACAGCCGTTACGGATACGCGCAGGGTCAGACTCCGTGGTTAGCAAGCGAATTCTTTTGAGCCAGCGGTCACTACGGAGGAAGGTACTCAGGCTACTAACTTAAGTCTAATGGTCGCAAATGAAGGTGTTCTTTTCCCGTTGTAGGTACATTTCAAAGGAGTTTAGTACTCTTATCAAAAACATGCTTTAACCCTCACACACCTGAACCTATTTTTGCGACTGAAATGACTGGACGGGGTCAAAAATGACCCCAAAATGTTTTGTTCAGTAAAATCTCCCTTTTCACTTTTTTCGCTGATTGTTATCCGTACATTGCTTCATCAATGTAAGAGGAATGTTTTGGCATGTTTAGGTTTGAAAAATTCCCGTTCATTATCATAATTCATGCAAAAAGATCAGAAGGACCACGGAGCTATCCCTATTCAGACCAGGAGGGGATTTTTAAAGCTCACGCCAAATTCCATGTAGCATAACTAATGAACAGCTTACGCGAGAGCCACCAAAGTTGGTGACTTTTCATTTATGTCCCTAACAAAATTTTCAAATTATAAAGTAGGTTCATCGTTTTTGGTGTTGCCATGGCAACAGGTTTTTGACAGGCATATTTTGCCAAATTTGCTAATTTCAGTTAAAACAATGTCGTTTCGAGGCTTTGTTAGTACGCCAAATGTATTTTCTTACATTGTTATCATCTTCTGTAATCCAATGTAACTTTTATGATTTATAATTAATATTCTATGCTGATTTGATGACGTCATCGGTCAAAATCCAAAATGGATAGCATAACATAAAATGACGTCATAATGACGTCATATTACGTCATTATGACATAAAATTTATTCTGATAATATCGATTTACATGTGCATCATCCTCTGAAAATTTGGTGGTCATATGATAAGTAGTTGAGGAGTTAACGTTACAGAGGGCAGGTCTAAAAAACAGCACATTATTTTTGCTGGTGTCAAAAATAACCCAGAGGACTCAACCCAGACTTACCAATATAATGTCAACAGTATTGTGCCGATCTCCCTAGAAAATTAGGAGAGGTTAGAAAAGATGTCTACTGACAAAGTCACGGAAGGAATTTTTTATAGATAAAAGATGTTCAAGTAGCACGTCAAAATCCACGCCTGCGGTCAGAAATGACCCCGTTCAGGTGTATAAGTGTTAACCTAACGACCGCTGTCTCAAAACTACAAAAGAATACCTAGATAGATTTCAAAGGTGGATAGCCCCTTGTGCTTCAGTAGTTCCTTTCCTTTTAGCTGTAATCTCTCCCTATCCCTTTAACTGGAAACCTAGCTTCAGAACTTGTCGTACAGAATAAGCCCTTTATTACCGACGCTCCACCCTCAATCAGTTATTAACTGCTAAGCTCTAAATATCAGTGGATCACAAAAACCTTCTGAACGACGAAAATACAATTTCTATAATTTTTCTGGAGACACATTAACTGCCATCCCAATATGTCAATACAGATATCGACGACTGTGTATCTGTGACCTGTCAAAATGGCGGCACTTGCCTTGATGGCGTCGACAACTACACCTGTGATTGTGTTACTGGCTATGATGGAGACCATTGCGAAAATGGTAAATACTACTATTATAAGGGTGATATCATTTTTTTTCTGTTTCTAAGAGCCCTCTCTACAAAATACACGACTATGTCCTGGCGACGTTTTACCGTCATGTAGTTATTTACTGCAAAGCTCTCGTATCAATGGATCACAACAACCTTCTTAACGACGAAAGTACAATTTCTATAATTTTGGAGTGCAAAGCGTTTGTACAGGATCTTTCTGGAGGCACATTAACTGCCATCCCAATATGTCAATACAGATATCGACGACTGTGCATCTGTGACCTGTCAAAATGGCGGCACTTGCCTTGATGGCGTCGACAGCTACGCCTGTGATTGTGTTGCTGGCTATGATGGAGATTATTGTGAAAATGGTAAATACTACTATAATAACGGTGAAATCATTTTTTTACGGTTTCTAAAAGTCCTCGCTACAAACTACAAGACTATGTCCTAGCGACGTTTTACTGTCATTCAGCTATTAACTGCAAAGCTCTCGTATCAGTGGATCCCAACAACCATCTTAACGACGAAAATACAATTTCTATAATTTTGGGAGGTGCATACCATTTGTACAGGATTTTTCTGAAGGCACATTAACTGCCATCCCAATATGTCAATACAGACATCGACGACTGTGCATCTGTGACCTGTCAAGATGGTGGCACTTGCATAGACGGCGTCGACAGCTACGCCTGTGATTGTGTTGCTGGCTATGATGGAGACCATTGCGAAAATGGTAAGTACTCCTAATATAACGGTGATATCATTTTTTTCGATTTCTATGACCCCTCTCTAAAAAATACACGACTTACTCCTACCAATATTTTACTGTCATTCAGCTATTAACTGCAAAGCTCTCGTATCAGTGGATCCCAACAACCTTCTCAACGACGAAAATACAATTCCTATACTTAAGGAAGGTGCATAGCATTTGTACAGGATTTTTCTGGAGGCACATCAAATGCCATCCCAATATTTCAATACAGACATCGACGACTGTGTATCTGTGACCTGTGAAAATGGCGGCACTTGCCTTGACGGCGTCGACAGCTACACCTGTGATTGTGTTGCTGGCTATGATGGAGACCATTGTGAAAATGGTAAGTACTAACTATTATAACCGTTACGGTGAAATCATTTTTTTTCGATTTCTAAGAGTCCTCTCTACAAAATACACGACTATGTCCTAGCGACGTTTTAATGTCATTCAGTTATTAACTGCAAAGCTCTCGTATCAGTGGATCACAACAACCATCTTAATGACGAAATTACAATTTCTATAATTTTGAGAGATGCATAGCATTTGTACACGATTTTTCTGGAGGCACTTTAACTGCCATCCCAATATGTCAATACAGACATCGACAACTGTGCATCTGTGACCTGTGCAAATGGCGGCACTTGCCTTGACGGCGTCGACAGCTACACATGTAATTGTATTGCTGGCTATGATGGAGACCATTGCGAAAATGGTAAGTACTACTATCATATCGGTGAAGTCATTTTTTATTTGATTTTCAAGAGCCCTCTCTACAAACTACACGACTGTGTCCAAGCGACGTTTTACTGTCATTCAGATATACCTGCAAAGCTCTCGTATCAGTGGATCACAACAACCATCTTAATGACGAAAATACAATTTCTATAATTTTGAGTGATGCATAGCATTTGTACACGATTTTTCTGGAGGCATAGTAACTGCCATCCCAATATGTCAATACAGATATCGACGACTGTGTATCTGTGACCTGTCAAAATGGCGGCACTTGCATTGACGGCGTCGACAGCTACACCTGTGATTGTGTTGCCGGCTATGATGGAGACCATTGCGAAAATGGTAAATACTACTATTATAAGGGTGATATAATTTTTTTTCTGTTTCTAAGAGCCCTCTCTACAAAATACACGACTATGTCCTAGCGACGTTTTACCGTCATGTAGTTATTTACTGCAAAGCTCTCCTATCAATGGATCACAACAACCTTCTTAACGACGAAAGTACAATTTCTATGATTTTGGAGTGCATAGCATTTGTACAGGATCTTTCTGGAGGCACATTAACTGTCATCCCAATATGTCAATACAGATATCGACGACTGTGCATCTGTGACCTGTCAAAATGGGGGCACTTGCCTTGATGGCGTCGACAGCTACGCCTGTGATTGTGTTGCTGGCTATGATGGAGACCATTGTGAAAATGGTAAATACTACTATAATAACGGTGAAGTCATTTTTTACGGTTTCTAAAAGTCTTCGCTACAAACTACAAGACTATGCCCTAGCCACGTTTTACTGTCATTCAGCTATTAACTGCAATGCTCTCGTATCAGTGGATCCCAACAACCATCTTAACGACGAAAATACAATTTCTATAATTTGGGGAGGTGCATAGCATTTGTACAGGATTTTTCTGGAGGCACATTAACTGCCATCCCAATATGTCAATACAGACATCGACGACTGTGCATCTGTGACCTGTGAAAATGGCGGCACTTGCCTTGACGGCGTCGACAGCTACGCCTGTGATTGTGTTGCTGGCTATGATGGAGACCATTGCGAAAATGGTAAGTACTAACTATTATAACCGTTACGGTGAAATCATTCTTTTTTCGATTTCTAAGAGCCCTGTCTACAAAATACACGACTATGTCCTACCGACGTTTTACTGTCATTCAGCTATTAACTGCAAAGCTCTCGTATCAGTGGATCCCAACAATCTTCTTAACGACGAAAATACAATTTCTATAATTTTGGGAGGTGGATAGCATTTGTACAAGATTTTTCTGAGGCACATTAACTGCCATCCCAATATGTCAATACAGATATCGACGACTGTGTATCTGTGACCTGTGAAAATGGCGGCACTTGCCTTGACGGCGTCGACAGCTACACCTGTGATTGTGTTTCTGGCTTTGATGGAGACCATTGCGAAAATGGTAAGTACTCCTAATATAACGGTGAAATCATTTTTTTTCGACTTCGAAGTGTCCTGTCTCCAAAATACATGATTATGTCCTAGCGACTTTTACCGTCATGCAGTTATCAACTGCAAAGCTCTCGTAGCAATGAGTCACAACAACCATCTTAACGACAAAATTCATTTTTTTTAATTTTGGAGGTGCATAGCATTTGTACAGGATTTATCTGGAGGCACATTAACTGCCATTCCAATATGTTAATACAGACATCGACGACTGTGCATCTGTGACCTGTGAAAATGGCGGCACTTGCCTTGACGGCGTCGACAGCTACACCTGTGATTGTGTTGCTGGCTATGATGGAGACCATTGCGAAAATGGTAAGTACTACTATCATAACGATGAAATCATATTTTTATTTGATTTTCAAGAACTCTGTCTACAAACTTCACGACTGTGTCAAAGCGACGTTTTACTGTCTTTCAGATATTAACTGCAAAGCTCTCGTATCAGTGAATCACAACAGCCATCTTAACGAAGAAAATACAATTTCTTTAATTTTGGGAGGTGCATAGCATTTGTACAGGATTTATCTGGAGGCACATTAACTGCCATCCCAATATGTCAATACAGACATCGACGACTGTGCATCTGTGACTTGTCAAAATGGCGGCACTTGCATAGACGGCGTCGACAGCTACACCTGTGATTGTGTTGCTGGCTATGATGGAGACCTTTGCGAAAATGGTAAGTACTCCTAATACAACGGTGAAATCATTTTTTCTCGATTTCGAAGAGTCCTGTCTCCAAATTACACGACTATGTCCTAGCGACGTTTTACCGTCATTCAGTTATTAACTGCAAAGCTCTCGTATCAGTGGATCACAACAGCCCTCTTAACAACAAAATACAATTCTTATTATTTTGGGAGGTGCATAGCATTTGTACAGGATTTTTCTGGAGGCACTTTAACTGCCATCCCAATATGTCAATACAGACATTGACGACTGTGTATCTGTGACCTGTCAAAATGGCGGCACTTGCCTTGACGGCGTCGACAGCTACACCTGTGATTGTGTTGCTGGCTATGATGGAGACCATTGCGAAAATGGTAAATACTACTATCATAACGGTGAAATCATTTTTTTATTTGATTTTCAAGAGCCCTCTCTACAAACTTCACGACTGTGTCAAAGAGACGTTTTACTGTCATTTAGATATTAACTGCAAAGCTCTCGTATCAGTGGATCACAACAACCATCTTAACGAAGAAAATGCAATATCTTTAATTTTGGGAGGTGCATAGCATTTGTACAGGATTTATCTGGAGGCACATTAACTGCCATCCCAATATGTCAATACAGACATCGACGACTGTGCATCTGTGACCTGTGAAAATGGCGGCACTTGCCTTGATGGCGTCGACAGCTTCACCTGTGATTGTGTTTCTGGCTATGATGGAGACCTTTGCGAAAATGGTAAGTACTACTATCATAACGGTGAAATCATTTTTTTATTTGATTTTCAAGAGCCCTCTCTACAAACTTCACGACTGTGTCAAAGAGACGTTTTACTGTCATTCAGATATTAACTGCAAAGCTCTCGTATCAGTGGATCACAACAGCCATCTTAACGAAGAAAATACAATTTCTTTAATTTTGGGAGGTGCATAGCATTTGTACAGGATTAATCTGGAGGCACATTAACTGCCATCCCAATATGTCAATACAGACATCGACGACTGTGCATCTGTGACCTGTGAAAATGGCGGCACTTGCCTTGATGGCGTCGACAGCTTCACCTGTGATTGTGTTGCTGGCTATGATGGAGATCATTGTGAAAATGGTAAGTACTAACTATTATAACCGTTACGGTGAAATCATTTTTTTTCGATTTCTAAGAGCCCTGTCTACAAAATACACGACTATGTCCTACCGACGTTTTACTGTCATTCAGCTATTAACTGCAAAGCTCTCGTATCAGTGGATCACAACAACCATCTTAACGAAGAAAATACAATTTCTTTAATTTTGGGAGGTGCATAGCATTTGTACAGGATTTTTCTGGAGGCACATTAACTGCCATCCTGATATGTCAATACAGATATCGACGACTGTGCATCTGTGACCTGTCAAAATGGCGGCACTTGCCTTGATGGCGTCGACAGCTACGCCTGTGATTGTGTTGCTGGCTATGATGGAGACCATTGCGAAAATGGTAAGTACTCCTAATATAACGGTGAAATCATTTTTTTTCGACTTCGAAGAGTCCTCTCTTCAAAATACACGATTATGTCCTAGCGACGTTTTACCGCTATTGAGTCACAACAACCTTCTTAACAACAAAATACAATTTTCATAATTTTGGAGGTGCATAGCATTTGTACAGGATTTTTCTGGAGGCACATTAACTGCCATCCCAATACGTCAATACAGACATCGACGACTGTGTATCTGTGACCTGTGAAAATGGTGGCACTTGCATTGACGGCGTCGACAGCTACGCCTGTGATTGTGTTGCTGGCTATGATGGAGACTATTGCGAAAATGGTAAGTACTCCTAATATAACGGTGAAATTATTTTTTTTTTCGACTTCGAAGAGTCCTGTCTCCAAAATACTCGATTATGTCCTAGCGACGTTTTACCGTCATTGAGTCACAACAACCTTCTTAACAACAAAATACAATTTTTATAATTTTGGGAGGTGCATAGCATTTGAACACAATTTTTCTGGAGGCACATTAACTGCCATCCTAATATGTCAACACAGACATCGACGACTGTGCATCTGTGACCTGTGAAAATGGTGGCACTTGTATTGACGGCGTCGACAGCTACACCTGTGATTGTGTTTCTGGCTATGATGGAGACCATTGTGAAAATGGCAAGTACTACTAATATTACGTTGATATCATTTTTTACTTAATTTCTAAGAGCCATCTCTATAAACTACACGACTATGTCCTAGCGACGTTTTACCGTCATTCAGTTATCAACTGCAAAGCTCTCGTATCAGTGGATCACAACAACCTTCTTAACGACGAAAATACGATTTCTATACTTAAGGAAGGTGCATAGCATTTATACAGGATTTTTCTGGAGGCACATCAACTGCCATCCCAATATGTCAATACAGACATCGACGACTGTGCATCTGTGACCTGTGAAAATGGCGGCACTTGCCTTGACGGCGTCGACAGCTACACCTGTGATTGTGTTTCTGGCTATGATGGAGACCTTTGCGAAAATGGTAAGTACTACTATCATAACGGTGAAATCATTTTTTTATTTGATTTTCAAGAGCCCTCTCTACAAACTTCACGACTGTGTCAAGCGACATTCTACTGTCATTCAGATATTAACTGCAAAGCTCTCGTATCAGTGGATCACAACAACCATCTTAACGAAGAAAATACAATTTCTTAAATTTTGGGAGGTGCATAGCATTTGTACAAGATTTATCTGGAGGCACATTAACTGCCATCCCAATATGTCAATACAGATATCGACGACTGTGCATCTGTGACCTGTGAAAATGGCGGCACTTGCCTTGACGGCGTCGACAGCTACACCTGTGATTGTGTTTCTGGCTATGATGGAGATCATTGTGAAAATGGTAAGTACTAACTATTATAACCGTTCCGGTGAAATCATTTTTTTTTTCGATTTCTAAGATCCCTCTCTACAAAATACCGACTATGTCCTACCGACGTTTTACTGTCATTCAGCTATTAACTTCAAAGCTCTCGTATCAGTGGATCCCAACAACCATCTTTACGACGAAAATACAATTTCTATAATTTTGGGAGATGCATAGCATTTGTACACGATTTTTCTGGAGACACATTAACTGCCATCCTAATATGTCAATACAGATATCGACGACTGTGCATCTGTGACCTGTCAAAATGGCGGCACTTGCCTTGATGGCGTCGACAGCTACGCCTGTTATTGTGTTGCTGGCTATGATGGAGACCATTGCGAAAATGGTAGTACTCATAATATAACGGTGAAATCATTTTTTTCGACTTCGAAGAGTCCTGTCTCCAAAATACACGATTATGTCCTAGCGACGTTTTACCGTCATTGAGTCACAACAACCATCTTAACAACAAAATACAATTTTCATAATTTTGGAGGTGCATAGCATTTGAACACAATTTTTCTGGAGGCACATTAACTGCCATCCCAATATGTCAATACAGATATCGACGACTGTGCATCTGTGACCTGTGAAAATGGTGGCACTTGCATTGACGGCGTCGACAGCTACGCCTGTGATTGTGTTGCTGGCTATGATGGAGACCATTGCGAAAATGGTAAGTACTCCTAATATAACGGTGAAATCATTTTTTTTCGACTTCGAAGAGTCCTGTCTCCAAAATACACGATTATGTCCTAGCGACGTTTTACCGTCATTGAGTCACAACAACCTTCTTAACAACAAAATACAATTTTTATAATTTTGGAGGTGCATAGCATTTGAACACAATTTTTCTGGAGGCACATTAACTGCCATCCTAATATGTCAATACAGACATCGACGACTGTGTATCTGTGACCTGTGAAAATGGTGGCACTTGCATTGACGGCGTCGACAGCTACACCTGTGATTGTGTTGCTGGCTATGATGGAGACCATTGTGAAAATGGCATGTACTACTAATATTACGTTGATATCATTTTTTACTTAATTTCTAAGAGCCATCTCTATAAACTACACGACTATGTCCTAGCGACGTTTTACCGTCATTGAGTTATTAACTGCAAAGTTCTCGTATCAGTGAATCACAACAACCTTCTTAACGACGAAAATACAATTTCTATACTTAAGGAAGGTGCATAGTATTTGTACAGGATTTTTCTGGAGGCACATCAACTGCCATCCCAATATTTCAATACAGACATCGACGACTGTGCATCTGTGACCTGTGAAAATGGCGGCACTTGCCTTGACGGCGTCGACAGCTACACCTGTGATTGTGTTGCTGGCTATGATGGAGACCATTGCGAAAATGGTAAGTACTACTATCATAACGGTGAAATCATTTTTCATTCCTTACATTTGACATAGCCTTCTCTACACAATACAATTCTATGTCCCAGCGACGTTCTACTGTCATTCAATAATTAAATTGAATATTTTTGTATCAGCAGATCGCAACATCTTTGGGAGATGCCTACACACACACAAACACTTTACACGATTTTCCTGCAGACGCATATTAACTGCCATCCCAATATATCAATACAGACATCGACGACTGTGCATCTGTGACCTGTCAAAATGGCGGCACTTGCATTGACGGCGTCGACAGCTACACCTGTGATTGTGTTAATGGCTATGATGGAGACCATTGTGAAAATGGTAAATACTACTATTATAACCGTTACGGTGAAATCATTTTTTATTAATTTCTAAGAGCCCTCTCTACAAACTACAAGACTTTGTCCTAGCGAAGTTTTACTGTCATTCAGTTATTAACTGCAAAGCTCTCGTATCAGTTGATCACAACAACCTTCTTAACGACGAAAATACAATTTCTATAGTTTTTGGAGGTGCATAGCATTTGTACAGGATTTATCTGGAGGCACATTAACTGCCATCCCGATATGTCAATATATACAGACATCGACGACTGTGCATCTGTGACCTGTCAAAATGGCGGCACTTGCCTTGACGGCGTCGACAGCTACGCCTGTGATTGTGTTGCTGGCTATGATGGAGACCATTGTGAAAATGGTAAGTGCTCCTATTATAACGGTGAAATCATTTTTTTCGGGTTCTAAGACCCCTCTCTACAAAATACACAACTATACCCTAGCGACGTTTTACTGTCATATAGCTATTAAATGCAAAGCTCTCGTATCAGTGGATCCCAACAACCTTCTTAACAACAAAATACAATTTCTATAATTTTGGGAGGTGCATAGCATTTGTACACGATTTTTCTGGAGGCACATTAACTGCCATCCCAATATTTCAATACAGATATCGACGACTGTGCATCTGTGACCTGTGAAAATGGCGGCACTTGCATTGACGGCGTCGACAGCTACACCTGTGATTGTGTTGCTGGCTATGATGGAGACCATTGTGCAAACGGTAAGTACTCCTATGATAATGGTTATTTGTTTTTACGTTTCTGATAGCCTTCTCTAGAAAATGCATGACTATGTCCTAGCGACGGTCTCATATCGGGTAATCATCGACTGGAAGTTTCTTGCATCATTGGTATTTAAACAGCTTTTATATCAACGAAACTTAACTTAGATTGTATTGGGAGGTGAATGGCATTTAATGTTATCCTAATATGTCAATACAGACATTGACGACTGTGCTTCTGTAACCTGTCAAAATGGCGGCACTTGCCTTGACGGCGTCGACAGCTACACGTGTGATTGTGTTGCTGGCTATGATGGAGACCATTGTGAAAATGGTAGGTACTCCTATTATAACGTTGAAATCATTTTTTATTCCTTAGATTTCACATAGCTTTCTCTACACAATACAAGTCTATATCCTAGCGACGTTCTACTGTCATTCAATTATTAACTGGAATATTCTAGTATCAGCGGATCACAACATCTTTCTTATCGACCACAATACAACTTGATCGCATTGGGAGATGCATAGCACTTTACACGATTTTCCTGGAGACACATTAACTGCCATCCCACTATGTCAATACAGACATCGACGACTGTGCATCTGTGACCTGTCAAAATGGCGGCACTTGCCTTGACGGCGTCGACAGCTACACCTGTGATTGTGCTCCCGGCTTTTTTGGAGATCACTGCGAAACGGGCAAGTTTTCCCATTATCGCACAATGCGGTTTTAGGTCGAGTTTTCTTAATG
This sequence comes from Branchiostoma lanceolatum, assembly GCF_035083965.1. Lineage (NCBI taxonomy): Eukaryota > Metazoa > Chordata > Leptocardii > Amphioxiformes > Branchiostomatidae > Branchiostoma > Branchiostoma lanceolatum. The sequence goes on from NC_089724.1 coordinate 10,601,173, forward strand.
CTGAAAGGGTTTTTAACCACGTTGTTATTTAAGTGCACAATAGATAATGCAATTGGTAAGTATTGCAATTTCTAACAATAGGAGCAGATAACTGTTGTTTGCGACTATTATGACTTTATATTAGTATATGATACCTGTTCGACGACGTTATTAAGAAAACAGAGCAAGTACTTAGCCAGTTTTCTTTTTCATGTAGTTTGTTGTACCAGCAGACGTTGTAGTCAACGAAAGCTGCTTTAAAAATCACAAGAGGTTCTTGGAAGATTTGACTTTAAAAATGTTGAATATCATCGCAAGCGTTTTTGACAGGGCTTGCTTGCTTGCTTGTTTTATCAATTTCATAGCTACATGTAATTTGAGTCGATTTGTTTATACTATAGCTAGTAATGTCTGAATGTTTCCCCCAGGAAAGAAATCTTAAAACATTTGGCAACTTTCCGCAGAAACCGTTGTATTAGAAATTGTCATCGTTACAGTCTCGGTTACACCACATGTCTAAGGAAAAACAGCCACCCAAGTGTTGGCTAACAAACAAAAACTTGTAGAACACAATAGTAACGCCTATGTATTTAACATTCTTGCAAATATTTATTCGTCTCGTGGTACTCATAATGTGATATCAAATAAGGTGCATTTATTTATTGTTGCTAGTCTGTTCAAAAGATCATTGAGAATTTTGATTTGCTCTGTTGACAACCATTTATTCATAACGCGAATACAGAATTAGAACACGCTGTTTTATTCAACACCTGAACAGATCGATTTTATCCAACTGTACAGCGGGCTGCTCTGGCAGTTATGACCCACCAGAAGGCAGAAGGATGGTCATCTTCTGTTCTGGTTCAGGCCCGCCGTACCTTCTCGGCACACTTTGCATCCACTGGTGCAAAAATGCGGACGGCTTTTTTCGCCAGTCTGGGGACGAGTCCAGGACGTGCCAAGAAGGAGGGATTTGGAGTGGAGATGATCTAGTGTGCGTTGGTAAGTGTTAAAACGGTAACTATACAGATGACACTTAATTGTAGGAGAAGAGCTTGCATGGTCTTTCTGTTTTCATTGAGGTTGTAGATAGTAACGTGTTATTTGAATGTGACAAACATATCTATCTATATCATCTATCTATATCTACCTATCTATCTATTGATTCGACTTGTTTTATACTTGGGAAATCATTCTTTGCCCTCTTAATGTGAACTTTGAATCATTCTTTGCCCTCTTAACTTGAACTACCTTTCGTCATTTCTATTTCTTCAAAAGATTATCTTGTAGATATCGAAATATTTAGGAAATGTTACGTGCCATTGTGTATTAAATGATTATGGTACATGTTTCGTCGGTATTACAGAAATGTACAACACACAGTTTCTATCCTACCTACCCATGAATTAGATTTGCACTCACGCCTGTTTTTTACACCTTCTTCTTACAGATCATTATGAAGACCTAACAGGTGAGTTTCATTTTCTTAGAATACTTAAAGGTAAAAGTAATTTCTCATACAATGATTTTTCCAAGGATTGTTTTCTTATCTGTCTTATTACAACTTTATACATTACCTAAAGTTAAGTTGAAGGCAATGAGAAGACAGTTGAACCTAAATAAACATTCCTTTACACAAAGAAGAAACCCTATCGACGTGAATCAACGAACATTCCTTAACGCCAACTGAGCAATAAATTACGTTAGCACATGTCAGTGAAAAGGCCTGGTCTGTCAGAAAGATCATTTGGATTTGAACTTCACTGTTTACTTGTCATACATTCGTCACGCGAATACAAAATTAGAACACGTTGTTTTATTCAGCAACTGATTCATTTCATCCAACTGTACAGTGGCCTGCCTTGCCAGGACTGACCCACCAGAAAACGAAAGGGGGAGCGTGTTCTGTGATAATCCAGGTCCGCTGTACAAAATCGGCACAGTCTGCATCTACTCGTGCAATGAGACGAAAGGTTTTTTCCAAAAGTCTGGGGACGAGTCCAGGACGTGCCACAACGGGACATGGGATGGAGATGATCTAGTGTGCGCTGGTAAGTGTCGAAAACAGATCAGATGACACGTCATTGATGAAGAGGGGTTTGCGGTCTCTCTTTTCCTTAATTTTGATTTGTCGACAGTAACATCTTCTTTGAATTAATTTGAACTCTATTTCATGATATAACATTCCTTTAAGAGCGTAAACAGTGCTATGACATACGTTGTAGCTAAGTCCGTCTTTTCCCAAGCATTTGACCTGTTTTATATGTGGGCAATCATCCTTTGTACATTTTAAGCCGGGAACTTTAACTATCTTTCGGATTCTCTTCTTTAAAAGAAGTCCTGATGGAGCGCACGTTAGATATGATTTCAATGTTTCGGAAATTTTCCTGCTAGTGTTGATCGGACGAATTACGTATACGTCAACATTTTCTGCATTTTTGATATGTATGAAGGTTTTTTTAAGGCCTAAGTTAAAGCATGATGAAAATGTTGTTATAAAAGTTGATGTATAGGGCGGTGCCCATCTCCGTTTCATAGCCCTGGGCCACACTGTGGTGCAATCACTGTAGCAGGGGTCTAGTCCACTGGAAGTGAAGTGTGTTTAACTTCCATACTGTTTCAGAAGTATGTACCATTTTTATAAAGTCTTTGGTATGACTCAACGCGCCTCTTGTCCAGAGGTGTCCTTCTGGTCCAGGTAATTTGAACAGGATGTAGTGAGAGGAAGAAGGCGCAGACCAACACACCACAGGGACACCCCAAATATTATAGGCTGATCATATCTTGATTTTACGCACAGGAAAATGACGAGAAAAGAATACAGAAATGCACATCATATAGTTGCACTCCGATCAATACATTACATTGGCACTCAACCTTGTTTTCTCTAACTTCTTCTTACAGATGCTGCGACGGACCCAACAGGTAAGCCTGCCCATTTCCCTAGATCATCTAAAAGCAAAAGCCATTCCTGATAGATTCTTACTGAGATTTATGCTGTTGTAATACATGTTTATACAAAATACATTATCAAAAGCTGCCGCGGGGATGATAATTCTCTTGAATTGATTTGATAACTGTGAGAAAGAGAACGTAACCTGGATAAAATTCCTTTTACACGAAGATGAAAACATGCTGTCTTGAGTATGACATTGTTACAGTAGCGGCCACACTACTTAAGAAACTAAACCCGGACTTACAGATTGGTGTTATGTACATGCTTGAAAAAATGATATGATAAATAAATGAAACACAAAATAGTAACTATCTATTTCACCGTCTCGCTATATTCTGCTTTCAATATCCATAATGCAGCAAGATAAAGTGCAAGATAAAGTGCAATTATTCATTGTTGCGAGCCGGTTCAAATGATGATTGAAAATGTTAGTCTGCTCTGTTGACATGCCCTTCTGTTGTCAACCATTTATTCTGTTGACATGCCCTTCTTTTTTCAACCATTCATTCTATTGACATGCCCTTCTGGTGACCCTCATTCATTCTTTAACAAGCCGATACAGAATTTATTTATTTATTTATTTATTTATTTATTTATTTATTTATTTATTTATTTATTTATTTATTCATTCATTTATTTATTTATTTATTTATTTATTTATTTATTTATTTATTTATTTATTTATTTATTTATTTATTTATTTATTTATTTATTTATTTATTTATTTATTTTGATTTACCACATTTTTGTGGAAGGATTGACATAACAGGTGAACTATCACCTTTTCAAGATGTCATCCCAGACCGGACTGTAAGATTTGGTCCATCGCACACCGGGGCATGCCCCTACTCTTTTCGAAAGGTGTGGTGGGTTCTTTAACGTGCGCGGGGTGTTGCTCTCCCCAAACACGGGACCTCCATTTAACGTCCTATCCGAGGGACGTCCCTAACCCTAGATGAGCTAGGTACTCATTTACACCTGAGTGAAGTGGGGAAAGTCGTGTTAAGTGCCTTTCCCAAGGGCACAACGTCGGGGCGCAATTTCGGACATGTCTCTGGGCACACCTGGGATTAGATCCCGGGACCCATTGTTTGACAGCCGCGTGTTCTACAGTTGCGCCACACGACGCCACAAATTACACTGTTTTATCAACCAACTCATTTCATTCATATTTACAGTGGCCTGCGCTGCAAGGACTGACCCACCAGAAGAGGAAAGGGGGAGTATGTTCTGTACTAATTCAGGCCCGCCATACCCGATCGACACAATCTGCATCCACTCGTGCGATAGCGGGAAAAGTCTTTTCCCCGAGTCTGGGGACGAGCTCAGGACGTGCCTAGGAGGGACATGGGATGGAGATGATCTAGTGTGCGCTGGTAAGTGTTAGAACAGCTAGTACAGATGACACGTCATTGCAGTACAATGACTTGCATTGCCTTTCTTATCTCCATGAAAAAATGGAGATATTGTTTTTGGCGTGTTTGTGTGTGTGTGTGTGTGTGTGTGTTTGTGTTTGTGTTTCCGGACTATTGAAGTCAGCATAACTCAAGAACCTCTTGATGGATTACGATGATATTTGGTATGTGGGCGGGTGTTGTGAAGCCGAAATTCAATGTCGATTTTGGGCCCCCTGGTATGCGACCTTGGTACTGCAGCAGAACTTCCGTTTTTGTATCTTTTGACCTGGACGTGCTGTGGTCTTGATTTTTGGGTGGCAGATAGCTTGTGATGTAATAAAGAAGTGGTGTAGGTTTGGGCGCCCTAGCAGCTTGCTCTGGAACTGCAGTGGCGTTATTGGGAAAATCTTTTAAGGAGAATAACTGAACGAAGGGACGACGGATTTCCGTGATATTTAGTATGCAGGTAGCTTAGACAGAGATGTACACAATGATGTGCAAATTATGCTAATCAACACTTAATTTGCATAACTAATGAGGAAAACCTATATTTGCAGTGTTTTCCATTATAAGACTCAAATACATGTACATATGTAGTGTATGGCAAGTGGAGCACCAGCAGATACCAATTATGCAAATAAATGCCTAATTTGCACAATCAATGCAAACGTGCCAGAATTCATCCATTAGTGGAAAATGATAGGACTGACAATATTGCATCATGTCTAAGTTAGATAAAGGTGTTTATGACCAAACATATATTATGTAAATGTGTAAGTCATTTGCATAAACAGAATAGTTCATGGAGATATGAGGTCGCGGAACTCTTGTTTCTATTTTGAGTTGTCTATAGTAACGTCTTATTCGACTTTGAAATCTATGTACTGTATTTCCTTTCAGTCTGGACGGCATGTCATGATATTACATTTCTTTAAAGGCATGATTTATGGACAGTCATCCTTTGTACACTTAAAACTTGGAACTTGAATTATCTTTCAGAGTCTCTTTTTCCAAATGTGTTAAGTACATGTATATATTAGATATTGTATTTTTCAATGGTGCCTGCTCATCTTCTTGGCGAAGATAAACATTGAAAAGGAAGGTGATGACAATATTGTCAATGATTTCCTGAACCGGGAAAATGCTGGGAAAATGCAGAGATGAACTGCAAATAGCAATTCTGCCAATTGCAATATATTACATCTCTTACATACATTTCTTCAACTTCTTTTTACAGCGCATGGGCCAAACTCAACTGGTAAGTTTGTTCATTTCCTAGATTATCTTAATCAACCAAAAGCCGTTTCGTATAGAAAGATTCTTATTTAGTAGGTCTTTCCTGTCTTAGAACTAATGTATGTACCCTAGCTTTTCAACGGTCAGTCGTCTTGCATTACATTTGTTTCAAGACCAGGAGTCGTAGGACACAGAATGAAGGATCGATAGTCCGATCTGTTTTCACGCTGTTTTATTCAGCAACTGATTAATTTCATCCTACTGCACAGTGGCCTGCTCTGACAGGACTGACCCACCGGAAGCCGAAAGGGGCACCACCATGTTCTGTGATCAATCAGGCCCGCCGTACCCGATCGGCACAGTCTGCACCCGCTCGTGTGATGAGGCGGCAGGTTATTTCCTCAACTCTGGGGACGAGATGAGGACGTGCCAAGGAGGGGCATGGGATGGAGCCCCGCTAGTGTGCGCTGGTAAGTGTGGGGAAGAGAACGGATAACACGTTATTGTAGTGCAATTATTTGTATAACCTACTTTAAGAGCATCATAAAAGTTAATGCATTCATTACGCCGATACAGAATTATAAAGCCCCTGTCACACTTGTACGTATACGTCTATTCAAGTTCGTATGAGTTGCGCATGAACATTTTTTGGTTTATGTAAAGTTTATGTAAAGTTTGCAGGAAAGAAATTGTTTTCTACTTTGACCCACCGTTGTGCTGCCTAGTTATCGAACCAAAGAAATACCTTCTTCGGCTGCAAACTTAACTTAAAAACAAAAACTTGTTAATACGGAACTCAGGCGGACTTGCATATACGCACAAGGGCCCTAACGCGCTATTTTATTCAGCAACTGATCATTTTCGCCCAACTGTATAGCGGACTGTGCTGCCAGGACTGATCCACCGGAGGCCGAAAGGGGCGCCATCTTCTGTGACAAACCAGGGCCACCGTACCCAATCGGCACAGTCTGCGCCCACTCCTGCAATAACCTGGGAGGGTTTTTCATCTCGACCGGTGACACGCAGAGGACATGCCAAGTAGGAGGGATATGGGATGGAGCTGATCTGGTGTGCTATGGTAAGTGTTAAAAACAGTATAGGTGACACGTAGTACTTTAGTGATTGCACAGCCATTCTTTTCCATTTTTGGAGTGTGCGATAATAAAGTCTTATGGAAATTTGACTTACTAGTATATTCTATTGCGTTTGTAAGTCGTCCATATATCTATAATCTGGTCCTTTGTCTTAGCATGGTCCTTCGATTGGTGAAGGTTAGTTTAACCTCTTTATGTGAACGAAAATATTGTCAAACCATTGATCTGGTGCATGATGCCCTGTTTTCCAAAGTAGGGAAATGCCTATCAATAAAACAGAAATGGACTACACATTTTTACTTATTCATTTCATTGGCACTTACACTCATTCATTTTTGTATGCTTTATTCTACAGTACCACCCGACATTTGATTGGACAGTAGTGCAGGTAAATATTTCTGCTTTCATTTTACATAACGAAAATATCATTGAGTTCTTTCCTATGCCTTTTTTTCTTGTTTCCACTTAGCTTTAGCCTTATATGTTCATATGAAGTAGATAACATTACATCATGATGGTCATTGTTATTAGGTTTAAGATGTAGTGTCTGAGATACAATCAAGTAATATCAATCTAGATGCCAGCTGATAGCTGATAGCTCGGGCACTGGAGTAGCCTGGATGCATATGCCATCCTTTATATCAGCTTTAGTCTGCTCCCACTCTAACTCACAGACTATAGTTTAGGACATTCCTCTAAACTTAGCAAAGGTCAATTATATTTTAACAAGTGATTTGCTGCCATCCTGTTTTGATGTGTTGAATCATTGTGGTATTAAGCACATTTCCACTTTCTTGTTTCATGTGCAGAATCCCACCAGTCTTCATGGACATGACGTACCGATGTGCGGTACCGAAGTGGCAGCGAGACCAGGCTGCGGCATATTTGCCATACTAGTATATTAGTTATTGCAAATTTCAAAATTTGCAAATATCAAGATTTACCTTTTACAATAGATCTAGTGCCATAATCTTTACGAGTCAATTCCGCATTTTTGCTTCCTGCTTTGGACAGCATTAAGGAATGATGACATGCTTCATAGTTATGTTATATGATTTGAATGATATAAGATAAAATGATGGTGAATATACTCATTACTAGATATCAGAGCGACTTGATGGAAAAGTACAGGAAATATGATCTTATGAATGTCACAAGTTGAGTTCGGGATTGATAATGGAATGATTAGGTTATATATATGAATTACTTCATAGTTACGTTATATTATTTGAATGATAAGATAAAAAGATGGTGAATATACTCATTATTAGATATCAGAGCGACGTGATGGAAAAGTACAGGCAAGATTATCTTATGAATGTCACAAGTTAAGTTCGGGATTGATAATGGAATGATTAGGTTATATAAATTACTATATATATATATATATATATAATTTAAGTCTACATTTCTACTTCTACGTCCTACATATATATAAATTAGTTCTACATTTTAGGATTAGTAAAAAAAACCTGAGTAACGTTAACAGTTAGATGTGATATGTAACTATTACCCAAAAGTCACTCTAGTAATTTAGTCTCAGAAATGTTAATGTAACGTTATAGTCGAAACGATTCTTCTTCTAACAATTATAACCGCATTATGTCTTACTCTATGTTTCAGGGGGTAGTGATACATTACAATATGAATGTATCATTTTAGATAAAGTTGCAAGAATATCTCTTTGGTGTTTGCTAATAAATTCATGGTCACACTTCAATGCTTCTGAACGAATTCATTTATTATTTAACCAGGGTTCACATATCACCACCAGGCTGGTTATCAAAGGGCCCAGGGGGCTGATAAATCCATGCAAAATATATACAAATTAACAGGAATCCAACTGACAGAAAATGGATGGACTTGTGTAATATGACACAATAGAATATGTCAAATTAATATTATTTCAACTTGAAGTATGAAGCAGCACAGAACGTAACAGAGAGTAATGTGAAACAATGTCTATTTCAACACATCTATGCTAAAAACAGATATAGCAAAGAAATTTACTCACTTATCTACATTTGTATACCTGGTGACATCGGTTCAACAGTGACCAAGAAACATCTTTCAAAAATGTAAAATACCAGCTCTGATTTCTGTTCATTAAACTTTCAGTCAACAATAGTCTGTCAATCGCATTAAAGACAGGGGGCAATAGTTGATTGTCCAGGCTCCCTCTCATATTTACATCTCGGTAAATCCCAGTCCTTCGTCCATCTACAATACAGTTACTCAGACCTCTTACATGTATCTCAACCCTTTGTACAAAATTTGATAACAAACAGTAGCTTCCAAAAAGATTCAGATCAACTTAGATCTATCATTGATATCTTCTATATTATGACTAATTTCAATGACAATAATTAAAAACATTTTCTCCAAGTTAATTACATTCACATGCATGTATCAAATAATTGTTCACCGTTCTCACTGCTTTCTATCATCGCCCATACATGCCATACCAACATGTCGTAAACTTTATATACAAAATTTTTAAGAAGCAGATTGGTTTCCAAACTAAATATGAAAAATAGATATGTTGTAGAAGATGTATGTAAAATATAAATTGTCCTCATAATGATCATAATCCATCTTTTGCATCATATCAAAAGTATATGTAAAGATAATACCTTTTTAGATTATCATAATCTAATCTAGTATGTAGATTTCTATAATCTACATACAGTTCCTCTAAACAAACAAATCCACTGGAATATATTTATTAACAATAATACATTTACCTTTCTCCTATCAAGGCAATTGGCATCAGGATAACTTTCAAATGGACTTCACATATAACGATATGAAAATCGATTGCTTACTTATGTAATTGTCTACAAGAAAAGATGCTCTCTGATTGATCGCTGATGGATTGGGATTGCAGCTTATGAAAATTGATGGATTTTTTTTCATGGTCCAAAGCCAGAATGCCAAGGAGACACCACTTTAGGGGGGTAAGTAATGAAGTCCATCCCCTGATACTGGCTTTTAGCGTAGCGCTGTTGCAGTGGGGGCGTGAAGGGGCTTGGTGGACAATAGTGCACAGGGTCTACCTGAAAACGGAAGAAAGGTTTTGTATCAGCCTGTCATATAAGATATATGGAATAAACATTATCAACAATATTGCACAAGGAAGCCATACAGGTTTTCTAGTCTAGAAACTTAATAATAAACTGGAAACTTGGAAAAGTATGCCCAGGGAAAACAACTCAAATTCTTTGATATCAATACAGTTCATATTACCTTTTGGTAAAGCACATTCTCTGCCCAACACTTGTGATAGATGTTGTCATGGGTGTGACAGTTTTGTGTGTGATGACAGACATAACTGACAGCTGATTATGAGTGTTACTGACACATATTTGACTGCATGTTAAAAGATTCATCACAAACAAGCAATCAGAGATGACAGACTTCATCCTCTTAGACAGTGAGTGTCCTCTGTCAGAGCATCCAGATATTACACACACACACAGATGCACAGACAAGCCGAGTTATTAGCCCGAGAAAAATATGGTATGCACAGGACATCAGAGCAAGTAAGACAAGACCAAGGAGTGACATCTAATTGTTACTTTTGAATATGAATGTTTTTCAATTCATCCATACACAAGATGTTCAGTCTATTATCAAAAATGGTCACCAACATAGTATTTTATTTCACACGTTTAAAGAGTGGATGTTAATCACTGACATTTACTGAACATGGCCAGCATGTAAAAGTCTTTTTTGTGCCAAAGAAGAATAAAACATTTCTTTACCAAAAGTAACAAAACATTGCACAATCTGACACACTGGATCTGAATATGTTGATATTGAATATTTGCTGACCTTTTGTTGTCTACCAGCTTGAGATTACAGGGGGGCGGGGCATGGGGGGTTGGAAGCCCGAGTTATGTTGACTGTTAATGATCTGCATGCCGGTTTCATGCTGCTTGGACGGGGGAAGGAAGGTGCCGGGGAGGTGGACTCGGATCCCACCCTGGGACTACGGGGGACAGAAAACATAGTCAGACCGAGGAACTTCCATCGGACACTTTATAGGAGTGACATGTCAAAAAAGAGAGAAGACACGGCATTAAAGGAGGGATCTGAGGTGCAGTAAAAGGGCCAGGGAATAAACTATGAGGGCTTGGCTAGGTTTGTGACAGCTATGGAAGGGAGGACAGATGTGACTCAGACAGTGTTTCTCACTCAGAAGAAGCTTGATAGGTTAAAGAAAGCTTAGGCTACCAGTTTCCAGAAATAAAATGACATGACATGACCTTTTGTGAGGCTGTACAAGCAAAACATGAAGAACGACAAAATGCAAACTTTAGCTCCTTGCAGTGATGGTGTCTTAAGTGCATAGTGTGAAGAAGTGTGCAGGTGCATGTGATGATATTCACAACACAATGCCAGTGCCTACCTTTCTACAATCTGCAGACAGTTATTCAATGACACCAAATGAATTTGACTGTAATAAATTTCAAGATGATGACAATCCTGATGTCAGTGGGGCAAATTTGGATCCGAAATTGTGCCCAGCAAGAGCTAAGTAGTTTGGTCCCGTCTGTTAACACGTCCTGTATAATGCAGACCAAAGAATACTGTCATGACTTTAAAACTTTATCGGCCAATGTCACATTGACCAGTGTTGCATGTATCAGGCACATTCAAGAGTAAGCTTGGCGTAATATTAACATCAAATTCATAACAAAGCATGATACACGCACCAAATAAGAACGACATGCCTGTACGATAGACAACTGCTCCTTATCGATAATGGTTCTTATAATAAACGTCTTTTCAAACATTGCAGATGTGTTTACCCAAGATGCACACGATACGAGCAACTATGGACGTCTGTTGACACCCCAAACAAAGCTCTGTTTGATTTTGCTATATTTGTACCAGACCAAAATATAGGTTCCGTGTCTGCGAAAGGTGTTTTTTTTGTAAGATGAGCGGTAGTAAATATGCCATTGTTGATAAAGCAGACAACCACAAAATAATAAATGACTTTCAACGATATCAAAAGAAAATTCCATTTGTGGAAATCTGGGTTTAAACTTTCCATCAAGTCCGGCACGTTTGATACACGTCTGTCTTTTTCCATTAATTCCCGATCGATATCGTCCAGTAAAGTAAGAGCAAGATCTTGCAAAACACCAGTATTGATCTGGACTCCCAGACAAACAACTGTAGAGTGACTCGGTCAATACTCCTGTCAGGTTATACCGTATTTTTCCTTCTTGTCAACCACGATAGTTTGAAAGGGGTAGAAATATTAGACCCATGAATGTCTCGAACCATGTGCTTTTGTGTTGCATGGATCACTCTGATAGAAATTATCAAAATATTATAGGATATTTTTACTATTTTAATGTTCTAAAAGTTCTAAAACCATAAAAGACTAGCAATGTGTCATTTATTTCTTATGATGCTGCTACCAGACCATATATTTGAGCTAACAATCTTTACCGATTACATTGAATACACAAGGGTTTATCGTTTGCTGCGTTATAATTGCCGACCTTTCTACCAACGATTACAGTAAGACCCCCATTCCACTAGGATTGCGTTCTCGCCGCGCTCCCACTGCGACCTCAATTTGGCCAGATCGCCGTGAGAGCGCCGAGAGCGCCGTGAGAGCGCCGAGAGCGCCGCGAGAGCGCATTGGGAGCGCGGTGAGAGCGCCATGCGCGCCATGCGCGCCGTCACCTCGGCGATGGTTTTGAACATGTTCAAAACAGTCGCCGTGAGCGCGCCGAGCATGGCGATGGGATCAAAGGGCCGCAGCGAGGGATCAAAGGGCCGCGGTGCTCAATGATCGCAGCGAACACTCTACGATGTTTCAATGATTGAATGGTCTTAACTGTAGTTCAAAAAAAATTCATTCTTGAAGCGGTGTATCTTGAATTTATGGGAATTTTGTGGTCAAATCGAAATTTTCCTCATGGGTAATACAAATTGACGAATAACTACAAGTACTTGCTTCCATTCAAATTAAATTCCCTCCAAGTTTTATTGTCTGTGGTTCAGAAAGTGTTTCACAATTCTGTGATTTACGTTTCTATTGTAACGTAGCATGATAAAAGATATTTATAGCAAACAGGTTACATGACAGACAAAAAAAAACATATTTGAACAAAAATATAACTTAAGACATACACTAAGCGACCGTGCAGCGATCAAAATTGAATCTGTTTTCCCCTTGATTTTATCATTCAAATATGATGCAAGAGGTAAAGGTATGACTGAGAAGACAACAAAGCACACAACACGAAAAGAAAATTCGTTCTTTATCTCTAGAATTCGTTGAGTGATCTGTGAAATCTTTGGTCGCTCATAAAAAGTTGCTGGCATTTGACATTTTGGTCGCGCTGAGGTCGCCGTAGAGATTCCACTTGAGCACGTTTTCCAGGAAATCGGCGCCTCTCACGGCGCTCTGGTCGCCGTAAGGGCGCGGCGAGAGCGCCGTCCAAGTGGAATGGGGGTATAAGTGAGCAGTTCTGAGACACCTGGTAAAATTACATTAAATGTATCAGCAATAAGCAATCACAGACATTACCACACTAATCGGTAAAATGTAATCGAAACTTTAAAATTTCTTGTCGGTGAGGTTTTTTAAGTGTTGGAACAATTGATGTCTATCAGACTAACAGTGACAAAAGGCTCAATTGAAGTGATCTGATCGTGGCGTACGAAAAATTTCGAAAAAAAGCGGTAACGTTACAGACCTACGGGGCTATGTGATCTCGTGGTCATGTTGCTGTGAGTTGTCAGGGTTCAATAACAACGACAAAAAATACGCCATGTCTATTTTCAACTTTAGGTAGCCTTCCAAGAAACGGGGAGGATTCTGCTGGTTGTATAGTAGTGACTACCACCGACTACGTTTTCTCTTGATGTTTTTTCCAGCTTGGTAGCTTGCCAATGCCCAGAGCGGCGAATACGCATGCTCTAAGTAAATATTATGATGTAGGATTGTCCAATGGTGTAAGGTCCCACGTATAACATCCTGCCCGCATCGAATCTTGCAATTATTAGATATAACGAACCCTGTTCAAACCATGATTTTCGCTGACACGAAAACGGTCGCTTAGAAAGGTAAGTGACAACATCAGTGCTCTGTTCAGATTATTCTTCAGTGTTTTCCTACTTGTTTTTAATTTCACAGCGGGAGGTATGCATGCATGTTGTCGCTATGATGCCCTTTGAATAGCCCATGATAGATAGCTCGAGCGTCGCACAGACGACACATTTGTAAAATGCTCACCGCCAAAGATATTTTCACTGCAACCTACAAATGGCAACAGACCATGTTTGTCCTGTAGCTGTATGTTAGTGCAAATGTATTACATGTACTCTTTTGTGATAACGACACTGAGAACTACGGGATTTTTCAAGCAGCACTGACTGTTTGATGGACATTTAACGTTGTTGCATTGAATCTGATTTACCTTACATCTGTTACTATAAGATAGTGCTACTAGTTTTTGATATGCATACCAACGTTTGGATCAGTAAATATTCTTTGAAATGGGCTTCTACTGAATGCTTTTGCTGAAATTTCATCCATACTCATGAACTTGTTATGATTGATGTGGGAACATGGCAGATGGGGACACAAAATAGGCGAACATAATTTTCTCTTGACCAGCAAATGGAAGTACCTCTGTTCTGATTTTCCATAAAACCCCAAGGATTCTGCACAGGAAGTGGTACTTCAGGACTGTGCTGCTTTCTCTTGATATTGTCATCATTTCTCTACACATATTTGGCGACAAGATTCCCCATGCCACGTATATTTCTTTCCAGTTTGGCAACTTGCCAATGCCCAGAATGGCGCATGCTCTGAGTAAAGCATCAATATTATGATGTAGGATTGTCCAACAGTGTAAGGTGCCACGTATAACATCCTGCCCGCATCGAATCTTGCCATTGTTAGATATACCGAACACAGCTCAGACCATAATTGTCGCCGACACAAAAACGGTCGCTTAGAAGGGTAAGTTAGACCTTTAGTGCTCTGTTCAGATTGTTTTTCAGTGTTTTCCTACTTGTTTTTAGTTTAACAGCGGGAAGGATGCATGCATGTTGTCGCTATGATGTCCTTTGAATAGCCCAGATAGATAGCTCGAGCGTCGCACAGACGACACATTTGTAAAATGCTCACCGCCAAAGATATTTTCACTGCAACCTACAAATGGCAACAGACCATGTTTGTCCTGTAGCTGTATGTTAGTGCAAATGTATTACATGTACTCTTTTGTGATAACGACACTGAGAACTACGGGATTTTTCAAGCAGCACTGACTGTTTGATGGACATTTAACGTTGTTGCATTGAATCTGATTTACCTTACATCTGTTACTATAAGATAGTGCTACTAGTTTTTGATATGCATACCAACGTTTGGATCAGTAAATATTCTTTGAAATGGGCTTCTACTGAATGCTTTTGCTGAAATTTCATCCATACTCATGAACTTGTTATGATTGATGTGGGAATATGGCAGATGGGGACACAAAATAGGCGGAGGAACATAGTTTTCTCTTGACCAGCAAATGGAAGTACCTCTGTTCTGATTTTCCATAAAACCCCAAGGATTCTGCACAGGAAGTGGTACTTCAGGACTGTGCTGCTTTCTCTTGATATTGTCATCATTTCTCTACACATATTTGGCGACAAGATTCCCCATGCCACGTATATTTCTTTCCAGTTTGGCAACTTGCCAATGCCCAGAATGGCGCATGCTCTGAGTAAAGCATCAATATTATGATGTAGGATTGTCCAACAGTGTAAGGTGCCACGTATAACATCCTGCCCGCATCGAATCTTGCCATTGTTAGATATACCGAACACAGCCCAGACCATAATTTACGCCGACACAAAAACGGTCGCTTAGAAAGGTAAGTTAGACCTTTAGTGCTTGGTATAGATTGTTTTTCCAGTGTTTTCCTACTTGTTATTAGTTTCATAGCGGGAAGGATGCATGCATGTTGTCGCTACGATGTCCTTTGAATAGCCCATGATTGATAGCTCGAGCGTCGCACAGATAACACATTTGTGAAATGCTCATCGCCAAAGATATTTTCACTGCAACCTACAAATGGCAACAGACCATGTTTGTCCTGTAGTTGTATGTTAGTGCAAATGTATTACATGTACTCTTTTGTGATAACGACACTGAGAACTACGGGATTTTTCAAGCAGCACTGACTGTTTGATGGACATTTAACGTTGTTGCATTGAATCTGATTTACCTTACATCTGTTACTATAAGATAGTGCTACTAGTTTTTGATATGCATACCAACGTTTGGATCAGTAAATATTCTTTGAAATGGGCTTCTACTGAATGCTTTTGCTGAAATTTCATCCATACTCATGAACTTGTTATGATTGATGTGGGAATATGGCAGATGGGGACACAAAATAGGCGGAGGAACATAGTTTTCTCTTGACCAGCAAATGGAAGTACCTCTGTTCTGATTTTCCATAAAACCCCAAGGATTCTGCACAGGTAGTGAGTGGTACTTCAGGACTGTGCTGCTTTCTCTTGATATTGTCATCATTTCTCTACACATATTTGGCGACAAGATTCCCCATGCCACGTATGTTTCTTTCCAGTTTGGTAACTTGCCAATGCCCAGAATGGCGCATGCTCTGTGTGAAGCATTAATATATTATGATGTAGGATTGTCCAACAGTGTAAGGTGCCACGTGTAACATCCTCCCCGCATCGAATCTTTGAAGTATTAGATATACCGAACCCAGTTCAGACCATAATTTTCACCGACACGAAAACGGTAGTTTAGAAAGGTAAGTGAGACCTTTAGTGGTCTGTTCAGATTGTTCTTTAGTTTTTTACTCCGGGAAGGAGGTGTGACCTCCTTCTGGGGTATTGGGATTGCTTTTGCTTGCGCGTTCGCAGCTATAACTCACGATCCCGTCGTCGTATCGGTGTGTAACTTGGCATATAGTGTGCCTGGTTGGGTGTGGTGATGCACGATGTCTTAGTTACACCGTAACTACTTTTATCGTAAATGCAATACTGTAATTGCACCCCTATAATTAATGCTATGTCCCACAGCCCTGCCGTAGACACCGTGCTATAATCCGTTCCGCTTGAGTAGAATACTTCAGGCAGATACGGGGTATAATTCTTTCCAACCTGCTGTGATCGTATAGTCACTGTTACATTGAAAAATAGACAACGTGCATCACCACACGCAACCTAGGAAACGATATACCAAGTTACATACCAATGCGGCAACGGGAATTGTGAGTTTTGGCTGCGAACATGTGCCCAGTGAGCTCCAGTCTGTGTATTAAGTATGCCGTGTCCCTCGCAACTCGCTTACAGTATGTGCGCACGGGACGGACGATGTATTTTTACGCACAGTGTGAAAATGGCAAATCTCTGGACCTTCAAACTTACCACACTTGTAGTTTATAATACGGAGGCTGTGACAATGTAAAAAGTTTACACAGGGGATGAAAGATTGTTGAGAAATATCTCTCAGAAAAGTGCGCGCGCCAGTGTCACTTCCGGGTGGTTAGATCCGGTGACCTTTGACCTTCGTGAAATGTTACGATAATATAGATTTGCCTTTTTTATTGCAAATAGCTTGATAGCTATAGATCAGGCTGGCCTGCAATAAATTGTGGAAAGAGGATTTACTGCATATTTGTGATTTCTGATGCATCTTAGTTGTAACTTGTAAGGCTGAATGGTTCGTTGATAATTGAAAAGGGGCCATCTAGATCTAACTTTGTGATTTTTCCCGGAATTTCTAGATCCCATCTGTGCCATGCTGTAAAAACATACTTTTCAGCAGGTTGACCACTCCTGTATTGAAAGAAAAAGATAAACAAACACTTTTTCTTTACTTGCTCTAAAACACTACTTGGACTGAGCAGAGATGCAATTTGTGTGGGTCAATACTTGTACATACTATAAATACTTCACGGAGAATTGTGTCCTACGGACTCTTGTTCCTACTTGTTTTTAGTTTCACAGCGGAGAGGATGCATGCATGTTGTCGCTACGATGTCCTTTGGGAAGCCCATGATAGACAGCTTGATCGTCACACCGACAGCATATCTGTAAAAGGCTCACCACCAACGACATTTTCACTAGATATTCCAAATTGCAAGCGACAATGATTGCCCTGTAGCTGTATGTTAGTGCGCAGATTTTTGTTGTTGTTGACAGGATTGATTAGAGAAACGGGGTTTTCCAAACAGCGTCCATATATATCTATATATATATCTATATCTATATTTATATATACATTATATATATCTATATATCTATCTCTCTCTCTCTCTCTCTCTCTCTCTCTCTCTCTCTATATATATATATATATATATATATATAAATCTATATATATATCTGTCTATCTCTATAAATAGAGAGAGATTTTTACTGCAAGCAGGTTACATGACGTTGAGCGACGACGCAGCGACCAACATTGAATTTGTTTTCCCCTTTATTTCATAATTTAGATATGATGCAACAGGTCAATGTATGACTTTAAAGACAACATAGCACACAAAACGTTAAAAGATTCGTTCTTTAACTCTGGAATTCGTTGAGTGATCTGTTAAATCTTCGGTCGCTCATAAAAGGCTGCGGACATTTGAGATTTTGGTCGCGCTGAGAGCCCGCAAGGGTCGCCGGAGGGATTCCACTTGAGCACGTTTTTCGGTATAGGAGAGAATGCAGAATACCACCCTCAACAGAAAAGGAGGTCTACGCGTCGAACTTTCAGGCACTTGGGATGGACGGACATCATTAGTTCCTATACTAAATCAAGAGGGGCTAATTGATTTATTTATTGTCAGATGCTAATTGGTTTCTTACCTTCGCCGAGAACGTTATGTTTTGCACAGCGTTTGTGTGTGTGTCTGAGTACACGATATCTCGAGAATACCTGGATGGATTGTCTTCATACTTGGTCGGTGGGTAGGTAGGTCGTCTTCAAACCTCGAAACGATTAGATTTTGGGCCCCCTAGCGGCTTGCTACAGTGCTACAGTGGAACTTCTGGGTTTGATACCTCATGTTCTGCACATGCTATGGTCATGATTTTTGAGTGGCCGATAGCTATTGGGAAAGAGAGTAAGTTGTATAGTTATCTCCATGAAAAAAGGCTTTTTCATGGAGATACTGTTTTGCTTGCGTTTGGTGTTTGTGTGTATGTATGTGTCACCGGACACTTAAAGTCACCATAACTGTAGAACCTGTACATGGATTGTAATGATTTTTGGTATGTGGGTGGGTGTTAGGAGGAGGAAGGTCAAGGTCAATTTTGGGCCCCCTGGCATGTGTGACTGGAACTGCAATGGCGTATTTGTTAAAATCTTCAATGTAGAAGAACTGAAGAGTGGATCGACAGATCGTCATGTTCTTTGGTACACAGGTAGGTTAGACCAAGTTGTACACACTTAAGTGCAAACTATGCAAATGAGACCGAATTTGCATAAGTAAGGAGGTAAATCGTTTGCATGGGTGTCGTCGGATGCTTGAAGTCAGCATAACTGTAGAACGTGTTGATGGATTGTAATGATATTTGGTATGTGGGTATGCGCTGGGAGGAGAATGGTCAAGGTCGATTTTGGGCCCCCTGGTTTGTGTCCCTGGAACTGCAATGGCCTATTTGTAAAAATGTTCTAAAGGGGTATAACTGAAGAGAGGAACAACAGATTTTCATGTTATTTGGTACGCAGGTAGGTTGAACAGAGATGTACACACTGAAGTGCAAATCATGCAAAGTTAGTGTGTTTGCGTGCTTGTGCGCGTGTGTGTATGAATTGGTCACCGTGTGTGTATGTATGTGTCACCGAATGCGTAAAATCAGCATAACTATAGAACGTGTAGATGAATTGTAATGATATTTGTTATGTGGGTAGGTGCTGGGAGGAGAAAGGTCAAGGTCGATTTTGGGCCCTCTGGTATGTTCCACTGGAACTGTAATGGCGTATTTGTCAAAATCTTCAAAGGAGAATAACTGAAGAAAGGAGCGACAGATTTTCATGTTATTTATTTGGCAGGTAGCTTAGAGAGGGTTGTATACAATGAAGTGCAAATTATGCAAATTGGACTTAAGTTGCCTAAGTAATGGGGAAATCTATATTTGCAGTTTGGGCCATTGTAGCACTACTAACAGCTGTTACTAGCTATTGATAGCGAAAGTGGGTCACTGTGGAACCTGAGCCCCCAACATGTGGCCTGGGGTCATACCATTGAGTGATATAGAATGGGGAGAACAGGTTTAATAAAATAAAAAGTTTCATGGAGATTTTGGGTCCTAAGACTCTTGTTTTGGAACTGCAGGAGCCAATTTCGTTTCCAACTTTCAAAGGGGATAACTCAAGAAGGAGTTGACAGATCGTCTCCACATTTGGTGTGTAGATAACTTGGGTGATGATTGACAAGATCGCATGCTGATCATGCACATAATTAGCTATTTGGCATAATCAATGAGGAAAGTTTTTAAATCCGCGACTTGAAATTATTGGAGTCTCAAACATGTGACATATGTAACTGAGGAAGAGAGGTATATCCATAGATATCAATTATGCAAATGAATACCTAATTTGCATAATCAATGAAAAATACTATAACTCCATAATGTTAGAATGATGGGGATTTCATCCTTGCAGCATTTGGGAGTTAAGTAGATGTGGACATTATCAGACATAAATCATGCAAATGAGGCCCTCCTTTGCATGATCTATGTGGACATTTTACAATAGCCTTGTTTTACTAAGATAAGTCTTTTATACTTTTATACTTTATTCTCTTTCGCAAGATGGAGCGAATCGTTTTCTTCATCATTGTGATATTTGCTGTTCTACCGGTGTTGGCAGCCCAAGGTTGGTTTCATTTTTGTTGACAACCTGCCTTAGAACTAGTGCGAAAGGTCATCTTGTCGTGATAAGGATTTAAACAGCTTCACAATGTCGTCTTCAGGAATCATTCCGCTTATCGACAATATTTAATTTTTCTACATCACGACGTGCTACCCAATACAATTGTTTCACCATGGGTTATCCTTTTAGATTGCCCGGATGGATACGAAGGCCACGATGGACAATGTTACTTTCTGTCTGAAGACAAGGACAACTATGAAGAGGCCACTCGTGACTGCGAGCAACGTGGTGCTGAGCTGGTCGTGATTGAAGACTCTGACACTGATACGTTTTTGCACACCATATTCAAACCATGCACGTAAGCGTCAAATACGGACCATGAATACTGTAATTTTTATGGTGACAATAGTTAATATTTAGGCCGGACAGGTGTCCCAGGGATCTCGCAACCCACCGGGGCGAAATCGCTAATGATTTATGAGCGAATGAACCTCTATTTAACGTCCTATTCGAGGGACGTCCCTAACCCTAGATGAGTTAGGTACTCATTTACACATGAGTCGTCAAGGGCACAACGTCAGGGCGCATGTCCAGACATGTCTGGGGGCAGCCCGGGCTCGTTTGAAAGAGACTAAGCACCACACATGTATCTAGTAACTTGATGTTATGTGGTAAGCTGTAAATTCTGCTTCTTACTTTTAGGTTATACTTATGTTCTTAACACCGTTGTCTATGAGAGATCAAGACAATAAGACAGATCGTTCATATTGCAATACATTGTACCCCCTTACCCTTCTAGTGATTGCCTTTTTACCATAGCTTACCGTTATCAAACCTGTGGTCCTGTACATGTGTTTTTTTAACGTACGTGTTATGATTAAGAGTAGACGCTAGCCAATATTCTTTATAACCAAATAGTCTCTTATATTTTTGGTCTGAAAATGTGTAATAGTATAGTATCAAAAGTCTATATTACAATGAGTGAATGAATGAATGAAATTTTATTTGCAAATCATAATTTTATTTGCACAACAATTGCAACGGTGACAATGTATGGCAATGTACAGATAACATAATCAACAATCTAGGTGTATTATTCCACAATTCTAATCACTACTTTATACACAAATAAATCGAAAAAAGGCTGCGGGAAATTGCCAACTATTCCTCCATGTTGCGGTCAGCTTGCCTCAAAATGGGAAAAAAATAACCAGAAGGCAGAAGGCAGAAAAAGGCAGAAGAGAAGAGAATACGAAACATGACATAACTGATAATGATAGATGTCTCTCCCATACCCGTGGTATGGGGTAAAATAATGGGGGGGTGTAGCGTAATGGAAATGTCTAAGCAGGCCTTTAGGAGGTAGATCGTAGCCCAAATGTTATGGTTGTTTCCTCTTTGAGACTGGAGCTAAAATAGATCATAGCGTTGCAAGTAGTCACATTCTTTGTGGTGTGCCTCAATTGCAGGTCGCCCCAAAGCGATTTGTAATGTTGCTCAATCGACATGCAATGATTGTCATTCTTTGAGGATAACATTACTAAAGATAAAACATGTTCTTCCCTTACAGGTATTGGATCGATCGTAAATCAGAAGAGGAGTTTATTGACGAGCGGAATCCCGAACAGTTTGTATTGTATCTCTCTGAGGCCTCCATGACTATATTATATTAATGCCATCCGTTCGTGCATCATTTTGTGTTCGTTTCCAAAACATAGTTTACGACCATACTACAAATCGTATAAAGAAGCTGTGACATGAGAAAAGATATGCCGTCAGCTGCAAAACGTTATCGGAAAACAGATCTAGATACTGATTTTACCAGTAGTAAAATGACCTTTTATTATCGTTTTGCCATGTTAACATCAGTACAACTTACCTAAAAAAAGTATTCCAAGAAGATGGAAAAAAAGAAGACTTATCATTTGGTATACCATGTTCTGTACTGTGCGTTAAGTCATTTGTTCAATCTTCTTGACCACATTTATTTTACAATGAACTTATTTTACCGAAGGTTTTCTTTTTTCGCACGCTCGCATCAGTTTTGGGGTTCCCAGAGGATGTCATCCATATAATCAAATCAACATGGCCTAATGTCCAAAACAACAATATGCGCGATTCCTTACGAAAGAAGCCTATTTGTGTACTAGCGTTGGAATATAATTTTCTACAATTAAATGCAAAGTTGTAACATTTGGAACGTGAAACGGATAAGTATTTCTATTTTCCATGCCTTAGGTAGCAAAATAATTAAAAACCACATGCATCTTGGCAGATATTAAATGAAGGTGACTATGTAGCATTCACTTGCAGCTGTTCACCATTTGTTTCTTTTCTTTGCTCAGCAATTCATTCAAGTACGTGTGTCAAGCACCTGCTGGTGAGAACAAGAGACGCTTATTATGCATATTTTTCAATAATCCACTTGTTGAGAAAAGCAAAAAGAAACTTCTTATCAGATGCTAACAAATGTACTGTGTGGCAACCTTACAACTTGCTTCTCAGCGGAACAGTATTCTTTCTATCTGAAAGATACTTTGATGTTGTTTACGCCCACATTTATCTAAGATGATCAAAATACAGTACAGAGATTTGAATTAAAGCCGACTTTACAGGGCGAGTATCATGGACACAAAAGTTCTGTTGCAACATGTAGGTCGAGAAATGTTTAGGAGTGCTACTACCTATATATGTCCAGCATTGGAGAAATAGTTAAAAATTAAAGCAATAAACTAAAGTACTTCTGTACATTGGATTCTAAGCACTTAAAAGTTCTTTAAAACTCGAAATAATTATCTGCCCTATATGCTTACCAGATGATGATCTATTTTGCGCGGCACTGGGTGGCGTTTGCCAGGATGAAAATGAGGACTGCGCCATGCATTATGTGTCTCATAAGTGTGGAGGACCTGAAACTCGTAAATGCTGTTTGAATAAGGGTAAGATGGATAGTCTCTTGTATTAAAATCTTCACAGAAAATAAGGAAATCCGTGTGTCTCATAAGTGTGGAGGACCTGAAACTCGTAACTGCTGTTTGAATAAGGGTAAGATGGATAGTCTCTTATATCAAAATCTTCACATAAAATAAGGAAATCCTAATTATTTTGTAATTTATGTATTTACATCTGAGGTCAGGAAGCGAGCCGTCCATATTTCTTATATCTTACTTCAAACACACAGCTAATGTTGTATTGAATATTTTCTATAAGCATTGTGGATAAGATTCAGCATTGTTAATGTTCCTGTTTTTACAAGTCGTCAATTATAGCCTATATCATTGGTAACTTGATTGGGCTTCTATATATTGTGTAAGCTTAGCTCGCCAGTACTACCTGGGATTCTTTACGTTCCCTGATAACGTTAACGTTACATGGTATTCAGTCGCTTAAAACCAACACACAAAAAACTATCTTGATCACATCTTCAGCGGGCTTTAACGGGTTCAGCGTGGATCATGCTCATACAATATAAATAGTAATTGATATGTTACAATTCACATGTCAAGATTCGTAACGTTACATATGAATGTGCTAGTAGAATAGAAAATGTAAACATTGCCTGCATCATTCAAACAGGTTTGGACACAGTACCAACAGAGGTTTAGCACTTCAATTTTTCATGTTCCTCAGTCTGCCCCTACAAAATATAGTTCAAATTAAAAAAGAAAGGTTAAGTTTTTGTTCAAGAAGTTTGTCAATATTTAAATTGATTTGTACTGTCTTCCAGATGCACCATGTGAAAATGGATGCGGTGGAATTTGTCAAACTGACAGGTTGAACTGCAACGTGGAGTACTACGATGACAAGTGTGGAGGGGGCAACGACCGACAGTGCTGTGTACCAGCAGGTATTTGTGCTTCCCTTATTACCTTATATTCGCTAATTCCCTTCGCCGGGAATGTATGCATTCGCGGTAAGGTTATGTTATCGGTTACGCCAGCTGTAAAGTGGGTCCGTATGTATGTCGAGATCATAAGTCGAGAGAACTTTGACGGATCTTGCTGATTTTTGGTAGGTAAGTGGCGGTTGTGGGAACGAAGGTCAAGTTCGAAAATGGTTAACCTGGCGTTTTCCTAAAGTGCTCCAGTGGACTTTTTTTGTTAGTGTGTTTGTATGTAGACAAAATAACTCGACGTATTGATGATGGATCTGCATGATTTTTGGTGGGTACGTAGAGATTGTGAAAACGAAGCTCAAGTTCAAAAATGGGTCACCTGGCATTTTCCTGCGGTACTGCAGTGGGCTGTTTATGTATGCGTATTTGTTTGCTGACAGGATAACTCGAGAAGCTGTCGATAATTGTGCATGATATTTAGTGAATAGGTAGATTTATTAAAGGGGAAGGTCAAGTTCGATGATGGGCCTCCTAGCGGGTACTTTGGGTACTGCAGTGTAGCTTCAAAGTTTGAGATCGAATTTTCTGCAAGTGCTACGGTCATGATTTTTGTGTGGTAGGTAGTCTATGCCACATGAAGTAAGTTGTGCACGTTTGGGCTCTCTAGCGGCTTGTTTGGAGCTGCAGCGAGTGTTTTTAATTTATTTGTTTTGACCTTTGGACATGAATAACTAGACTTATGGTCAACGGATCGTCTTGATTTATGGTATGTAGATAGCTCGATTAATGATTTACATAATTGAATATTCATTATGCAAATCAGGACCTAATTTGCATAATTAGCAAGGAAAGTTTATAAATCTGCTGCCTTTCAAAATAGGACTCTCAAACATGTGACATATATGGCTGAAAAGGAGAGAGGTATCGATAGATACCAATAATGCTAATAGCTACCTATTTTGCATAATTAATGAGAAAATAATAATTGAAAATACCACAATAGTAAATGATTGGAATTTCATTCTTGTATCATGAGGAAGCTAAGCAAAGGTGAACAATATCAGACAAAAATCATGCATGACAAGGCCTCATTAACATAATTTATAAGGAAATGTCTACAATTCCCTTTCAATTTGCTATTTTTGAGTCTATATATTCAGGTTAAATTGCACTGACAGGTGACCTAGTTTACCGGAGCAGGCTCCCTGTGAGACGTCCCTGGAGGACACATGTGATACTTTACTTGCCTGGTGCAGGGCTCTGTTTTGGGGTCAGGGAGGTCACACGGGCATTTAAACACAGCAGCCTTACGATCTAACGCTCTCCCTGTTGGAAGGTATAGGTTTGATAAAACTGATTGATATGTCGACTATGAAAATAAGGGCATAATTGAAGCAAATACATTGCCAACAAATGGCCTTATTTTCTGTAGTAAAGATAAAAGTTATGATACCAATTAAGCAAAAATATTCTTACAGTGATTATTTTTATAACTCTTGGGAGAACTCGTGTAGGTATAGGTATGGGTTTGTTTTAAACTTTGAAAGAGAATACTAGTAACTCAAGAAGGTGATGACGGATCGTCATCATTTGTAGGGATGTACATAGTTTGAGTGATGATTTAC
The DNA here is from genome assembly GCF_035083965.1 of Branchiostoma lanceolatum. NCBI lineage: Eukaryota > Metazoa > Chordata > Leptocardii > Amphioxiformes > Branchiostomatidae > Branchiostoma > Branchiostoma lanceolatum. The sequence continues at coordinate 10,627,165 of NC_089724.1, forward strand.
ATGATCGTATAAGAATCATGCAAATCAGGATCTGTGATGTGAAAAAGTATACAAACCCTTGCATTCCATTGTAGCCAAACACGTGACATGTAACTGAGAAAGAGAGGAATATTGATAGATATCAATTATGCAAACGAATACCTAATTTGCATAATTCATGACAAAATACTATAATTCCAGAGTGGTAAATGATGGGATTTCATTCTTGTGGCGTTTGGGAGATAATCAAATGTGGAAGTTATCAGACATAAATCATGACGGCCTCATTTATATAATATATGAGGAAATGCTACAATGGCCCTCTTTTCTAAGATTTTACTTTAATGCTGTGTTTTGTGTAGAGAAAAGGATCACTTGAAATTCATGCAATCGAAGACCTTATTTACATACTGAGTGATAAGCATTCACTCGAAAAGGCTAACATCAGTCGGCGAAGGTATGAGGTCGTGGAGCTCTAGTTAGGTTATGTTTTCGTGCGCGCGTCTTTCTCTCCCGTCCCCATCTGTCTCCTTCCCTCTCTTTTTCTCTCTCTCTCTTTGTTCTAATATTCAAATAATTCTCGTGATGATAAACAAAATAAGATGACAAATATTCAAATCTGGATGTTCTTTACATTATGTAACAGAAAAATAGAAGAACATTGACTTATATAGATTAAGCAAATGACGACTAAACGTTACCAATCAATGAGAAAATCAATTTAGGGGGAGGTCACCCGAAGTTGTCTAACAAATGTCGTCACAATAACAATCTTTATTGACACAACAAAAGTACAGCGTCTCTCGTAATGTCTACTTAATCTATACATACATACATACATACGTACATACATACAAACATACATACATACATGCATGCATACATACATACATACATACAAACAAACAAACAAAAAAGTGCATACGAATGAGTTTGTTTGCATACAATCATATGGGATAGGGCAACATATTGAAATTAAGCGTGTCTTTTACTTATACATTACTTGTTCTCATGTCCAAACATTCTTTGATGTATATACCTATCTGTACACAGTAAGTATTGTCACCTCTTAGTATGTAATCAAATCTATCAACAGAATGGAGCGTATTCAATTCACTTGAACAAACGGAAATAAAGGTGAACAGCTTAGAGCGTTTATCATCATATCTTGAACAATTCATTATAAAGTGACGTTCATGGATATGTGTAGTTTGTGGCTATAAAGGGGTCTAGGTATTATATGTCTATTTATATCACTTTCCTAAAAAAAATTAACAACGTTTTCCTGACTTAGATGTCAGATTGAAAGTTATATGTCCTTTGCCAAGGGTAGACTTGCGCATCTCTATCTATACATACATACATACATACATGTACATACATACATATATATATATATATGCCATAGCAGTGACATAAATCTATATATACAAAGTACCGTTTACAATATGAATATACAAAACAGGAAATACTGTCAACAAACAAGAGTATAAAGAAATGCATACAGAAAAAGGATGAAGTAGTTTGTTATTAGTTAGGGGAGCAGCTGGGGCATGAGCAAGTGAACCTAGAACATAGACTTTTAGGATGGAATCTGGAACAGGTGACATTGTAATAATGATTGCAGTTTTGAGGGATTTGGCTACTGTAGAAGACTTCTCATATTGATTGGTAATGACTTAGAAATGAGAAAAAGACTCGTTGAAAATAAGACTTCTATGCATCATGGGCGCTAATGATATCTATATTTGATTCCTATTCGACACTCAGACTTCCCCTGCATCGAGTTTTGCAAAGGCACTTGCCAAATTACCACCACGGCTTGTCAAGCACCGAACGTGTACCACGATAGAAAGTGTGGAGGACCGGCAAATCGTAAATGCTGTGCGCCACCAGGAAGAGGTAAGCTACATTACCATGACATAAATCGAATATTTGAATTAGAAAGGCAACCTTTGCGACCATGCCCCCTCACTATGACACAAACTGGAACTGTTATTTCCATTTCTCCCTTTTCCAGAAATGTACCTACCCAAAGACAAAGCTACTTTCACGCATAAATGGACTATCCTAACATGACACTAACATCACAAGTTTCTGAATTTAAACGGATGGATGAATTTAAGAATGGCCAAACAAAAATGGCCCCATCTAAAATAGATTCATCCAATTTACCCCTCAGTCATCTATTGTGTGGGGTCATTTGCCTTAAAGTTTCACGTAATGACGCAAGAACTCATATTTTGCTCTGCAAATAGCAATAAAAATGAAGCACTAAAATGGTGCATGCCGACGAAAATAAAGTCCTGTACGCATGCCATGTGTATCATGGGCACACCGATGCCAAATCTTAAGTCATTTGCTTTTAACGCCAGGGCTCAAAAGCCCAAAATAAACATTTTTGTTATACCCCCATTCCACTTGGACGGCGCTCTCACCGCGCTCTCACGGCGACCTAAAATGGTCCAGAGCGCCGTGAGAGCGCCGAACTCCTGGAAAACGTGCTCAAGTGGAATCTGTACGGCGACCCTTGCGCGCTCTCAGCGCGACCAAAATGTCAAATGTCAGCAACTTTTTAAAGATTTCACAGATCAGTCAACGAATTCCAGAGATAAAGAACGAATTTTTGTTACGTTTTGTGTGCTTTGTTGTCTTCTCAGTCATACTTTTACCTCTTGCATCATATTTGAATGATAGAATCAAGGGGAAAACAGATTCAATTTTAGTCGCTGCACGGTCGCTCAGTGTGTGTCTCAAGTAATATATGTATGTTCAACTTGTTTTGTCTGTGTTGTTTGTGTTGTCTGTCATGTAAACTGTTTGTAATAAATATATTTCATCATTGTACGTTATAATAGAAACGTAAATCACAGAATTTTGAAACACATTTTGAACCACTGACAATAAAACTTCGAGGGAATTTAATTTGAATGGAAGCAAGTACTTGTAGGTATTGGTCAATTTGTATTACCCACGAACAAAAGTATGATTTGACCACAAAATTCCCAGAAATTCAAGATACACCACTTCAAGAATAAAATTTGTTTAAACTACAGTTAGGACCATTCAATCCTCATAGAGCGCTTGCTGCGATCCTTGAGCGCTCGCTGCGGCCCTTTGATCCCACCTTGGGCGCTCTCACGGCGCTCACCGCGCTCTCACGGCGCTCTCACGGCGCTCACCGCGCTCGCTCGGCGCTCGTTTTTTGATCGCCATCCTCGGCGCTCTCACGGCGAAGGTTTTGAGCATGTTCAAAACCATCGCCGAGGTGACGGCGCGCATGGCGCTCTCGCCGCGCTGTCGGCGCTCTCGCCGCGCTGTCGGCGCTCTCAATGGCGCTCTCGCCGCGCTGTCGGCGCTCTCACGGCGATCTGGCCAAAATGAGGTCGCCGTGAGAGCGCGGTGAGAGCGCCGTCCAAGTGGAATGGGGGTATTACTGAATAGATGTAACTTTATTCACAATTGATTGCCATAATTGTTGACGAAGTCCCGTGGGCATATGTCATTGGCATCCCCATACCGAATCCCAGATCAATTGGTTTCGGCTTAGGTGTAGTTTACGCCCTAAAACTTCGATTTTGCAACCCGACGGAATAACTGTGCGTTGGCGATCTAATACAGCTTCCGACGTCGTCTGATGCCGTCGGTCGCCTTATAACTACGTCGAAGCTTTAAACACCGTCGGGCCTTATAACACCGTCGGACCATAAACTCCGTCGGACCCTAAACTACGTCGGTCCTTTAAACTACGTCGAGGATTTACCTGCGACGGTGATTAAGTCCTTATCTTAACCTGCGACGGGATTAAGTCCTTATCTTAACCTGCGACGGGGATTAAGTCCTTATCTTAACCTGCGACGGGGATTAAGTCCTTATCTTAACCTGCGTCGAGGATTAACTCGACGGGGACCTCTTTCACACCTTGTTCACACCTCCCTATCAACAGAAATGTGTATTGATACCAATGGTCGACTAGACGTGTCACAGTGGTCCTGTGATTTAGATGAAGGCTCTTATGTGTTCTGTTGAACTTCATTTTACCAAATAATTCTTTAAAATTCTTACAACTTTTAGATACAATAATAAATTAGCCTAGAATAGAGAATTTCTGCTTAAAAAAACACATTGTGGACGGTCAAAATTATTGTTGGGATTGACACATTACCGTTGCCTTGGATATGGGGCGGGGCACCATGTATTTTCAGAAATTTACACGTCCACGGGTTTCGTTAACTTGGAAACATGTTTACCAATATCTAGGTAGCTATCGTGATTAGCCAAGAGACTCATGTGACCAGAAATAGACCTTTTAATCTATACAAAGTCTAACATCTACAGCTTGCACACAATGTTAGAATAGCTACACTAGAACATGCACTTTCGTATCGATTAACAAGCTCGGTAAGGTATATAGCTCATCTGCATATACGTCAACAAGATACGTATAATGACTTTGTTCTTTGAGGGGACGGGTGAATATACTCCGGGTGGAAATATGGAAGAGTGCCGCCGCGCCAATTAAACCTACCTTGTCTTGGCCAGGGGAGTCAGTCCACGGTAAGGTTAACATTTCCTCCTCCCCTAGTCTCTACCAGACTGATACTATGATGGAGGGAGAATGATTTACCAGGGGAGTTTGGCTATCAAATCAGCTGACCGGCCGCGCGCAGAGGGAAATGTTAACATTTCCGTATACTCTCCTGGGCGGCAGTCCTGGCCAATTATTCCTTGTTTTGCCGAATTCTACGATCGGTACCCCCGTAGGAAGGTAGTCTCTACTGTCCAAGCAGAGGAGGGGTTCCGGCGGGTTCCGAGGTGTTTCGATGCGCTTTAGTCGGGCTTTCTACTTTGTCATTTCTGTTATGTCTCTTCAAACCCATAAGAGACAAAAAGAAATGAGAAAGTAGAAAGCCTCTGCTTGGAGAGTACTCCCGGGCGGCGCCGGCCACAATTTGTGTGTGTGTGTGTGTGTGTTTGTGTGTGAGTGTGTGTGTGACGGGGGGGGGGGGGCGCTGATTCACGATTTTCAACTTATCCGGGCAAGGTCTGTTGCTGAGGAACCCGTATTGCTGCCTGGGGAACCCGTATCCATAGGCGGCAATACGAGATCTCCAGCAATACGGGTTCCCCAGCAAAAGACCCTGGCCCGATAACTTGAAAATCGCGAATGAGCGCGCGATCATCACCTCCCCCAAAAAATTATCGCCGGCGCCGCCCGGGAGGCCTGCAAATGAGGCTAATAGGAAGGCCTGCTTTGCGTTTTATTCCGCGGCCAGAATGTGCCAGCCGACAGTTTTCAAGCAGATGCTTTCTGCTGCCAGTTAGATCTAGACAAATCTGGAGTTAAATGTTGGGCGACAGGAATACGTAAGTCTTTAGAGGAGAGCGGGTTTGCTTTCTTATGGCATCTTCCAATTTCATATAGTACAAATACGTTACAAATTGTTAGTTCCATTGGTCAGCGGATAAAAGACATTTACTTCCAAACGTTTCTAAAAGAAATACATAACGACAACAAAGGTGGGGCTGCCAAAAAATTAGTTAATATCATATAGATTATTTAAAACTACATACAATGAAGAAAAATATTTAAGTAATGTAAATTGAGGGACAGGACTGCATGCGCAGTCACAAGACTAAGAATCAGCTGCCACAAACTACACATTGAAACGGGAAGACATACCCGCACTCCTCTGGAACAACGATAATGTAAACATTGTTGTTTGAATAGAATAGAAGACGAATGTCATTTTGTGGTAGAATGTGGATTATATACCCAAGAAAGAAATGAACTGTATAAGCTTGTAGAAAACCGATTTCCCTACTTCATACATTTAAGTACTGTACAAAAATTCATATTCCTAATGCGACTAGACAAACCTCCCATTGAAAAACATGTCTGTTCTTTTATATCTACTATAACCGAAAAGCGAGGAGAAGTAAAATTTATCTAAAGATAGTCATATATTCTTTTTGTATCCGTTAACTGTACTTGTTATTTTGTTTTGTTGTGACCTGTACTTAGCCAAGTGTGGCAGAAATGTGCAATAAAGGTCTTCATTCATTTATTTTTTGGGAGGCGGCAAATACGATTTCTCCTGCACAACTTCGGAACCTGGCCCCAGGCCACGATATGTTGAAAATCGCATATCAGCGCTTCCCCCAAAATGATCGCACATTTCGTCAAAGCGTTGCATAGAAGATTGACTGCTAAAAGGTTCTACGTACATCCATGGGGGCATGGACGTACCAGAGACCTTCTCCCGCTACAAGCACATGTACAGTCCATATGGCAGGGCGGAGGTCCGGTGGGGGTATCCCCTCTCGGGAGGGGGAAGCTGAAGCATTTTGCCTTTTCCAGACACAAATGGAAGTCGTTTTCTGCAAATTAATCTTAAAATCTTGTCTATAATTACAAATTCATGGGGCAAGAGATATGTTCAAGGTCTGGTACAAAATAAGCACAATATCATTTCATATAGAATGCATATGCATTGTTGATTGTATCAATGTTTTACTTCTGTTTGAGGGGGAAGAAAATGGTTAGCAGGTATACTATAGGTTATTTTTCTCATTTATGCCTCCAGGCCAGTAACGAATACAAAGAATTCATCTTTATGTTTTTATTTTCCAATTCTGCGTTTTGACGTAGGTGGCCGGGGCTATGGAATCGGTCTATTTTGCGCAGTCCAGTCAGATACCCCCTTAACTCGTTACGTATTCTAGCTAACGCAGAACATGCAGGGATTTTTACAGTACTCTAGTGGCACAAAGGACAAAGAAAACTCCAACCATTAGTAAGATGTAGATCTAGAAAGCAATAATGATAATAATAAACGCCGCAAACGATTTGCACAACAAGCCGCAGCCATGCACAGTTTAGATATACAGGAATGCATTACACTGGTGGACGTTGGGTTGGAGGTTTGTTTGGACGTATCTTTTCAGGGTGGCGGAATTATGTACCCTGGTGGAATTATGTCGTATATGTTAGAGTTGATATCAATGAAACTGGAAAATTACTCCTAAAACGAGCATGTAGTACACACTGGGTATTGTTGTAAATCTCACTTTGTCGAATGAAGCTGTACAGGTGGATCAAGTGGCAATTTGCTGATTAAGTCGTAATCCCATTCCATCTTAAAATGTCTCCAGATTTGTTGGAACAAATTTCCTCGGGTTTGAAATATGCGTTGGTTATCGTGTGCATGTGTCGTGGTATTTTCCTGCAGCACTCATTCGGGTTTATTCTTCCTCCTAGAATGCAAGGCAGACTAACTACGCCGGCTATAGGGAGAATATGAGGGAGAATATTTGCCAGGGTTTCACTTGCAGGCTCCATTAGGATGGCATATTGGATCCTCTCTCCATAGCCGACTCCCTTAGCATACTATCAACTCTATTTGGCCAATTTCTACTATTTTGCCAGCCATCCGCGGGGCCTGGTAGAGGCTAATAGAATGCCGCGCCGGACATACTCTTGTTTTTGACCCCTCAACCTAAGTGTTGAGCAGTGATGGTTCAGTTTTTTTAAGGCGATCAAATCATCCAACCGGTCCTATATGAGAAAATGAACTTAAGTCGATAAGGACATTTAAAAATCTCCAGGAACATTTAATTCACAAGTCGTTTGGCGACAGTGCCCGACATCTTCATGTACCGACCACGGGTAGATTAACATAAAATAGAAAATATACTGATTGCAATATGATACTTCATCACATTACAGATTACACATACGGTTATGATTTCATTATAGTGCCACCACCTTCATTACGATAAATGGATTGCCAATTCTTTCAAGCATGCTAATGCTGCCGTACGCGTTTAGAGTGAGTTGCCATGTTGTGTAATGTTCAATACATATTTTTCAGCATTGAATCGTTTCCTTTAGATGTAAATAAAAATGTTTATGATATAAAACAATGGTACATATTTGTGTTATTAGCATAAAGCATTGAAAAGCCTGTTTGGTAAAAAAACGCCTAGATTGTATGGCCTACTCGATTCCACAAGTTTCTTTCATATGTATCAGCAAGCTCTATCAAAAACTGTAAGTGGTTAAGTTTTGCTACTTCAATTTATCGACTGGAAACCCCCAGGTTTGAAAGTGCACCTCTCAATGATACGTTAAGCGGATACACCCTGATTAAAATTCAGTGTGCAAAAGTAGTAGTTGTCTGCTTCAGTCTTGTATCCTTTTGATGCGTTGTAGCCATAAATGTCTGTCTATAACTACTTGTAAGAAAAGTGCATCAACTTGAAGATACAATCTTCTAGCTAGTTCTAGCTGATGTTTTTCGCCCGTTTTGATACTATTTTCTAGCATTACAATTTCAAGTGCAGTACTAGAGTATCAAAACCAGCATGAGCCCGAGCTTACATCTACTTGGAGTTACAGAAGATGTCTAGCTGTATCCATCTGAACCAGGCTCCAAATCTGCCCTTGATCACACCGAACGGCTCATCACACATGAACCATCCATACCTAACTCTTACTAAAGAGAGTATGTATAACTTCCCTGCTCTGATTGCCATTTGGAGATATCTAATGAGGTCCGTGCATCAACGCTGACAACAGGTCTGTGCTTGTTCGCAGTGCATAAGGAGAGTGAACTCTTCGCCTCGTACAGTTTGAACATCTGCAGACATTTGCCCTCAACAGTAATTCACCCAGTGTGGTTTAATATTAGCTTTTTCTGAAAACCCTATGTCCATTTATGAATTGTGATAAAGTTAAACAAATGTTAAACTTTGAACGTGGGCGTCCCCTCAGATGGTTACAAAAGACTAACTAGCTTCTCCAGCCACAGGAGACTGATATCCTTACGCCAAAAATGTTGTGTTTCTGGCTATTGTCCTAAAAAAACTGGTGTCGGTAGTTAGGACTTCTCTTATCTTTCTTTTTTTTCCATATCGGCCGAAGTGATCCAACAAATATAGTCTAGCAATGTAAAAAGCAACAGCCGATGGTATTTTCAACATTATGATATTCATATTTATATTTTGTAATTACACAGATATATAACAGAAGTATATCAAAAACTTAACAAAGAAGTAGAATTTTTACTACACATTCTTACCTCAACGGTTCAAAGCTCTAATCTGAAAAGTGTGAAATAAAGGAAGTCTTTCGTATGTCATCACTCAGATGTAAGAAGAAATAATTCTATGCCCCTTGCCAGCTGTCAACCAAAGAAAAAGCAGGGTCGGCAGGTTTTGGTAGGATAGGTCGTGTAACCGGCCAGAAACACAACATTTTTCCTATGCCCTAGAAGGCAATTCGATGCGAAGAAAAAACACGGCTGGACGTAGCCTCTACCAGGCTCCAGAGGCGGCTGGAAGGAGTAGAAATTGGCCAAATAGACAGAAAAACATGCAAGAGGAGTTAGTCTGCTATAGTCCTATTAGGGTACAGTTTGCCTATCCTAGGATGGCATATTGGACCCTCTCTCCGTAGCTGACTCCCTTGGCATACTATTCACTTTATTTGGCCAATATCTACTATTTTCCCAGCCATCCCCGGGCCTGGTAGAGGATATACGTACAATTTTCATAGCGTGTGACTGTGTGTTATTAAGTTGCTTGATGGGCAGTCAGTCGATTCGATAGAATGCAGTAAAAATGGCGGGTGAGAGTTGTTCTAATGCTTGAACTCATTCTTTTGGCTAATTCTATTCCTGCACATCGGTGTGACGTTTCTTTCCCGACTTGTAGAGTTATCATTTCACGCATTGTAGAATTCAGCCGCTGTGAGTAAGTTGCAATTGTGGAAGTGCAGTGCTACCTGTTCAAAATCTGAAAGTGTTAATGAAATGAGCTTCATAGACAGTAAAAATACTCTTCACAACCATTGCAAATAACTACTCTACCAACAAAATGTACCTGTTAACAATTGTAAGAAAAATTGGCTCGATCATGTAAAAGAAATATGCGATGATAACAGTACTAGTTACGCTTGCCCGTGGAATTATGATAACTCTAGGGTAGAGAACAATTTAATTATATTTGTATATTGTTAAGGAAAAGACTGTCAGATGTGTATATTCAAACATTTTTCCACCAACTGTATGAAGATAACGGTAAACAAACATGTTACAAACATGTTAAAACTCAGTACGCAATGGAAAGTTATTTAAACCATAATGATTTTGACAAGCGATCCAATGTCTGTAAGATAAGTATCAGTGCTCACCCACTAGTACCTGACTTCGGTTGGGGAGGGAAAAGGCGGTGGAAGTAAACGGACTGTGCTCTAGCCTCTACCAGGCCCCGCGGATGGCTGGGAAAATAGTAGAGTGAATAGTATGCTTTAGGGAGTCGGCTACGGAGAGATGGTCCAATATGCCATCCACGAGCTCGCAAACTGTAACTTCTATAGCGGACTTACTTCTCTGGTATGTTATCCGTCTATTTGGTCAATTTCTACGATTTTTTCAGCGACCCGTGGAGCCTGGTAGAAGGTACTGTGCTCCGCCTTCCAATACCGTGCACTATTATAAACTCTGTCCTATATAATGTCCTTGCCTAGACACAGTGGATAACAACCCACTGACCCTACGGCCTCAAAATGCCTATGGGACTACCCTTACCTTACCTTTGCATCTATATAACGTCTACTTTAAACATAATTCCGTTGGCCATATATCCACCACCCAGAAAATGAGCGTGAAGAGATCTCCAATACAACGACTAACTCGTAACATACAATGGTTTTATTTTCTTGAAGTAATCCCTATCCAACAGCTTGCAGCCATACATGGCTGAATTGATGTACAGACATCACAACAGCTCTGTTCCACATTAATGATGCGTGTTCTTCAAGTAGAGCGCTAGAAGGAGAAAGACTCAAGTAGACGATAATGGGTATACCCAATTGGGTAACCCTAGCACTGTTTTTCATCACAGACCCCTGTATATATTAGTTACATGTAAACACGGCGCTAAACAGGCGGAGAAAAACGCACAGGCCATGCATTTTTCTTTTTAAAGAGCTGATATTTCTTTCCATTGGCTCTGTCCGCACGGTTTTAAAATAAAAATAAAACAGCTTCCATAAATTCTCCTAGCTTTCATCATTTGAATAATTTACAAAAATCCATCTTTCTACTAAAATCAATCAACCAACCAACTTAAAATCTACAAAACGTGGGTCACTTCATTTTCCACTGCCTTCCAAAAAGAAGTCAACCCAACCATAGTCAACCATAGTTAACGTAGAACTTTCACAGTAGACTAGATAACTACCGCTACCCAAGCTCCGCTCCTCGCCAAGGCGGCTAGACTCCAGGCTAGATTTTAATCAAAGCCTCTTTCAGTCTTTGATCTATCACCCCGACCAATCGATCGCATTGAAACTCAGATTCGAATTAGCCATTTCCCGACAAATTCCTCTCTAAGTTGCGACTAAATCTGACAAAATAAACTAGCCAGTGAGATGCTGGAAGGTGTCAGCTTTCCAGAGATGTTTTCAGATTGGCAATTTTGGCACTTTGGAAGTAATAGAAAGTGACCGCGATTTAACGTTTAAAGAAAAGTAGTAGAAACTATTTTTTTGTAAACGTTAGATCGCGGTCACTTTGTATTACTTCCAAAGTGCCAAAATTGCCAATCTGAAAACATCTCTGGAAAGCTGACACCTTCCAGCATCTCACTGGCTAGTTTATTTTGTCAGATTTAGTCGTTAGCGCAACTTAGAAAGGAATTTGTCGGGAAATGATGGCTAATACGAATCTGAGTTTCAATGCGATTCACGTGATTCGATTGGTCGGGGTGATCTATATCTGGACAAATCACCCTGAGAACGAGACCGTTCCTTCGTGGCGCAGGGTAGGCTGGGTACGAGAGCGTGCCATGACCGTCCCGCCGCGCGAAGTACGAGGTGGTGTGAACTCCAGCTGACATGCACGCCGCGCCGCTCCCGCTAAGCTCCCGCTGCACTTACACAGGCTCGTCTTTTCATCGGGATTTCCTGTCCGTGTTGTGCTGTAACGGCAAAGCTGCAAACTGACGGTGAGTATTGTATTTCTCTTCTCTTGTTTGGAACCGTTGAGGGTCGCTTCTTAACTTTTGAAAGACTCAAAAGCCTGTTTTTGTAAACAGGAAAAATTGAATTTCGAACTAAATTGATCCCCACTGTTACACAGTGACTGTTGGGTGTTGTTTGAATTACTAGTATGTGGATGTGGGCTGTGGAATTTACATAGGCTGATGTAGTCGCAGCAAGACTGAAATGTATTTTATTTATCTGAGTGAGTTATTCGTGACTTCAAACTTCTAAACATCGTCGCGTCGCAGACACGAATAAATTATTTTCTAGAAAAATACACAAGATGGCGGCCATGCGAAATTAGCATATTAGTTATGTGTCCGGCTGCCAGTAAAAGGCCACATGTCCTTGCTTACCGACTTACAAAAGACACCAGGAAATTATGATCTTAGTGGTATTTAACGTCACAACTCAACTGTATTGAATAGATAAACCTTGTTCCAAACTTTCACATGTTTTGGTGTTTAGTGAAAAACTAGATAGTCAACGGTGTCAAAATTATGCATAACGTTATCTCCAAGCAGATATTGGGGTAGAAGATCGTTTTTAGACTGCCTGTATTCTGTAGTGGCCTAGTGGATATCTGTCAGAAAACGTTCAGTCAGAAAACATTACAACTCCAACATCTGCTGGAAATCGCCCTTTTATAGCAGAATACATCGGCCACAAATATGTCATATGATTATATTTGCTTGGAGAATAGAGCTGACCCCCAGTGTGCTTCATCTCGTCGACCTAGTGGTTTGGATGTATGCGGAAGTAGTACCAAGGAGTACTAATTAAATTACACTCTTCTGTCTTGTCATCCATGCAGAAAAATAGTAGTTCTAATGTCCATTTGCATCTAATTTGCTCTGATCCAATTGTGCTGGGTGTAGCCATGGAGGTTTTATATAATATATATATCTGGTCTAGTACTTAAACTTGGCTTCTGAGTTCTGAAAAGTATAAATACTATAATTTCAGGTAACTTTCTCCTCCTTCAAACTCAACTTGATTGGGTTTGACGTTGACTACAACCTCTGTATAGTAAGAATTGTATGTGTAATAGTTCCAGTGGTAAGCTGAAGTTCTTTTTGGGTATAACCATTAGTTCGCAGACAAAGATATTAAATATTTGTACTTCCAGGTGAGGCTGACAGCTGACTAAAATGAGTCAGATGAAGTCACAATTTATTTACGGTAGCTCAATTTTGTTTCAGGCCACTGAGCCACTTGTTTCTACAGTAGTAGCTTTTGTCTGGACCTTTCAGGAAAATATTGATGCAACTTGTAGGGCTCTGTAGCTGAGAAGAAAAGAATGCAACAACTACTGAACTAGTGCTGAGAAGGTAAACACCAGAGCAAGTTCACACATGGGTGACCCTCCTAATTTGCATAGGCCATAAACTATGAAACAAAGGCAGGCCTGGCATCTGGACTTTACTTTTGGGATTAGCAGATTTATAGATTAGCAGATTACGCCAACGGGAAAGTGTGGACCACCGATCATCATCATAGACCCCGTTCACACTCATTTTTTTCAATCGCGATTGAAGTATAATCGCGATTAAATCGATCCGATCCCGATTGATTTTTTCAGTGTGAACGCTCCCAATCGCGATTGGAACGATCCAAAACGATCCAATCGCGATTGGATTGTAACTACCTCCGGAGGTAGTTTGATTGGATTAATCGCGATCGGATCCAATCCAATCCTATCAAATTTTGAGTGTGAACACAACTACGATTCATTCCATCGCGATCGGCGGAGATTTCGGCTGGTTCCGGGGGTGGGAGGTCATACATGCGGGTACGTGGGGTCATAGTTCGCATCGCGCGGGAAAACAAACCCAATCCGCACGTCAGATCGCTCTTTTACAACAACAACAACTTTTCATCGTCAACAATGCCCAAGAAGAAGAATAAAACTCCGTCAGCAACTTCAGCTGGTGACAGATGGCGCGATGAGGAGACCAGGGTCCTCATCGCAATCTGGGGGAGTGAGGAGGTGCAGGCCAAACTGGAGAAATGTCACCGAAAGAGGGACATTTACCGCACCAAGTGACAATGTCTAGCGGAAAAATAGACACAAAACAAGGACAACAAGGACAACAACAACATTTACCAGATGATCGCCGATAGCATGCTTCAATCGTGCTTCAATCGCGATCGGATCACGGCGTACTTTAATCCACTTGGCGAAAAGCAGTGTGAACGCAAAAGTTTCTTTGCGTTCAATCGCGATCGGATCGAACAATCGCGATTATACTTCAATCGCGATTGAAAAAAATGAGTGTGAACGGGGTCATAGTTCTGCTGCTCTGCTTTGGGCCGCCAAATTAAATCCACGTGAACTAAAATGCATTTACACTAAAATAAACGTACTGGTACGTTTATTTGATTTTGAGAGGTGAGAGTAGGTAGAAATACTGTATATTTCTACCTACTCTCACCTCTCAAAATCAAATAAACGTACCAGTACGTTTATTTTTTTTTTCCACTCAAAATCCATCCGGTACTTTCTTATTTTAGACGGTACGTTTATTTTTTTATTTTTTTAAATGGAGGCTTTGCTAACCAGTAATCCCTCTAAAATCTAAAGTTAAGTTTTTTCTGCCCGCATTTCCTCGGCATTTTTGCTCGTAATTCGCTATTTTTCGGCCTAGCAGCGTTAATATTGCTGCTGCTTTGACGTCCTTTTGAAAATTATCATGGCGGCACTCAAAAGTCATAACAGAGCGGCTGATATCGCTATGAGTTTGACGCTACAAAGTAAAGGGGAAAATAAGATGCAACATCGACATTTCAATTCAAAATACAATTTTCATGTAAATAACTTTGACAGTCATCGCAAACCAAAGCACGCTGATCAAAAACGTGTAGAGTAGAGTGCACAGGGAATAATTCTTGACCACTATCGGCAGCACGGCGGAGTAATTATTTGTTCGCAGAAGACATGTTACAAGTAAAAAAGGTAAAGCAGGCATCCTCAATTGAGGTGAAGCATAATGCTTTTTGAAGTAGCTAGTGGTAGTGCGATGCGGCTTCGCTACGGCTCACATTTTTGGCTAAGCACACCGGGTCACCCCTACTCTTCTCGATAAGTGTGTTGGGTTCTTTTACGTGCAGAGGTTTGACGCTTGAGGCTTACGCCCAAAGCTTCCTCATACACGGGGCCGCTGACTTCAGTCACCATCCGAAATGACGAATGCAATCCCTTACAACATGTCAGAGCTCGAGTCAACCACTGAGGTTCGAACACGGGCCCTTAGGATCCACGGAATTTGATCCAGATGGCGAAGCAGCGGGGTTGCGTTACCGCTTGTGCCACGGGGACATGTTACACGTAAAAACAACAATCATAACTTAACTTCCCAAGTGTGATTTGTCTTTTGAGGCCGCAAAATCTCTAAAACGGCAGAAATATGTCCGATATGATTCGGTAAACACAGCTCGAAACATGGCCGCCGCTCTCTACCACTATTAGGAATGGCAACGGTAAAACTAGTGCTCAGCATATTGCATAGCACGGATACCGATCTTTAAAATGATACCATAAACGCATGGCAATATTATAGTTGGGGGCAACGATAGACACAGAAGGCCATTTTTATTTTCAGGGGTTTCATATTCTAAAATGACCGTAAGATTTTCACAATATTAGCAGTGAAGTGCAGGTTTCTAGTGCCAACATGTAATCGGTAACTTCTTTGTACGTGCGGTCTGAGACGTTGAGCTACTCTTACACTTACAGTTGAGCTCTGTTCAATATTGTGGGCTCTACCGCGGGAACTCGAAATCTGAGCGTCTCACAAAAACTTTGTTTTTGACGCTATGGGCCAAAAGTTTACGGACATAACCCTTTTTTGTGTGCTCATGTTTGTTTTTTGGGGTGATGTCTTAAGTCTAAGTTTAGAAAATATGATAAGGTACAAATGTACATTAGTAGCTGTCTGATGATTATTGTTAACGACTTAACGTTATATGTCACTGATTGTCAGTGGTCATAAATGATATTCTACAGTTTTGTACAACAATTTTCTTTGATCACTCTCTTCAAGTTCCAAGTAGAAAATGCATGTATCATGTACATTTTCCCTTGTTGAATTTGAAAGTACCGTGGCCCCCGGTTAGGGGTCATAGCAGGGAACCCATGCCCAATTTTTCAACATTACTATTATATTTTATTGAAGTGGTGAGGAAGATCATGATTTGAACAAGCATTGAATAGATATAACTTACCTGCTTATTATCTTATTTCCCCCGGACAGTTGTACGGACACAGTTTACCTCGACTGTCAATTTTGAAATTTTCCGGGTGATACTTTTATTTCAGGGGGTACTTATATTTAGATTCTGAAGATTTGTCTGGGGGGTACTTCTATTTTAGGGGGTACTAAATCTATTTGAGAGGTGAGAGTAGTACGTTTTTGTGGGATTATTCCCTGACTTGACCTATAATTATTTGGTGAAACTACAAGCATGCGTTGTAATTGTAAACATCTATAAAAAAAAGTCGATGCTCTCTATCACTGTTGCACTAGCGTTTAACAGCCTGTCAGGAAGTTACAGGAACTGTGGAAAATGAGAAATTTACACTTTTACTGGCCGATATCAAGTCCAAGTGTCAACAACAATATTGTTTACTTTATGTATACTTATGTATCTGCCACGTAAGTTGTAATCATGGGTAAAATATAAAAACTTGTCGACCCGCCTAAGTACTCGACCAGAGGCTGGCCCCTTGGTTCTCAGTATGTTAGGTTTCGCCAAGTTGCTTGGTCGCCAGGGTCTCTGCTCAGTGTGTGTTACAATCTGGTCTAAAAATTATATCTGTCCAGTATCCATTTCCTTACCTTTATCTTGCATTTACAAATTGCATTCTAGACTACAAGCAGCTGAGCCACTCCAGGAAAAGTGACTGATCACAAGCTTCCCTATCAACAGAAGGGAAACCACCATGGGGAATTCTCCAGTGCAGCAACTCAGCATTTTCCTGACACAAGACTCGGGGCCCAAGAACATGACATTCCTTAAGTTAAGTGACACTTTTCTCTTCAATATACCCTTTTCTCAGGATTTACTGAGAACTTCCCTTTTCTCGGGTCACGGCTTCAGTTTGCCATGCTCTCCCGCTTCACTCAGCACCAGATCCTCCACCGTGGATCCTCCTTGGTGCTAGCCTGGAAACCATACCCTCGGTGGCTGCCCGATATTTCTACGGCACAGTGAGTGACCCCGCCCGGCCAGACAGCTTAGCCCGCTCGGGGTGTTGTTTACGGCCTTGGATTAATTAGCTCGCCACACAGGTCGGCGGCAAAGTAGGGTGGCAGCGGAAGTAGGGTGTAGCGGAAGTAGGGTGTAGCGGAAGTAGGGTGACAGCGAGAGGTAGAAAGGCCATCAGAAACTGACTGGGCCCGGTAAAACACCACTAAGCCGACCCCTAGAGACTGGGACCAGGCTACCTTGGTGCAAGGCTCAGGCAGGGGGGACAGACAAGAGGGTGTTTATCATCTGTGATCAGCGATGGGTACTGGTACAGAAAATTCAGGTCCGGTTCAGGAGAGTGATACCCGTTTTTGTTTTGGGGAAATGATCAATCATGAAGTATATGTATACTGTGGCCCAACCCCAGCTGCCAGACCCTGAATATTAGAACATACAATTTGAAAAAGCACCATTGAATCATCAGCACTATGGTAATTAAGTGAAATAGAAGTTCATAACAGCTAAGGTTCTATCTAAAATGACTACCAAATGTCAAACAAGTGTTTAAACCAAATAACAGCTACCTATTATTCTGGTTTCCGCATTTACAACATTTCTTCCTTATTTTCCTGGATAATTTTGCTAAAATTCATGAAAATTCCCATATTTTTGTGCCGAGCGGCGTCACTTTCCACGTCCGTGTTGTCTGAATGAAGTCGATACTGAACAATGGAGCATTTGCTACTGTAACAAAGGATCGCTGTTTTGCAAACAACATCAAGAGCCTCTGTCTACATCGGGAATAGAAGTTTAGTGGCGAGTGTTTTGCAAGAATCATCTTACCGCGCATAGGAGCCACTGCATGGTATTTTCCATTACAATGAACAGAAAAATTCGAATGCCAGGTTTGGAATCTATGAAGTCCTGTTCATAAGACAAAGGCCTTAGTATATATGAAATGAATATTTAAAAATAACAAATATAAAATATTTATTTATTTATTAATAAAAAAATAAAAATATGATATTCATAAATATGATATTGATAGATTAATATAATATTAATATATATTTTTGATATTTAATATCTAAAAAGACAAAAAATCCATGCACGGACTCGATCCCGGATCCTCCGGATCCGAAGTACTACGACGTTACCAGTTGAGCTATGTTGTAGTGTGGAGTATGCGGCTCTGTACATAATGCTTTAACCTCACTACATGGTATCATTTATGTTGATTTTTGGTCGTTTTCTTGACGAAATCATTTTTTTCTTCTGCAATCTTGTGGTATAGATGTAATATGGTCATTTTTCAGGATATCAAAGTCCGAAACCACAATGCAATGATATTTCCGAACAGTTGTAGCAGTTACATGCGGTTGCCCTCCTATGTGTCATGCAAATCAAGCCTGCCTGCCTTTTCTTGCTCCCTTGCCATATAAGGCAACGGCTATACAAGAATTTTGGAACGTATTGCCATATAAGGTCATATGGTGTGCGACACTAGTGTTGAATCAAACAGCATGCATGCATCCATCGAAGGTAAGAGCGAAGACATTGCGTTTCGGCGCGAAGGCGCCAAAACGCAAAAAGGACCCCGCCTGCAACAAAATTTTCCAAAATACTTTTTTTTCTTATTTTGATGGATGATACTGATCGAATGTTAAAACATAACTAATGCTCGGACAGCACAGCGCAAGAACATGTCCTGCTGCCATTACGGCCACACACGGAAGATTCAACATACATGTGTACTTGAGTAGTCAGACCGCAGCAGTGTTTACATTGTTTTTCTATTGTCCGTTATTTACTTACATGTAACAAACACCCAGTTACCATAGCTTTTAAGTGTTTTTTAAAGCTTTATTTCTTATGTGTATCATGACAGTTGTGTGACTGCTTGGAACTATAGGTCGTATATTTTACAGCATAACTGCCGAAGCGATGCAGTTTCTGTATCCAACGCCACTATTATAATAACTGGAGGTAGCAGGATGCTTCGACACTGTAACTTAAGAACCACTCATTATCAGATGAACGGCTAGTCCTATGGGAAAGTTGAGAAAATGATGGTCTCATTATCTCAACATGCAAAACTTCAGACCATAAAACTTATCCTCAAATGCTAACATGATCTGTCAACCCTCATCAAACCAATTAGAGCAGATTCTATATGGCTAGTCTGCAAATAACCCCCCCTATTATTAAAATAGAGCCCTTTGGAATGGCCCTTTTATATAATTATAAGCCTTTTATAAGACTGCAAACAGCAGACGTGGGGTCGTGTTAGCCTCCAAGCAGGCCCAATGGATTGCAAAGACCGTATCCAACTGGAAAAAGGAGCTTGGGTTACAAAACATACTTCTTCTGACAGTTTGATACGGTCTTCGCAACCTATAGATCTGCTTGGAGATTAGAGTCGTGTGGGGCAAGTGTTAGAGTGCGCAGCTTTTAAACAATGGGACCCAGAATAGAATCCAGCTGGGTTGTGCCCAGAGACATATCCGAATTTGCGCTCCGACATTGTTCCCCGGTGTGCGATGGTCCAAATCCTTCTGTCTGAAGTTGGTGATTCACTACAAATCACCTGGATGGAGGCCTGGCGAACCTCCGTCTTGTATCAACCATACGGTGACTCACAGTCACACCATTTGCCCGGACGAGAGAACTGGCATTCCCTGTCTTGTACGAATGCCAATGAAAGGGTATGCCACACCGTAAAAAGAGCGGTATAACACTAAGCAAGGGGCCAGTTCTGGCCTGTGCACGTACTAGAGCTGTGTACCTAAAAAAGGTACAGGTACCGGTACAGAGGTTCAGGTACAGGTCCGGACCTGAATCTGTACCTGAACTACTAGTTAAAATTATGGTCGATCTTAAACAATGAAAGAAGCATGTTTGAACGGCACAAGTGCTAAGACAAGTTTGTAGTGCCTCCACTACATTTAACCACGGCATTGCAATGTTTACATTTTGCTGTGTTTCCGACAGTTTCCCCCATGCTCTTTGTCATATGTTCCCAAACTTTGGAACGGGCATGTCAAATTACCAGTCTGATCAGGCTAGCATGAAAACAAAACTGACAGGTAATGAATACAGTAGAATGCAGCTACCCTACTAATAGACCAATCAAACCACAGAAAAATGATTGCATCAGGCCGGTAACTGATTTCAACCAATCATATCGCTAAGTGACTGGGGCAACTTGTTACAGTTATGGGCCGCGGCATGATAGTAGGCGGTATCAGTTTCACTTTCAGTTCTCACAAAGTCACCAATCCCCAACATCAAAAGAAACCTCACTTATAGCACAAGTGTTAAACAAGTAAATTGTCTGATAATACAGAAGGAAAAAAATATACATTGTGGGAGATGTAGTGCATAATTTTCTTAGTATGGGTGAGAAATCCCAAGCCGTTTGTGCTTCAATGTTGCCTTTTGTGAAACAAAAGCACTGATTAGTTTCTCAGAGTCAGCCACAGAACCCGGCGCCGGTGTGTCTGGGGAGGCGTGGCCACCGTCTCAGAGCATGGGCCACGTGTGTTTATTTTGGGTGTTGCCAGGGAGAACTGGGCTTGCTGGAGTCTGGGGAGGTCTGGGAGGCGTGGTCAACGATTTAGCTCACGTGCCACATATGTTACTGTTGCCTGGGAGTTGGGTATACTGTTTGCAGGGGGAGCAGTGTGTTTCTGCACACTGCTTTAAAACTTTTTGTGACAATTACAATGTCTAGATTATGACTCACTGTTGTCTATGCATGTCTACAAAGTAATCTACTATATTGAAGTGCATTGTGCACTTATACAATTCTGATATTGGAACATTATTTACAGTACAAAGAGATGTTTACCCTACTAAGTAACTTGAACTGTTCCGGGAATTCCCGAGAAACACAGTGGGGGCTGGAACGTGATGAATGGGCATGAATGGGCACTTGTCAGACGCAAGTGTTGCTTTGTGAATGGAATTATACCCCACTCCCTGTTTTAAATGTTACTATTCTTGAGGTAGGCACTAGCAATGTTGTGGTCTGTTCCAAGAAGTATATATGCATGTATAAACAGTGTAACAGTGTAAGTATATGTTTGATTTTGGCCAGTATCGGTACAGTACCGATATTACAACTTCCGGTATTTTTGGACCTGTACCTGATTGATAATACCGATACTGTATCGGTACTGTGTACCGGTACACAGCTCTAGCACGTACTACTACTACTCAGCAGACTGACGATCATTCCACTATCTCGTGAGGGTGTGTAAAACCTCAGGATGGAAAAAGGTCAATTTTTTTCAAACAAAATCAACAACTTAGGGCTTTCCAACCATAGCCACCCCTAAACTGCCTACGATTCACACACAAAATCTCTCCAAGAATGGATTTTCAATGCCTATTCCCCCCCCTACACACCCCCCCTACACCCCCCCCCCACACACACACACTTGTGCATGTAGAGGGAGGGCTACTAATTTGTGATGGAAGTCAGAACTTGAAATTTCAAGAAATTATAGGTCCCCAAATTAAATGTTTTCATATGACTAATTCAGTAGTAATTGTCAACTTGGAAAAATGGGTCACAGGCCTCAGATCATGTACAGGTCTTCCTGGTTTGTTAAATCATGTGGTCAATCTAGATAAGACTGTTGACTGGTACATTATACAATGTAAGGACAACAATGTTTGAATAGACTTCCATATAAGACTTGCTAGGAACTTTGCCAGTCATGCCTGTCTAACTACTAACAGAGGAGGCCAAGTGTAATAAGAAAAGCGTGCTAAGTAAAAGCATACAATTGCAGGAAGCCTTGAATTATTAATGGAAGGACACACTTCAAACCTTATGTATGCTAGCCTATGATGTTTGACTTGGGATATTCTCCCTTTCTTGTTCCTGTCCAGACTTGACAACTTCGAGCTGTGGCTGGTCAACATCATGAAGCACCGGTGTGAGATGGAGGAGGGGCGACCCAACCCGCTCTAGGACAAGGAGTTCCAGGACCTGTCCCTGTGCAAAAAGGCTTGAATCATCTACCCACTACAACTGTGACTACCGGCTGGAAGCAGAGGACGCACAGGGCTTGCTCAAGGTATACAACATGGTGAAATCGTCAAAAGCATTGAACTGATTCAAACATGCTTTGCTTCTTCATTAACAGAGGAGGAAATAGATATGAAGAAGTGTTAGCTCCTGCTGCGGCAAAATGGGTATCATCCACTTCAGATCTATGCACCTAAGACCTAAGCTGGCCAAGTTTTTTTAACTACAAAGGGTAATGAAATTCAGCTAGAATCTGATGTTGTTTTTATTTAAGCTTTCCAGCAGGCATAGAAGCTAGCAATACTGAATTTGGCTTCAAAGAAGTCATTGTAATAGTCTATTCTGCCCACAACCAATACATGTATTGATCTTCACAGAGGCAACACTGCAAGACATCGGGGACACTGTCTACTTCAGGACAAGTGCCAGGATCAGAAGCTAGAGTACAAGCAGTGCTAGGAATCAGATGCCCCCATGAACGTGGAAGAGAAGGAAGCAGAGAGGCAGCGCATCTGATGAGAACTTGTACCAGAGGGGGATTTACCTACAGGACAGACTTAAGGGGACATGGTAGGGTAGGCTATAGCGAAGGATTTAAGCTCGATAAATGTACATGTTTGTCTTGATGGGATGTGGCACGTATGTTGCCTGGTCCTATTGCAATCCGTACCATCAAAATATGTGATTTTAGTATGTGAGAGATGTATAAATGATGGTATTTGATTATTTTGAAGAATCAGTTACTAATATAACTACCACGGGGAATCTTCCTGTTCAACTTATGCCACTTGATTTAGTGTGCCCTTGTGTTTATTTGTGATACCGTTTTAGCATGTGGGTTTGGTAGTGTGTGTGTAAGCGTGCGTGTGTAAATCTTTCCATCTGTCCATACCTGTCAGTTCACTGCACTTTGTGTGTCCTGTCTTAAAATGTATGGTACTGTGTATGTCAGTCTTGGCACCCATCTATAGCTGTCAGTTAACTGCACTTTGTGTGTCCTGTCTTAAAATGTATGTTGTACTGTGTATCCCAGTCTTTGCACTTGTCTATAGCTGTCAGTTAACTGCACTTTGTGTGTCCTGCGTGAAATGTATGTTGTACTGTGTATGTCGTACTGTGTATGTCATTCTTTGCACCCGTCTATAGCTGTCCGTTCACTGCACTTTGTGTGTCCTGCGTGAAATGTATGTTGTACTGTGCATGTCAGTCTTTGCACCCGTCTATAGCTGTCAGTTAACTGCACTTTGTGTGTCCTGCGTGAAATGTATGTCGTACTGTGTATGTCATTCTTTGCACCCGTCTATAGCTGTCCGTTCACTGCACTTTGTGTGTCCTGCGTGAAATGTATGTTGTACTGTGTATGTCATTCTTTGCACCCGTCTATAGCTGTCCGTTCACTGCACTTTGTGTGTCCTGCATGAAATGTATCTTGTGCTGTGTATATGTCAGTCTTGGCACCCGTCTATAGCTGTCGGTTAACTGCACTTTGTGTGTCCTGCATGAAATGTATGTTGTGCTGTGTATGTTGTACTGTGTATGTCAGTCTTTGCACCCGTCTATAGCTGTCCGTTCACTGCACTTTGTGTGTCCTGCGTGAAATGTATGTCGTACTGTGTATGTCATTCTTTGCACCCGTCTATAGCTGTCCGTTCACTGCACTTTGTGTGTCCTGCGTGAAATGTATGTTGTACTGTGTATGTCAGTCTTTGCACCCGTCTATAGCTGTCCGTTCACTGCACTTTGTGTGTCCTGCATGAAATGTATGTTGTGCTGTGTATATGTCAGTCTTGGCACCCGTCTATAGCTGTCGGTTAACTGCACTTTGTGTGTCCTGCATGAAATGTATGTTGTGCTGTGTATGTCGTACTGTGTATGTCAGTCTTTGCATCCGTCTATAGCTGTCAGTTAACTTCACTTTGTGTGTCCACTGTCCTGCATGAAATGTATGTTGTACTGTGTATGTCGTACTGTGTATGTCAGTCTTTGCACCCGTCTATAGCTGTTAGTTCACTGCACTTTGTGTGTCCTGCATGAAATGTATGTTGTACTGTGTATGTCGTACTGTGTATGTCAGTCTTTGCACTTGTCTATAGCTGTCGGTTAACTGCACTTTGTGTGTCCACTGTCCTGCATGAAATGTATGTTGTACTGTGTATGTCAGTCTTTGCACCCGTCTATAGCTGTCCGTTCACTGCACTTTGTGTGTCCTGCGTGAAATGTATGTTGTACTGTGTATGTCAGTCTTTGCACCCGTCTATAGCTGTCCGTTCACTGCACTTTGTGTGTCCTGCGTGAAATGTATGTTGTGCTGTGTATATGTCAGTCTTGGCACCCGTTTATAGCTGTCGGTTAACTGCACTTTGTGTGTCCTGCGTGAAATGTATGTTGTACTGTGTATGTCGTACTTTGTATGTCAGTCTTTGCACCCGTCTATAGCTGTCAGTTAACTGCACTTTGTGTGTCCTGCGTGAAATGTATGTTGTGCTGTGTATATGTCAGTCTTGGCACCCGTCTATAGCTGTCAGTTAACTGCACTTTGTGTGTCCTGCATGAAATGTATGTTGTACTGTGTATGTCGTACTGTGTATGTCAGTCTTTGCACCCGTCTATAGCTGTCGGTTAACTGCACTTTGTGTGTCCTGCATGAAATGTATGTTGTACTGTGTATGTCAGTCTTGGCACCCGTCTATAGCTGTCGATTAACTGCACTTTGTGTGTCCTGCGTGAAATGTATGTTGTACTGTGTATATCAGTCTTGGCACCCGTCTATAGCTGTCGGTTAACTGCACTTTGTGTGTCCACTGTCCTGCATGAAATGTATGTTGTACTGTGTATGTCGTACTGTGTATGTCAGTCTTTGCACCCGTCTATAGCTGTCAGTTAACTGCACTTTGTGTGTCCTGCATGAAATGTATGTTGTACTGTGTATGTCAGTCTTTGCACCCGTCTATAGCTGTCTGTTAACTTCACTTTGTGTGTCCTGCGTGAAATGTATCTTGTACTGTGTATGTAAGCCTTTGTGTGTTGTAAATAGTGCACTGATGCTTTTTTACTCTCTCCAAAGACAGGAGGTGTCTGTAATAATGCTGTCTGTAATAATGCTGTTTTTCTTTGATCTCTCACTCTGAAGACAGGAGGTGTTTGGCTGTCTATAATGATGCTGTTTTACTTTCTTTGAAGACAGGATGTGTTTGGCTGTCTATAATGATGCTGTTCTACTTTCTTGAAGACAGGATGTGTTTGGCTGTCTGTAATAATGCTGTTTTACTTTCTTTGAAGACAGGATGTGTTTGGCTGTCTATGATGATGCTGTTTTACTTTCTTTGAAGACAGGATGTGTTTGGCTGTCTATAATGATGCTGTTTTACTTTCTTTGAAGACAGGATGTGTTTGGCTGTCTAATAATGCTGTTCTACTTTCTTTGAAGACAGGAGGTGTTTGGCTGTCTGTAATAATGCTGTTCTATTTTCTTTGAAGACAGGATGTGTTTGGCTGTCTATAATGATGCTGTTTTACTTTCTTTGAAGACAGGAGGTGTTTGGCTGTCTGTAATAATGCTGTTCTACTTTCTTTGAAGACAGAGAGGTGTTTGGCTGTCTATAATGATGTTGTTTTACTTTCTTTGAAGACAGGATGTGTTTGACTGTCTATAATGATGCTGTTTTACTTTCTCTGAAGACAGGATCTGTTTGGCTGTCTGTAAATACTGTTTTACTTTCTTTGAAGACAGGAGGTGTTTGGCTGTCTGTAATAATGCTGTTTTACTTTCTTTGAAGACAGGAGGTGTTTGGCTGTCTGTAATAATGCTGTTTTACTTTCTTTGAAGACAGGATGTGTTTGGCTGTCTATAATGATGTTTTACTTTCTTTCAAGACAGGATGTGTTTGACTGTCTATAATGATGCTGTTTTACTTTCTCTGAAGACAGGATCTGTTTGGCTGTCTGTAAATGCTGTTTTACTTTCTTTGAAGACAGGAGGTGTTTGGCTGTCTGTAATAATGCTGTTCTACTTTCTTTGAAGACAGGAGGTGTTTGGCTGTCTGTAAATGCTGTTTTACTTTCTTTGAAGACAGGAGGTGTTTGCCTGTCCGTAATAATGCTGTTCTACTTTCTTTGAAGACAGGATGTGTTTGGCTGTCTATAATGATGCTGTTCTACTTTCTTGAAGACAGGATGTGTTCGGCTGTCTGTAATAATGCTGTTCTACTTTCTTTGAAGACAGGAGGTGTTTGCCTGTCCGTAATAATGCTGTTCTACTTTCTTTGAAGACAGGAGGTGTTTGCCTGTCCGTAATAATGCTGTTCTACTTTCTTTGAAGACAGGAGGTGTTTGGCTGTCTGTAATAATGCTGTTCTACTTTCTTTGAAGACAGGAGGTGTTTGCCTGTCCGTAATAATGCTGTTCTACTTTCTTTGAAGACAGGAGGTGTTTGGCTGTCTGTAATAATGCTGTTCTACTTTCTTTGAAGACAGGAGGTGTTTGCCTGTCTGTAATAATGCTGTTCTACTTTCTTTGAAGACAGGAGGTGTTTGGCTGTCTGTAATAATGCTGTTCTACTTTCTTTGAAGACAGGAGGTGTTTGCCTGTCCGTAATAATGCTGTTCTACTTTCTTTGAAGACAGGAGGTGTTTGGCTGTCTGTAATAATGCTGTTCTACTTTCTTTGAAGACAGGAGGTGTTTGCCTGTCCGTAATAATGTTGTTTTACTTTCTTTGAAGACAGGAGGTGTTTGCCTGTCCGTAATAATGCTGTTCTACTTTCTTTGAAGACAGGAGGTGTTTGGCTGTCTATAATGATGCTGTTTTACTTTCTTTGAAGAAAGGAGGTGTTTGCGTTCGTAATAATGCTGTTTTACTTTCTCCAAAGACAGGATGTTTGGCTGTCTGTAAATGCTGTTTTACTTTCTTTGAAGACAGGAGGTGTTTGCCTGTCCGCAATAATGTTGTTTTACTTTCCCCAAAGACAGGATGTTTGGCTGTCTGTAATAATGCTGTTTTACTTTCTCTGAAGACATAGGTGTTTGGCTGTCTGTTGTGATGCTGCTTCTCCCCTGAAGACAAGGAGGTGTTTAGTTGTCGGTAAATATTCATTTACACTTGAAGACAGGTGTTTGGCTGTCTGTAAATGTTTTTTTACACTTGAAGACAGGCATTTGGCTGTCTGTAAATGTTGTTTTATTTTCTCTGAAGACAGGTGTTTGGCTTTATCTACTGATGAGGTTGATTTACTTTCTCTTTAAACAGAGAGGTGTTTGGCTGTCTGTTGTGATGCTGTTTTACTTGTCTGACAGAGACAGAGAGACGCCTGATGTACTTGTGTGTGTGTTTGTAATTACATTAGTATTACATGTGTGTGTGTGTGTGTGTGTGTTTTCCAATATGTCAGTGGGTGTGTATTGCAAGTGTTGTTGTTTTCACACCTGTCCATAATTGTTAATTAAATACACTTATGTGTTTGTCTTCATTTGGGGTTAAGGGGCTTTTATCTGGGTAGTGATAGCTTAGCAGCTGCACTCAAGACTGGCTTAGCACATGGTTCCTCCCATCCCCAAAAGCCCCTCACGTTCTTTCTCCTCGTTGCCAACCCCTGGTTAACAGCTTGAGCTAGCCGACCAAACAATGTGAGGGGGCAGTGTATAGATAAGGCCAATGGATGAGTTCATAAGCTTTATGACAGGATGTGAAAAACAATATGAAATAGCATAAATGAAGCATTGCTGTACATTGGTGCACAAAGGGACAGACGGTCACAGACCTGTGCTGGAGAAAAAAGTCCTTATCATCCTAGTTGTTACAGTTTGTCAAAATATGTTGTAATTAGAAGTGTTTATCTGTTATGTGGTCGTATATGGGTGGGCATCACACTGCTTTCTTTTGTCTAACCAGTTTCTCCTAGTTGTATTCCCGTTTAAATGTCTTTTTCTCAAAGTGTAACTAGTATAAGAACAAGGAATTAAATGAGTGTGACTATAAACAATTTTGTTTTAGTATTTGTTGATTCATGTAAATGGAAAACTGATGCTTTGTTTATCCCTACCGAGGTTGTGAATTTGACAAGCTTAACAATGAAATTAATATAGATACATGTATAAATATAGATGGCACATATATTAATATGAATGTGTATTCTGATGTTTTGATTTTTTTTATATATGATATGTATATATATGTCTGTGTATCAGAGAATTACATGCCATCTGAGTTGCTTTGTATTTATTAAAGGGTCTATTTTTGGTTGAATGAGTGTCTTGTTGCATTTCCTTGATTCTCACCGACTTACATATACATGTAGGCAAACATACCTTGAACTTAAGATGGTCTTTAAAGAACGGTTAGTCGTTTAAGTTTCTTTGAATACAAAATGCACTCCTCCTCTCTTCCGCCCAAAGAAATACAGGCGAGAGGTAGCCGTGGCGACTACAGAATTGCGTTTTTGTGCTATTTTATTTTACTAGCCCTTTTATAAAGGCTAGTATAATGTAATAACATTTACAAGCAAAAACGCCCTTTTGTAGCCGCCACGGCTAATGTGAGAAGCAACGTGCCGCGCTAACACGTGGTAATTCGGGAAAACATCCATATTCTTCTTTAAAAATTGATATAGAATAGATGTCCTTGATACGGTTAAAGTGGTTGATATCTTGCCCGTTTACAAAAGGTCAGGTGTGTAGTTGAGTTATTGGGCCAAAGGCGTAGAAGACATGATCTAGTTTTACTTTAACCGCTCCCCCTCCTCTGGTGCTCAGGACCGCTGTGACACGTCTAGTCGACCATTGGTATCAATACACATCTCTGTTGATAGGGAGGTGTGAACAAGGTGTGAAAGAGGTCCCCGTCGAGTTAATCCTCGACGCAGGTTAAGATAAGGACTTAATCCCCGTCGCAGGTTAAGATAAGGACTTAATCCCCGTCGCAGGTTAAGATAAGGACTTAATCCCCGTCGCAGGTTAAGATAAGGACTTAATCACCGTCGCAGTTTAATCCTCGACGTAGTTTAAAGGACCGACGTAGTTTAAGGTCCGACGGAGTTTATGGTCCGACGGTGTTATAAGGCCCGACGGTGTTCAAAGCTCCGACGTAGTTATAAGGCGACCGACGGCATCAGACGACGTCGGAAGCTGTATTAGATCGCCAACGCACAGTTATTCCGTCGGGTTGCAAAATCGAAGTTTTAGGGCGTAAACTACACCTAAGCCTTGGTTTCTACACCTAGGCATGCATGTAGGAGCCCAATATGTAATGTTGAACTGATACGTACTAAAATTATCAATGAAATCCTGTGGCCATACGTCCTAGGCACCCCAAAACTGAATTTCAGGTCACTTGGTGTCAGCATCGCTGCACAGAGTACGAAATTTCAAAAATAGATTTTGAAGTGGTGCATGCTACAAGTTTGAATTAAGTCTCGTTGCCATACATCCTAGACACCTAAATACCAAGTCCAAACCCTTTGGTTTGAATACCAGAGCACAGAAGCCGACCCAAAATATAAATTTTTAGTCTGAAAGAAAAAGACAATCCCAAAATTAATTTCAAGTCGTTTTTTAATTCCTTTTGGTATGTGCCCAAGGCACCCCATTCCAAATTTCTATGGCCACAACAAACTAGATAAAGAATCTATTGTTTTGGTATTGCTACGATATGTTCTATGTGCCTAGTCATTTGTTCAACTACCCTTAGGTTTCATAATGAACTCAACTTTTGCCAATCAGTTTTAAATTTTGGTGTCACCAGAGGATATCTTACATAATATCAAATCACTACGGCCTGAAATTATTTTTGGGGGGAATTTACCTACTTCCATGACAAATTTTAGGTCATTTGACTGAAAAAATTACAGTTGTTGGTCTATTGAATCACTTAAACGAAATGGCAAGAGGAGAAGAAGCGCTCAGGTAATCAGGGAAAACGATATATTTTGCTCCTATAGCTGTGTTATGGGGTTAAAAACAACATATTTCAGTCCTATACCAATAGTTTGGAGTGAAAAGTAACATTGTATTCATCCCTATACCTGCACGAGCCTGAGGTATGAAATAAGGTATAGATATCTTTCTTTTTTTAAAGCATCTTATAACAGGAAAAATTGAAGTGGGGTCGATGGATCAGATACCAACTAAAGGATACGACTTGCTGCGTCGATGGTAGTTTCAACGGATTCGTGTTGTTGTTGTTGTTTTCTCTCTCCCCCCTTTCACTACAGAGGGAACGACCCCAGAACCTCCAGTTCCACCTTCCGGTGGGTACAATTCTTTGCTACCAGGACATCATCTAATATATTCAATTGAGCAGCCTTATCATGTAACATTATGGGCGGCAAAATATATTAGAGCCTATTCTATTTTGACGAAGGAATGCCTTAAGGCCAGACTGTTCCACATGCCGATAGAGCAACCATGGCTTGGTATCTTGTGCACAATTGTCTGCCTTCGCCAAGAAGGTCATGTCTATCATTCGTTTGTCACAACATGATAGCTCAAAAAGGCCCAGATCTCTTAATATCTGGTTTGTGGGTAATGAGTAGATTTCGATGCCCTTGAATGGCTTCTTCTGTCACTGAAGTGGAACTTTTGTTTGTTGGTATCTTTTGATCTCAAGGTGGTGCGGTCACCAACTAGCTAGATAGCTATTGTGCATAGGAAGAAGTAACATAGGATTGAGCCCCCTAGCAGCATTCTATGGAACTGCAAGGGCGTTTTTTTGTTAAAATTTCTAAAAGAGAATAACTCACGCATGCCTATAGGTTTAGTAATAATTGACATAATAATTTGCATAAGTGAAATAAATTTTTAAGTTCAATACGTTCCGTAATTTTACTATTCAAACATGTAACATTTCTAAATGAAAAGAGGGGAAAATTGAAATATATTAACCATGCAAATAAAGACCCAATGTGCATGACCAATGAGAAAATAGTATAAATGCATAGAAAGGAATTGACGGGAATTTCATACTTGTAGCAATTGGAATTTAAGTAAATGTGAACGACTTTAATCATGCCTAAATCATGCGATTATCTCGTTTGCATAATTGTTGAGGAAAATGACGGAATAATTTCTTTGTTAAGATAAAATTTTCACACATTTTCATACATTTCATATATTTTATTTGGGCGGAGAATCTTATCAAATGAGGACCTTATTTATATAATCAATGAGAAACTTTTATTATACGTCACTCGGTCACAAAAGTTAACATCATTTGTTTCTCTTTTTACAGCAGGACCAACTGTTTCCGGTGGGTACAATTCTTAGCTACTAAGCCATCATCTGATACATTCAACTGATAAGCGTTATCATGTGATAAGAAGGGAAGAAAAATGTAATACAAACTATGTTATCGAAGAGCTGAATGTCGTGAAGTAAGACTGCTCCGAATGCCGTTCGAGGAAATCCTGAATATCTTGTGAACATTTGATTATATCTATATCAAGAAGGCCTGGTCCAGCGGATGTAGGGGTCTGGTTGGTTTGCAAACAATTAGATTACATAAATACTTTCTTCGAAGAACAGTCATACCTATAAATCTTACCTGTGGTATACAAAACCATACTAGATTATTCTTCCTGTATATGTATATATATGTGTGTGTGTGTGTGTGTGTGTGTGTGTTGTGTGCTTGTGTGCTTGTGTGTGTGTGTTAGAGTGACAAATAGTTATGGACGTATGAAATCAAAATGTTACTGCTGCAGTTGTAATAAGACAAACTTGTATTGACTTGTCTCTATTTCATACATCTTAATACGTTTCATTTTATCGATGTTGTGTCGACGACAGATGACCCCGGGCCTGATAATGGTAAGAAATACTGATTAACTTTTCGGTAAACCATGGATTTGTATATAGCTTTTACTGCTTACAGCAAAATGATCTTAATTAAGAGTAGCGATCATGACTTGCGTCACGTTTCTTTCTTTTATCTGAGAACTTGTTATCGAGTAACATGACAACATGATAGCGACAACGACAAGCTACAGCGGGGGGATTGTTGATGTTCTTGTAACACTCATGCCCTCTTTCCACTTTTAAACAGCGATCGCTGGCATATACAGGAACTGAAATTGTATTTGGGTTCCCCTTAATTGAATAATTGAAATAATAATGATGCAAGATGCAAAAGTCTTTATATTTCAAATACATGAAAACATACAGCGCGTAAAGTGGTTTCGGATTGTTGATGATGATTTTATTCGGTAAGGATCTCGCAGGCAACTCAACCCGAATTTCGTCCTTATTACAAATGCGTTTCAACATACTCATAAAACAATGACTTGTTACATTGCGCTAATCTAAAGCAATAGAATAAATCTAAAACATGTTGAAAAACGCATTTAAAATCTATACATGTTTTACATCATGTTAGCCATGTTACGTCATTATCACATATGGCATTAAAAAAGAGTGAGAGCGAAATGATAACAAGTGCTGATGGTACTACTGATTGATTGCTTTCAACGGTTGTAAACCCGAATAGCAGAATGAAGATGGTTCGTGCATAAAATTCACTGAGCGACCTGTCAACTGTTTAGTCACTCAGTGGTCGCAGCCTCCATTGGAAATGGATGAAGCCAGCAGTAAACGACGTTTTTATTCCATAAACATTTGTTATGTAGATACAGAATGTGAAGATGGATGCGGTGGTGTTTGTCAATCTTTTGACCTCTACTGCCCTGTACCGTACTACACGGGAAAATGTCGTCAGGGAGGAGCAGATGACAGAACTCGTTGTTGTTGCGTGCCAGCAGGTAGCCGTGATACTATTATTTTGTCAGTTAGCTACCCCATCATTAAAGACATTTAACGAAATGCATTTTAAAACCAAATTCAGCATGTCCCACAGACTCTACTTCCACATTTCAAAATCAATCTTAACAAATTTCGATTCTTAGACGGACATTTTAAGCACTTGCCCAACATAGTTAGAATTCCATCAAATCACTTTTCTCAGACAGAAATGATGTATGTAATGTAAATAACTACATGTCAATAACATCTCAAATGACCATGATTTATTCGTTATCGGTGCACATCCCAGTTCTTCTACGGCCGGGTCCGTGTGCGTTGGGTGCACGGTAAACAAGGGACAAAAGGGTTTCGAGGGTCCGGATTTCAGTTTTCTTTCCCAAAATATACTGCGAAATGACATTTGATACTAACATTGAGGAAAAGCGTAAGGGATGACCTTTTTTGTTGATATTGATTTTGGATTCGAGCCTTACCGGATATGCTTCCGCGTTGAAAGTAATGCCCCAATTGACCTGTGCCTGAACGGATTTGTAATACCTTGCGCAGCAGATCATTAAATAATCACAGTTCTAGCATTTTCTTTATAACTGACTCGAGTTTGTCTCTTTCTGACGACATCAGTCATCATCAACATTAATCTTCTTTCGATAGGTTTTCCTTTTCGAGAATTCCCAATCTTGTTCATTATTTTTGACGTAACGTCAAGCATCAATTGTATTTCCGTCAAAGCTATCAAATGTATTCATTAGGGAGGCTGAAGAAAGAATAGCTGAAGCTATAGCCTTCCATACCATATACAATTATTTTGCTTCAGAGTAACGTTTGTTCTATACGTTAACATATCAAAATCACTTTTAACTGCCACAATAAAACACAGCAGAATGGAATTGAATTACCGGCATATTTGTATTCTAGTACTATATCATATTTTGTTGATCGTAAAGCATACAGAGAAAATGTTGTCTGGAGGGATATTTTTACTACTGTTTGAGAATACAGTTGTAGTTTTCAGAAACATTTTATGTTTTGCATTCTATTTGCCTCATCAAGATAAGCCATGTGTCATTTACTGCAACGGCGTCTGCCAAAATGATGCTCTTCCGTGTGAACCAAACGTTTACCATGTTGGAAAATGTGGAGGACCAAAGGAACGTAAATGCTGTGCAGCATCAAGCCGTAAGTTCTGTAGCTCTGAAAGATCTTGTATAATACATAGATCCTTTATTTAGTACTTTACATGTAAATCAATCCATTTAATACAACATGACAACAAAGCATTATTTGCTCTGACGTTGATAGTAACAGTCCAATTCTCTGTCTTAAGTTACTAATAGTTGAAGGTACAGGACAATAACAATTTAGCCCTAATGTGTCAAACTTTTTGCCACACTGACCAAAGTATGGCTAAAAACCAACAAACCATTTTATGTAACATAGTATTTGGTATCATTTACACTGTTGAAGGTAACAGGTCCGTGAAAGTTGAAGGTAACAGGTCCAGAACATGGAGTGCCATCATCTTTCCGTACAATGTACCTCTCCATAGAACTGCCTCAGTAGTTTTGCCAACTCTTGAGGTGGTATACGTAGTTCCTCAAACATTGTGTTCACGTCTCCTGCCTGTAGCCATGCTGAAATCACAATTGAAACAGGTCTTATTTATTTTCCACTTCATTCACTGCATTAGGCTGATAATGATGAAAGGTTTCAAGCTTACCATAAATATTTGGAACATTTATCAGCATCTTGGTCAGACATTGCTTGAAAATCCCCCTGCGGGGTATTTCCTCAATACCGGAGGTTTGCTATCAAAAACTTGCATGCCATTCCTCTCGGTGGGAACGTCGGTGTGAGATAATGGACTTTCAACATGATACAAAACACAGCAACACGAAATGTATTTACATCTATTCATAAAAATACATATGATTTTATTTGTGCGAAACGTTCAACAAAATAGAAAGAATTCCCACCTATGGAAAGGCCCCAGCTAGTTTACTTTTTTTTTCTACTCTCCCCTCTTCTTGTCGAGCTGTTGTCCATCTGGAGCAGCAAAACGCGTTCGACTCCGCTGTGTGGCATCGCCCGATGCTTCCTGGTCAAGCTCGTCAGCTTCCCGCCCCTCAGCCATCTTGGCGGCTGGAGGTTGTTCCCTGGCGTCTCCCCCAGCTTCCCATGACCCAAAGCTTGAGTCTAAATCTGTTTCTGATTAGTTTTTTTGATTAAGAACTGCGACACTCCGCCCATATTGTGATCAAACCCGTTTCAAAGATGGCGAAAGAAGAATATAATGTCGTCTGCATCATTTTCATTTTTTATGTATCTCATACCCCCATTCCACTTGGACGGCGCCCTCGCCGCGCCCTCACGGCGACCAGAGCGCCGTGAGAGGCGCCGATTTCCTGGAAAACGTGCTCAAGTGGAATCTCTACGGCGACCTCAGCGCGACCAAAATGTCAAATGTCCGCAACTTTTTATGAGCGACCAAAGATTTCACAGATCACTCAACGAATTCTAGAGATAAAGAACGAATTTTCTTTTCGTTTTGTGTGCTTTGTTGTCTTCTCAGTCGTACCTTTACCTCTTGCATCTTATTTGAATGATGAAATCAAGGGGAAAACAGATTCAATTTTGATCGCTTCACGGTCGCTTAGTGTGTGTCTTAAGTTATATATATTTTTCAAAGATGTTTTTTGTCTGTCATGTAACCTGTTTGCTATAAAAAATATACTTTATCATGCTACGTTATTATAGGAACGCAAATCACAGAATTGTTAAACACTTTTTGAACCACAGACAATAAAACTTGGAGGGAATTTAATTTGAATGGAAGCAAGTACTTAGTTAGTAGTTATTCGTCAATTTGTAGTACCCATTAGGAAAATGTTGATTTGACCACAAAATTCCCAGAAAATTCAAGATACACCGCTTCAAGAATGAAATTTGTTTGAACTACAGTTAAGACCATTCAATCATTCAATCCTCGTAGAGTGCTCGCTGCGATCCTTCATCGCTGCGGCCCTTTGATCCCTCGCTGCGGCCCTTTGATCCCATCGCCATCCTCGGCGCGCTCACGGCGACTGTTTTGAACATGTTCAAAACCATCGCCGAGGTGACGGCGCGCATGGCGCGCATGGCGCTCTCACCGCGCTCCCAATGCGCTCTCGCCGCGCTTTCGGCGCTCTCACGGCGCTCTCGGCGCTTTCACGGCGATCTGGCCAAATTGACGTCGCCGTGAGAACGCGGCGAGAGCGCCGTCCTAGTAGAATGGGGGTCTCAGGAAGACTTTGTATATTCGAAGACGGTAACGATTTTTTAACCAAGAAACGTACTATCAAGGTAAACAAAACGATCATCTCCCCCTACATAATAGAACTGGTGAAGGGGTCATTTATTGTAAGAAAGGACCACTTGAGATTTAGTATTCATAAGGCCCCCATTCCACTAGGACGGCGCTCTCGCCGCGCTCTCACGGCGACCTCAATTTGGCCAGATCGCTGTGAGAGCGCCGAGAGCGCAGTGAGAGCGCCGTGGGAGCGCGGAGGGAGCGTGGCGAGAGCGCCATGTGCGCCGTCACCTCGGCGATGGTTTTTAAGGGCCCTGTCACACTTGTGCGTATATCATGTCCGTGTGAGTTGCGCTAACTTTTGATTTAAATAATCATTGAAATGCCCCACACAAATGTGTCCATTTAACATACACATAAAAGTTATATCTTTCGTTAGTTGTGGAGGCGTCTTATAGTAACAGTTTTCGTAACAACTGATATCAACGCAACCAAATTCACAGGGTAAATAATGGCTCTAAATGTCATGGAGTGTTTCAAAAGTAAAATTGGTGAACCTGTTACACATATACTGAAGGTCCTACTTGTCGTCAGTTATGGAGGCGTCTTCCCATAATAGTTTTTGTAAATACTAATATCATTAGTATGCGCTGAGCGCCGTTAGAACGCGCAGAGAGCGCAGTGAGCGCCGTGAACAGCGCCCAAGGTGGGATAAGGGCCGCAGCGAGCGCTCACGGATCGCAGCGAGCGCTGTACGAGGATTGGATGCAAGAGGTAAAGGTATGACCAAGAAGACAACAAAGCACACTAAAAATAAACAACATCCGTTCTTTATCCCTGGAATTCGTTGAGTGATCTTTGAAATCTTTGGTCGCTCATAAAAAGTTGCTGACATTTGACATTTTGGTCGCGCTGAGAGCGCGCTAGGGTCGCCGTAGAGATTCCACTTGAGCACGTTTTTCGGGAGTTCGGCGCTCTGCGGCGCTCTGGCTACTGGCCAATTTTAGGTCGCAGTGAGAGCGCGGTGAGAGCGCCGTCCAAGTGGAATGGGGGCATTACTTGTGGCACTTCTATGACGTTACGACGTCATAACCTATATGAAATTGATACGTTGATGAAGGTTAGACATCCAGGTAATAAGATACGCCAAAAAATAGTTACTCAAGCAACTGGATAAAATTTTGAAACAGTCAGACGTTTCAGACACCATCCGCTATCTTTCGCCAGCGACTAAGTATATGAAATGGATCCATGGAACCTTCTGATTAGTCGACGACATCTGGTTATATGATGATATGTTTTAACAAGTCTGGACAGGGGCCGACAGAAAAGGCCTGTTCCCCTTGTACTGTCTTTGTGACGAAGTTGAAAAAACTGAATAGATGAAATATTTTGATTGTAACATATTTATCAAAGTCAACAGAATCTTTAAGCAATTACGACAATTTTGACTAATGACTGATAATCAGACCAACCATGTGTAGTACATGTGACAAAATCTAGTGATTACACTTTCCAAGGGACGTCTAATTTGACTTTTAAGAATTTAATGTAATATCAATATGTATAGTCAACGGTGCAGTAGGGGAACATGCATTGATAAGATGTGCTTTGATTAATATCATCCGGATGTATACTAAAATGATATTAACTTTCTGTATCACTTTTATGATTATGCCTGATTCACCTGAATAGTTCCAGATGATCACCCAAATGATAATCCAGGTAAGCGTTTTTCTTTCCTTTTTTGGTCTTTGTGGTTTGAATTCATGTCTAATATCTGTAATACAATGTACCCTCATTAGTTCAAATGATTATGTTTACCTTTCCTGGGCTGAACAATCTCTAATCGGCCTCACAGTCATTTCTTTTATTCCGACGTTTGTGTATTACACCTTGGTGGTTACGATCTTCATATTCAATGTAAACTTATTCAAGTCAGTTGTTGGATTGCCCGGTTATTGAAATTAAGTCTGTATAAGATAGAAAGATCTATCGTACATAATGTTCAGGGAACTGAATAAATATGTAATACTAGGGTCAACGAGTGACGCTAACATCTCATGTACACATTACTTAAATACTTACTTTGGCCGTGAAAAAGAGGCTATTTCGAATGATGTTATAACATTGTTGGATGATATATAGAATCATGTGGACAATGTGAAGGACACGATAGCAAGCGTAAAAAACGGGTTGTCAGGGGTGAAGACGCTGATCCTGGAGATTGGCCTTGGCAGGTCCAGGTCTTGAGATCCAAAGGTATGTGGTATTGATACCTATAGTTGGATTTGCACTTGAGCCATTTGTTTCCTCAAATGCAAGATTTGTTTTGCCTGAAACTCGCTTCATTGTTCAATTATTAACCATTCATTTAAAAATAAGTAACGATTTCTCATAATTCTTATTTCGCAGCGTGACATGTTAACATTCATTCAAGTTATTTGAAATGTTTGAGAAAGCTAGCAATACGTATCAAATGCATATCAAATGTATTGTTCCCTCCGCATGCTTTCACGTTCACTGTATGTGTCGATCGAGGTGAACACCGAAATAAAGAAAACTTGAACTTTATTTGCACCTAATTGAATTTGAGACATCGGCCGAGAAAAGGCATATGTAGCAATGTTTACCATTACCAATCAAGGGATAGTATTATACAGTTAATCGTGCGTTCCTAAAGTTTTAAAGCTGCACGTTTACAATTTTTATCTCGGCGTACATGGATACACGGTGATATTACAGTACTACACATCATCGTGTCGGTTTAGGGTACACATGACACAGTCGTGCACAGTACTAGTGGCAGTGTACCGAAATGCGTTAACGTTGCCGTCGCCGTTGTTTATATTACAAGTCTGTTTTTGTTTTATATGCAAAAGATGGATCCTTTATCTGTGGTGGTTCCATCATCTCCAAGAAATGGGTGGTCACCGCAGCCCATTGTTTCGAAAGGAAGGCAACGTGAGTTTTTCCTTTGCCAAGGTTATTTTCTCGGTGCCGTTTCTGTAGACAGCATTAGTCGAGAAATGGATACAGGCAGATCAAACAACGAATCCGTTACAGATCCGATTAAGGAGAACCGTGATCCGGAACCGAAGATCCAAAGGAAGCCGAAAATAAGAATTTTCGACGGAGACAGAGCCGTCTACTGTACGGAAACGCTACAGATCCTGACGGATACGTACAGCGATTTTTACTGTATTGTTAGTGGATGCAGGCGGATCCGATGATCCGGAACCCTGGATCCGACAGAACCCAAATAAAGGATTTTTGATACAGATTTTACATCGAATCTTTGCCATAAGCACGTCCAGAATACCTTTTTATTTGCCACGGATCCAACATACGGAATTTTTTCAATATTTTACATTTTTCGATCCAGAATATATTTGTATTTGTCACCAAGACGTACAGATCAAACACACGGACTTAAATTGAATGGTTGTTACCTTCGCCGAGAAGGTTATGCAGAGGGTAGCGTTTGCATGTGTGTGTGTATGTAATTGAACAGCATAACCCGAGAAGGCTTGGATGGATTGTCTTGATAGAAGAACTTAATTGCACGACAATTGTACATGGTACAAAGTATGGCAAGATTCGTAAACATATTACAAGGTAGAGGTATAGAATAAAACTTAACATCCTAATTAATAATACAATACAATAAGGGCTGGCATACATTTTGATATAACATCCTAATTACTAATACAATACAATAAGGGCTAGCATACATTTTGATATAGCGTAACAGTTATGATCAAGTTGATTTAATCATTAGTTTCGGTATTTTTTCTAATGTGAAAGCAGTCGTTAAGATATTTACCTTTTTTCGTATTGTGGGGATTGTTGCATTTAAATATATACTCAAAACGGTCGGTAGTATCGATACTCTTAAAATGTGTACTTGTTTTGAGAAATGTTAACAACTTATTACGTAAAACCTCATATCTAGAGTATTCCATGACAAAGTGAAATTCATCTTCAATTTCCGTTGGACAATATGGGCAGAACCTTTGGTCAGGGGTTATATTGTAATATCTGCCCGTCTCTATATTCAACTTATGACTACTGATTCTTAACTGAGTTATCGCTTTACGAATTTCAACGTTATTTATATCATCAAGATATTTTTCTTGTTCATAACGGTTTTTTGATTTGTTGAGAAAAGACAATTTTGAATTACTTCTAATACGGCTAAACCACTCTTGTATATGTGTATCTTGTAGCCGGGAGCGAAGTTGGTGGGCAATATAATCTACTTTATAAGCCTTAGGTTTCATCCATATATGTCCAAAGCCGTGGTAACAGAGAGTGTCCTTAACATGATTAATCCAATCATGATCACCAGTAAATACAGTGTTGTATGCATCGTGAAGCAAAGAGTCCTCAGGTAAGTTTACCAAACGGTGCCAGTATTTAATGAGCTGAATTTTAGCATATATCATAATGGGAAAAGTTCCTAACTCTCCTCGCACGCCGTCGTTGGATGATTTCGAATGGACTCCAAGTAGAAATTTTTGAAAACGTATGTCGATAATGTCGAATTCTGGTATATCTAAAGGGAGACGTATATTATCGATTGAAAAGTCATCCTTTTCCAGACTAAGACCAGCTGCATATCTTAGGAACATGTCTTTGTCTGCCCTTTTATGAAATGTAGTAGGTGGGTAGGTCTTGATGAGAC
This sequence comes from Branchiostoma lanceolatum, assembly GCF_035083965.1. NCBI lineage: Eukaryota > Metazoa > Chordata > Leptocardii > Amphioxiformes > Branchiostomatidae > Branchiostoma > Branchiostoma lanceolatum. The sequence continues at coordinate 10,668,138 of NC_089724.1, forward strand.
CTGGAAATGATTAGATTTTGGGTCCCCTAGCAGCGTGTTATGGTACTGCAGCGGAACTTCCTGTTTTGAAATCTCGTGTTCTGGACATGCTATGGAATTGATTTTTGAGTGGTAGATAGCTCTTTGGACAGAGAGTAAGTCGTATAGGTTTGGGCCTCCTAGTGGCAGGAGCAGGTTTTGCTTCAGACTTTGAAAGGGAATAACTCAAGAATGGCTTGATGGATGGTCATGATTTTTGGTAAGTAGATACCTTGACTGATGATGTACACGACTAGATACTTATTATGCAAATCGGTATCTAATTTGCATAATTAATGAGGAAAGTTTATACTTCCGCCAAATTCCATTATAGTACTCTCAAACATGTGACATATGTAACTAGAGTTCAACGACCTCATACCTTCGCCAAATGATTTTAACCTTTATGACTGACGTATTAGGAGTGTTTCTCATCAATCATAAATCATACCAGTTGATTGTCTTAAAATATAACATGTCCAAAGTATGAGCTTAACAAATTTATCATCAATTATGCAAAGGAGGCCCTTATTAGCATAATTTGATTCAACGATGTTCACATTCACATAACGTCCCGATGCCACAAAAAAGGATTAAATGGATGAAATTGCCGTCTTTTGCCAGTGTGGAATAATAGAAGTTACTCATTAAGTATGCAAATAAGGCCCACATTTGCATATTTTCTATCTATCAACAGTCCTCTCTTCCTCAGTAACAATTTGAATTGTCATATCATGGAACAAAGCGGATTTTTAAAGTTGCCGCATCAATTATGCAAATTAGAATCTGATTTGCATAATTATCGTCCAACCATAGTAAGCATCACAAAAACTATCCACATACCAAAAATCATGACCATCCATCAAGGCCATCATGTTATAGTATTTTCTCATCAATTATGCAAATGAGGTCTTCATTTGCATAGTTCATATCAATTAATATTTCTCTCTTCCTCAGTTACATATGTCACATGTTTCAGAGTCCTATCATGGAATTTGGCGGATGTATAAACTTTCCTCATTAATTATGCAAATTAGATACTGATTTGCATAAGAAGTGTCTAATCATGTACATCATCACTCAAGCTATCTACCTACCAAAAATCATTACCAAGTATCAAGCCCTTCTTGAGTTATTCCCTTTCAGACGCAAAACCTGCTCCTGCAGTTCCAAAAAAGCCGCTAGGGGGCCCAAACCCACACCACTTACTCTCTGTCCTAAGATCTATCTACCACTCAAAAATAAGTTCCATAGCATGTCCAGAACACGAGATATCAAAACAGGAAGTTCCGCTGCAGTACCGTAAGAAGCCGCTAGGGGGCCCAAAATCTAATCGTTTTTAGGTCTCATCAAAACCTACCAACATATCAAATACCAAGACAATCCATCAAGGCATTCTCGAGTTATCCTGTGCCACTACAAACAAACAAACAAACAAACAGACAGACAAACGCTACCCTCTGCATAACCTTCTCGGCGAAGGTAACAAAGGAAGAGAGAAATATCAATAGATATCAACTATGCAAATGAAGACCTCATTTGCATAATAAATGAGAAAATACTATAACTCAAGATAGACTTGATGGATGGTCAGGATATGTTTGGTATGTAGATAGCTTACGTGCTGCTTTGTATGATTAGACAATAATTATGCAAATCAGATTCTAATTTGCATAATCAATGAGACAATTTTAAAAACCCGCTGTGTTCCATGATATGACTTTTCAAATATGTGACATTTATAACTTAGGAAGAGAGGAATGTTGATAATGAAAGATAGAAAATATGTAAATGTTGGCCTAATTTGCATACTTAATGAGAAACTACTTTAATTCCGTACTGGCAAATGACGGCAATTTTATACTTTATACTTGTGGCATTTGGAAGTTATGTGAATGTGAACATCGTTGAATCAAGTTATGCTAATAAGGACCTCATTTGCATAATTGATGATTTGTAATTGATGAGGAACACTCCTAATACGTCAGCCATAAAGGTTAAAATCATTTGGCGAAGGTATGAGGTCGTGGAACTCTAGTTATTCATAAATTGTTGTGCATTTACATGTTAGCCCTCATTACCTCAGGTCTTGGAATGGTGGAATGTGGGTCACCCATTCCCCTCCTGGTATTCCATTGGCATGTATGTCATCTAGGCCCCCTGGGATGCTACACTGCCATGTTGTCAAAGTAGGTCATCCAGTCAGCTGGGGTCAAAGTCAAAAGCAAGAGGTTACATTCCAGCCCTTTGGGGCAAAGTCGGCAGGAAGTTACATTCCAACCTGTTGCTAGGGTTGGAAATTCCTGACAGACAGACAGACAGACACACTCACACAAACCACAACAAAAGTAAACAATACATGCTAGCATGCTGTGTGCTTGCCTTTTCTTGTCAATGTTTCGATTTGCCCAGGTGTTATTTTGGAACAGTCTATTTTTTGCATGGGGAGGAGTTTGGGCGAAACATGCTGTATTTGCTCAGGGTCAAATGACGGCCTTTCTAGTCACTCATGTTTCTTCTCCTGTCAAATCTTCAAATCGTTGCTTTACCGACTAATACCATCGACACTTCGCCAGTTCAACAAAACCCATGTTCATGTGCATGTTCCTTGGCCAGCAGCAAATGTAATTTTGCCTAAAAGTGCCCCGAAAAAAACTCCATAAAAATGTTTTTAAGGCCTCTTTCAAAATAATTTAAAAAAAATATGGGGGTATTTGCTGTCGTTACCTACATGCCAAATGTCAGGTCGGTTGGTTCAAAAATGGCGGAGTTGAATCCAGAATTGTCAGGAGGAGGAGGAGGAAAAGAAGAAGAAGAAGAAGAAGAAGAACATGAACAAAAACAAAATGTTGAGCCCATACCTATGGGCTCAACATAACAAAAGCAATATGTTGAGCCCATACCTATGGGCTCAACATAATGAAAAATCCGAGTATACATTGTATATGTACTCGAAACGTATTAAGGATCCAGACGTATACGGCGCCGGAATTGTCGGATCTGAGGTACATCGGACCCAATCGGAAACGTTCCGTATCTGCTATGATGCTCGATTCCGGATCTGCTGGATTCGTCAAGATCCGATCGGTCATTCCGTGCAGTGTGTATTTATTCGTCAGAATCCGAAGCAAATGCCGACAAACAATCTGAACATCTCTGCCGTAGCGTGCGTGCGTAGTCCAGCGGTTAGCGATCTTGCCTCTGGAACTAGCTAGAAGTCCCGGGTTCGATCCAGGCTGTGTCGCTCACCCGACATGCACGCTACAGCATGCTGTCTGCCAAAGCGTAATGCCTACACGCCCCGTGACTCGCCCGGGACCTCCCAAACGATCGCTATCTACGTAATTGTCAATGGAGCCCACCCCCTTTTGTTACTCAAAACAATTTTAAACATATTGGCGGTATTGTGTCTCTAGACAGGCAGTTATCGGCTCATTTGTACCGCGTTTGCCTATATATATATATATATATATATATATATATATAGAGAGAGAGAGAGAGAGAGAGAGAGAGAGAGAGAGAGAGAGATGATACATATAGGATAGATATATGATAGGTACGTGTATGTAGATGTAGATGTAGATGTATAGATTGAATGTGCCAAATTTAATTCACAGGGAAGAAGAGGCAACAGATTGTCCACTTTATCCTCCTGGGCTCAGACTAGACACCGACCCATCGAAATATGATATTGTCTTAGGGGCTCACGGCCTCAATGATAGCAAGGAAGGAAAAGCAGACACAAGAGGCGTTAAGAAAATAGTTTTTCCACAGAGGGAAGACGAGTATGTCAGTCAAACATGCAATAACGATATAGGTACGTTGGTGCATTACTAGAAAATGTTTTAAATGCTGTTTATTGAAGACAACATGAAATACTGTTCTGGTGGTGGGATCGAGAATATAGTTAATCACCTTCACACTCAGAATCAGTCATAAAGGTTAAAATCATTTGGTGAAGATAGGAGGTCCATGGAAATTATTATTATCAACGCACATTCTGGACCTTTGCGATGCATGCTAATGATTTGGGATTAGCCATTGAAGTTTATTCAGTCTAGTGCCGATTCTGTAAAAAGTAACTTTTCTGACAACCTCACGCAATGTGTGTGTGTGTGTGTGTGTTTGTGTGTGTGTGTGTGTGTGTATCCTGTGTGTGTGCATGTGTGTGTGTGTGTGTGTGTGTATGTATGTGTGTGTACATGTATGTGTGTGTGTGTGTGTGTGTGTGTGTGTGTGTGTGTGTGTGTGCGTGTGTGTGTGTGTGTGTGTGTGTGTGTGTGTGTGTGTGTGTGTGTGTGTGTGTCGTGATGATAATGATGACGAATGGTTTATTTGGCATTGGCATTGCACACAACCTATCACACTTGCAGCCAGAAGACTAAAATATGGTGAGAATACATGAATTATTCATACAACTATCGTGCACAATATAAAACGTTAAAAGATATCATACTACATTGCATTGGGGAGGATTTGGGCAATTATTGTATTCAGTTTTTTTACAGTATTTATAAAACCTGAAGTCATTAATGATAATTACAAAACACAAAGTATTCCACTTTCATACACTATTTGTTTGTTTGTTTGTTTGAACCTTTGTTTATTCATGAGAAGCTTGAATTGATTAGAATTGATTCACTGATTATAATTCAATATCGACATATATGGTCACATTAAGCAACATTACAACGTACATACAATCTAAAACGAGATCTGAAGTTAAAACGACATCTGAATTGTGTGTCGTGTGCGTGCGCGCGCGCGCGCGCGCGCGCGCGCGTGTGTGTGTGTGTGTGTGTGTGTGCGTGTGTGCGTGCATGTGATCATGTGTGGTCAAGTATGTCATCTATGCCAAGTACTTAACATGGACATGTTCGATAAGCGCTGTAAAAATGACAATCTCATCCAGATCAGACTTTTATTCTTCAACGCTGTATTTTGATAACTACTAATGGTCCCGACCCTGCCGATGTTTCAGCTCTTGTGTGCCTTGATCCACCCCTCAAAGACGAAGAATTGAGTGATTCCATTCAGCCAATTTGCCTGCCTTCAAGAGATCCTCCTCCGGGTGAAAGCACCGATGGTCAAATGTGGGTTAGTGGATGGGGTCTTAGAACGTGTAAGTATACCGGACTGAAAAGGTATGATAACTGTAACTGTGCTCAATGTCATTTTGTCCTGGAACATCAAATATTCAAGGTAATAATACAGGCAAGTTATTTTCCAAGCAAATTGCATCCCATTACACGCCAAGCCATCGGTTTGAGGTTCTAGATCATTTATGCCGAAACTGTCTCGAGATCACATTGTAAGATGCAAACCATGCAAATTAGGACATCGTATGCATGATCAACAACGTTAACGATCTCATATATATATATCAACCTCTTCTGTAGTTATCCTCTGTCAAAGTTTGAAACAAAATTGGCTCCTGTAGTTTAAAAAGCCGCTTGATCTCCCTCCAAAAAGCTACCTACCACTCAAGTATCATAACCATTGCTAGTCTACAGCTCGAGATATGAAAACTGGGAATTCCGCTGGCGTACCTTAGAAAGTCGCAAACTCTAATCATTACTATGTCTTACCTACCCACAAACCAAATAAGTATCAAGATAATCCATCCAGGTATTCTCGAGTGATGCTGTTAGCACACAGGCAGACAAACACAGACAACACATGCACACAAAGACACACGCTACGGAAAATGTAAACCTTCTTGGCTAAGGTTATCAATAATACTGCAGTTTCTTCATTTTATAGCCTGAATACAGCGGCGCTCCTTGCGGCCAGCCCGACTGACTGCCCCCATAGAAACTAGCCCCTGGTAGCATAAGACGTTGTAATACAGGCTTACTTGGTGCTGAATGAAAACAATTCTTAAGTAGGGTAAAGGTCTCTCGGTAACAATAGTAATAATATGCGATCTAGCTAGGTTACCGGTTCATACCAAACTAGAGTTCCTACATGCATTCGCCAACGAAAACTTTCTGAGTAATGTGTCATAGAGTTTTTTAATTGATCATGCGCATACGATCCCCATTGCATAAAATATATAATTTTATTATCGTCTCTCCACAAATAACAATAACTTAAAGAAGGCTATTAATATTCTGGATTATTTCTCTTTCATAGATTATATAAATGAGGCCCTGATTTGCATGGAATAAGTCCAATAAACTCTAATCATTATCTAATCAAAATCTGCACTGCTGACAGGATCATCCTGTCAGCAGTGCAATAATTTCTACTGCTGACAGGATTTTAAGAAAACATCCTGTTATGATCTGATATATTCATTCATTCGTTACCACTTTTGTTACATGCAGGCTGTTATAAAAATTGCCGTGGTATTTGCCGTCTCCCTGAAGATTGCCCGGGAGACTTAAGCTTTGATGACAACCCGTTGTGCAGCTGTCCTGGACCTGAAAGATGTTGCACGAATGTAACCGTTCCTAGACGTGACCCACACCCACGTATGTACTATGTATATAAGTACTAGTGGTTTAATGAGTTGATAGTGGTGGCCAATTGTTGTCGTCTACAGGGTTTAGGGAACAATCTGACCTGGCTACCTGGGCTGTCTGCTTGGCTATCTGCCTGGGCTGTCTACCCGTCAATGCCCGTTGGGGGCCCAAGGGCATGCATGGGGCTTCGGCATCTAATGGAATTTTCTTGAGGAAAAACTAGGTCAATAGTAATCCCAGCTGTGGGTGGGCTGAATGGAAGACAACAAGCACATATTGATAATCATACGTACTGTTGGGGGATAGGGGCAGCTATGAGCAACTCCAACAACACTGGAATACAATCTGTTATTCATAAACAAACTTCTACGCACTGTGTACAATAAAATGTACTAGGATTGTTAGATTGATGGACGGGGTTGGGTACAAGGGTAGACACAGAAAGCTGATAGGATAGACTAGGCAATGATAGGACCTTTGTCTGCCAGAACAGCAGCACCTATAGCTAGAGATACGAGATACACAAAACGTCGTAAAACTAAGCGTAAAACAAGCCAGCACCATACATCTGCTCGGATTCATAGAAAAAGGAAAATTTGATGCATAAAACACTTTCTTTTATCATCTTTGCTATTTTGTCAGTATCCACTACAGGAATCCCCTCCTTTTGGAATCCACAGGATTCCTATTAACACTGACGCTGTACTCTTCATGTGGCTATACAACCTGAAAGGAGTCAGTCAAAGAAGAAAAGGAGAACACTATACATACTATTGATTGACACACAAACACACACACACAGAGGATCTGCATACATTTCCGTGAGGTATTTCAAGTCACCGTTCATCGTAGCCGTTCCGCTTTAAATCAACGTTAAGTATTGTTGGTAGATTATTTGTAAAGCGTAATTTGCCGCTTAAAATTCTACGTTGCGTGTTATTTGCTATCCTTATTCTGTTCTGACACGATATTGAGAAATTCATGCATGCACACTCACTTCGAGTGTCAAATGTTGTGAATTTAACTGTTGTGACAAACCAAGGTCCTATCATTGTCTGGTTCATCCTACCATCTTTTTTCCTTGCAACCTTCCACTTCCACTTCATTTTAGTTTTGATATTTTTATTAGATTTTGTGCAATCGGAATTTCGTTTATAACTTAAATGGCTTTCTTCCAGTCTTGGTGGAGCTCATACCTGAGCCAAAAAAAGATATACAGCCCAGGGTAGACAGTCCAGCTTTCCGTAAACCTTCGTCTACATAACAAAGTAGGATTTATGTTCAAACATTATGTTGTCATAGGACAACGTGAGGACATTTAAGAGTTTTGATCTATTTATATATAATATCATTCCTTAACTGTATTGTATGTGTTTGTATTTGTGTGCAATGGTTGATGTCTGAATGTTGCAACACAATATTAAAATCAATTGTTCTAATGTACAGTCAAACTTGTGCCAGCCAGTAGCCATGCATGGGACTTAAAGACAATGGTCACAGTAGACAGGCGGTCATTTTAGACAAGATCCGTAGTGGTTTCGGTCAATGATGCTGGGAACAAGAATGTCAATGTAAAATTGCCATGGAGACGATGGTGTCTGTTAGTAATCTCGTTTTTCGTATAGCATCTACAACATAATTCTGCCAGGTCACATACATCAGCCACTCTTTTTTTTTTCTCAGAAAAATGCGATCTCCAACACAACTTTCTCCAGTATAATGCACTCCTATACATGTATATTGTAATTGTGCATACTGTACCTCTGGTGGCGCTGCACTGAATATCTCACAAACGCACAGATTTTCGTGGCGGATTTATGTAACCTGGCAGATAAATGCTAACGGTGGTTAATACTACTCACAGCCCAGTGTGGTGCCGATCATCAGGAATGTTTACTTAGGAATTCCAGATTGTCCCAATGGAACTGTCCCAATATGTCCCAGTGTGAGTTGGCAGGAGTGCCAGTGTATCAACGTGTAACAATGATCAGATGGTCCTTATCAATGCATAGATGATCACTACTAGTACAGATTTTACTGTATCTATGTTTTGTTGGTGAAGTAAAAGTCTGTTTGCAAAAAGATCTCAAGTTCACCCCTTTAGTATTCACTGAACCAGCAAGTGAATTTATACCTGTCATTTCCCATTCACGTCTTTCAAACGTTTTTGAACATTTCCCTATACTGGATTAGAATTTCCATGGTAAGAATTTCAATTTCAATTTTCAATTTATTTCAGGCCCCTAGCCCATTTAAGCACACATACAGAGAAAAAAGACAACATAAAGATACAAAAACAAAATGCCAGTAACCAAACCTATACTACTTTTTAAAAACAAAGTTGACATATTGTCTCCACTTCTGTAGTGCTTTAGCGGAGAGAAAAATGAGGCAAATGTCGTCCGCGTACACGAAATGATTAATCACAGTTGAACCCACAGAACAACCCACCTCGGTAACTCGACACTCAGTTCAGATAACGTTACATTAAACAAGAAAGGCAACATTTTCGAGAAAATGCAGGATATTTCCCTCCCATTAATAAAGGAAGTATGGATAATGATGTTTTTGCATTATGCAAATATGGTCCTCATAAGCATAACACACATTCCAATGTATGCATCATTCCTAAGGCTATCTATGTCTCGAATGGAAAATTCCTACCATTGCCACAGAAGACATAGATTATGCAAATGTTATTCTCACATTCATAACCCACATTCATGTGTATTCACCTTTCCTAAATGTACCTGCACCTCCAATATGGCATTCGTGGCATGTACCGTAAGGGAAATACAAGTTTCTGCATAAATTATATGCACACAAGGTTCTAAATTGAGGCCTCGAGGTAGAGAGTACTATTGATTAGGAATGAATATAGAATTCTATTGGCAAGTTCTTGCCCGAGGGCTAATTGCAGCATGGAACAATGTGTAGAACTTGAAAGTATACAGACAGTGCAAGTGACCATTCTAAGAATTGCTACGGAAATAAATGGATAAGGAACAGACTGGATATCTATTTTCAGCTCAAAATAATTTATGCAAATGAGGTCCTCATTAGAATAATATATGTCCAGGTATATTCACCTTTCCTACATATCAAATATTACATCCGTAGTATGGACCATAAAGTGAATATAACTTTCTGTAATACTGGTACCAGTATTAGAGCTACGACTCTACATCTACTTGGTTTTTTTGCCAGAAGAAGTGGATAAAGCGTGCCATCAAAGCCAGGTAGAGTGGTTTTCTACAATCGTTGTGTACCCTTTTAGGTCATGACAACTATCATCGTATAGTCATCAGTGACTCATCCCTATTTTTGTTTGGTCTTTCTCTACCATAAAAAAGAGAAGAAAAAGATGAAGAAAAAATAAGACGTAGAAGAACACGCCAGCAAAAACAATATATTTTTCCTCCCTGTAGGGAGGGAAATATAACTACATTAAGGGTGTTTGGCCGGACGTAGCCGTGCCTATTTTCCAAGCAGAGGTTTCGATCGAATAGGGTAGAAGTGTCCGGGATTTTTACCGTCTCTCCCGGCCACTTCTACCGTAATCGACCGAAACCTATGCTTGGAGAATGAGCCGTGCCTAAGCATTGAAGTAATTGAAATTGAAATCACAACGGGCAACTGGGCCCGACATGCCTAGATACTCAGCTAAAATGCCCTGCACATTGCATCACATTTGATACTATTGTAAGCATATACTTGAAAAAGGGACAGAATTAGTAAAGATAGGTTTGAATAACATAAATATAGTGAATATCTTTACTGATATTGCTTCCGTCTTAGTGGCGCCTGTACTGCAGGAGGTGCCGGGCTACATCGTCCCCCAGGAGGACTGCACTATCAGTTACATCGGTGGCGGGGGTTTCAAAAGAATCACTGACAAAATGATATGTGTTGACTTTTTCAAGAACTTCCAGAGCGATATCAATGTAAGTCTTCATTATTACCTCCATGAATTGTCATGGAGATTCCGGTTTTGATATCTCGTGTTCTGGGCCTGCTATGGTCACGATTGGGCAGTGACCATCCTGCTCGGAAAGAAGTGACATAAGTTTGGGCCTCCTAGCGGCCAGTTCAGGAATTGCAGGGGCGTTTTGTCACAAATTTCCAAAGAGGATAACCCGAGAAGGGAGTAACGGCTTTTCATCATTTTTGGTGCGTAGGTAGCTTAGACAAAGATGTACAAAACGACATACAAATTATACAAAATAGGAGGACAGCTACATAACTAATGAGAAAATTCTGCCATAGCAGTTTTTCCATGTATCTGTTGTCCCTAATATGCTATTTGTTTGAACCTTTGTTTATTCATGATAAGCTCAAATCGGCACGCAGGCCGCTTTTCATTGAGGTCATGAGGGAAGAGGTAAGGTTCAGATACAATATAACAGAGATACACAGTCATTTGAGTCCTAATAACTCTATCAACATATATCATTACATATTTATGGTACAACAATATACAATTTCTACAACATACAACATAAAAGTAAAGTAAAGTAGGGCGAAAAATGGTTCATGGTCCGTGTCCGTTCGTTTAATTCATTTCCGTTACTTCAAGAGTCTCTTAAAGGAAGTCAGATTCGGAGCCGTACGTTTGTCTGGCGGTAGGCTGTTCCAGACATTTGGTCCACGGTAGGCTACCGATATCTTCTGAAGATCTCTCTCTTGGGTCTGGGGACAACCAGATGACTGCTTGTGCTTTGTCTGGTTGTACGAGTACTCTGGTCTCTGCAGTACACAAACATCTGGCGCATGTAGGGTGGCAGTTTGTTGTTTAGGGCTTTGTAGGTTTGTACGGCATTGTAGTACTTGAGTGTTTCTTTAATGTCTTTCCAGCTCAGCCGAGAGAGCACTTCGGTTGATGGTGTCCTGTGTGGGGCCTTTAGTATCAGTTTTCCAGCCCGATTCTGCATACTTTGAATTTTCTGTAGATCCTGGTCAGGGGCAGCTTCCCATGCTGTGCAAGCGTATGTGATGTGTGGTAGGAAGATGGCATTATACAGGGTACAGAGTGCTGAGGTTGAGATGAAAGGGTTTAAGTGTCTCATCATGAATAATGACCGCCGCAGTTTTCCTAGTACAGCCTTTGCCTGGTCTTTCCACTTGAGCTGACGATCGATAACTACACCAAGGTACGTGTATTTGTCGCATGTTTTTAGGTTGACGCCGTTGACAGCCAAGTTGGGAATGTTGCAGCTTGCCAGTCTTCTGTTTGTACCAATGAGCATACTTTTACATTTGCCACCATTCATTGATAACGAGTTCGCAGCAAACCATTGCGACAGCCGCTGAAGGTCGTTTTGAAGTACATTCTCAATGTTGGTGAAGTCCTTGTTGCTATAGTAGATAACAGTATCATCTGCATACATTGAAATGTCACAAGACTGAAGGCATTCTGGCATATCGTTGACGTAGATGATGAATAGCAGGGGTCCTAGTATGGATCCCTGGGGTACTCCGTTTTTACTTGGTGAAACTCAGAGGTTGCTCCGTTGATGGATGTGCAGTGTTTCCTTCCAGTGAGGTATGATTGGAACCAGTCAAGAGCGGGTCCCTGGATGCCGTATCTGGACATCTTCTGGAGGAGGATGGCGTGATCCAGTTTGTCGAATGCCTTTGACAGATCAATGAACACTGCTCCCGTCAGTTCACCCTCGTTCATGGCCTTGTACCATCTCTCCTATGGTCTTGACATTTGGCTGGAAGATAGCTTTTGACGTAAGGATAAAGTGGGCGTATGTTTGGGCCCCATTACATTTGATTTTTGAACTGCGGGAGTGTTTTTGTCCAAATATTCCAAAGAGCATGACTGAAGAAAGAAAAGGTATGGATTTTCATCATTAGAGGCATGCAGGTACAAGTAGCTTAGGCAGAATATGTACATAATCAGATACAGATTATGCAAATAAGGACTTGATTTGCATAATTGATTAGGAAAGTTTATGATCCCAATGTTTTCTATACTGGACTTTGATAAATGTAACACATGTAATTCATGGCAGATGGAACATAAACAGATAACAAACCTGCAAATGAGGATCTGATTTTCTTTTCTCATTCAGTTCTCTTTGGTACTAACTACTAAGCAACTAAGGATAGATGATTGTCTTTCAAAACCTCCTTAAAGGACAGAAGTTGCGTCTTGAAATACATTAGACCTCTACATTCGTCGCCGCATGGCGTAAAAGTAACTACCGCATTGATTCAAAATACTTAACATGTTACGTTCATGTACAATTATAACGCTTTCTTCATTTAACCACTGTCTTCTGTACATACAATAGGGCGACAGTGGTGGGCCACTCTCATGGAAGCCGGAAGGTGCAAGCTGCTGGGTCCTTGCCGGGATGGTAAGCTGGGGTGTATATTGCGGTGATGGTCCAAGCGCGTTCACAAGGATTACGCCATTTACCGATTGGATAACGGAGGTAACTGGTGTACAGGTCACTGGCTGTGATAAAGTTAATAACGATTAAGTTCTAGCCATATGTCGTTTAAGACACCATCTGCAATTCATTTTCTAATGCCTCATATCTTCAAAATGTGAAAAGAAAACACATTTGGCTTAGCATTTTAACAGGTGCTAAGGGCTCATCAACGTCATCTTTGGTAATAATTACAAAAGTAATCAAAAAGAAATTAATAGTAAACAATCACACCACGTTCAGAATTTCAGAATTTCTTCATTTGGTCTTGTTATCAACGGTGTAGGCCTCTCGTTTTACACGCGCTGGTCTTAGTAACGTTTTGTTTTACTGTGCACAAATGAGGCAGCATAGGCAATGTACGATGGATATATCAGCGGTATAAAGGCGAGATATGCATTAGCTTGATATCAATTCCACATCTCAAGTTTTCCAATACATCTTGAAAAACCCGACATTCTTAAGTTTTAAAAACGAATTCTTTCAAATTTGAACATGTTGAACATGTATGGCCAAAATGCGGTTTCAAATCAATGAAGAGAAGACAGGATTTCTATATTTGATACTAGCATCTGTAAGTTAACCCTCACCAAAATAGGTAGGAAATTTTAACCTCAGCAGACCCGATTCAAGTTTATTTAGACAAAAGTTGTGTTCCAACGACTAGAATTCGTGTTAAGTAATTAATGGATATTTTCATATCTGTATCTGTATCTATATAGCCGGTATAACCGCCATTCGGCGTAACACACCAGCTTCGAAAGCACTTAAGCCCATAAGCACCAACTATCGGAAGACTTCAAATAGAAGTAACCAGAACAGCCTCCTTTATTACTCACTAAATAATATATCAAAGCACAAAATTAGATGTCAGAAAAATCCAATCAGATTTTTCTGAGCAATATCAATAATGAAAAGGGACATTTTGACTTCTTGAGTCTGGCCAGAGTATGGCATAGGCACCTGTATAAAGGAAATGTTAAGGAAAAGGAAGACCATACAGATGGCTCAACTGATTAGTTCATCAGTTTCGTTTGTATATTATTTCGGAAATACACACGATAATAATGAATCGAACGCCAATTTATTGAATGTTAAAATCTAAAATTGCATAGTAGAGCTGTTCAGACACAAATACACAGTACACATTCATCTGGTGCGATATTCAAAATAGCATTCACTATCCATTGATCTCAATAGCATTTTGTTCTTCTTTCAGGAAATGTTTTTATTGTATTCTATCAATCTTACTTCATAATGGCTCTCTACTTTATGCAATGTCTGTTACAGCCAATGAGAGGAACAACATTCAATTCAATGCATCTATCTAAACAGACTATATGTATTTAGCCTAGATGGGAATGAGAGTCTATCAAGGATTATGTAGTAAAAAAGTGCAAAGATCAGATCTCGTAGCAGTAAGAAATGTCATCCTAGCTTACAACTTGACAAGGTATGATTAATCGGTATTACATATTTTGTTGTTGTCTATCCATACTAATACGGACGGTAATAGGATAATCTGTGACAAAGACATACGATAATCAAGGATTACAGAATAGATCATTAAAAGAAGGGGGGTAGTATTACTCCCACTAAACATATTGTCAGCAAACTGAACAAAGTAACTATGTAATTTACATAGTTACTTTGTTCAGTTTATTGACATAGATGTTCAGTGGGGGTTTTGATGAAGTTTTACTTATCATAACCAACACCCTCCACTTTAAGTTTGGAATTCCACTTTTCCCATTTTGACAAGTGCTTATATTTTCAATATTAAAGCATTTAAGTGAAAAATGTTAACATATAGTTGATGAGTATGATGTACAGTTATGATTGATAACAATAACTTTCATGAATATTCATTTTGAAAATTTTCTTCCTGCAGTAATTCCTGCAGAATCTGCAGGAATTCCTGCAGGAAGATTTTGTCCTGCAGGAATTTCTGCAGGAAGATATTTTTCCTGCAGGAATCCCTGCAGGAGTCCCTGCAGGAAGAAGTTAAATTCCTGCAGGAAAACATCTTTCCTGCAGGCATTCCTGCAGAAAGTACCTTATACATGCATGTATCTTAGTTATCAGCAATATCTGTAGGATATGAGTCCTTTATATTTTGCATTAAGTTATGCTACATCCATGGTTTCTCAGACCCATTCATTTGAAAGAATCTTGTTTTAGAAAATTGTTTGTTTCTGTATATGGTTCATCAAGGACATCATTTAGAAGGTATAATGTCCTTGGGTTCATCAACAGACACTCAAGGGTCACCGTGCCTTTTCGTTTATCATTCACTTTGTACATACTCACAACATCTCTCAACATCATATGATCATAATTATAAATTCAATTTATGTCGTGAATCTTGCATGCATGCATGTACTGTAACAGGAGTTTTCAAAGAAGACATCCTTAAAAACCCTGGCATTATGTATTGAATCATAATAATCATTGCATAATCATTGCTTCTGGCTACCAAGATCCATAGCTCAAAAAACTAGATGATATCATAATACATTGGAGTTGAAATATGATAGAATGCCAAACATATGAGATGTTATGACTCATATGAATAGAAAGTTTTCTTCCTGACAATATATCCTCTCCAGGTTCAAAATCCTACCATTTAGACCTTTATAAACAAGGAGTATCCATTCCTCCTGATGGAAAATTTTGTAATTATTCGCTCCTTTCCTATGCGGGTTAAGCCATTGTCCTACAAATGCTGCCCAATTATCAAGTCCTTGGTTGAACAGATCACACATGGACAGGGCGTATTGTCAAGGGGCTGCTGAGCTAGCTGAGTGTCATCCTGTTTCAGTTAGAGCCTGGAACTGAAACAGGATGACATTCAGGCTACTGCTGAGCATGATCTTGCATGGTAGTTTGTATGCCTTGACTTGGAGCTGGGGTCCAAGCAGAGGTTTGGTTATGGGGCTAGGGGTGGCCCTCCCTTCACAAAAAAAGGGAAAAACCATGGTCAGTACACATATAACCTCCCTGGTCAGTAGTAGTGGCCAAGAGTTTTTTTCCCTTCTACCCCCTTGTCTATTATTGTCTCAAACGTGAACTTAAAATCCCTGTGAACACTCCATTTTCTCCCCACTATGAAATTAAATCCACATAAACTTAAATGCATTCACAGTACTCTATACACTATTAAATGTTGGGTAGTTGATGGAAGGAGATTTTCCTCCTTATTGGAAAATGGCATTTACTTTTCATGTGCAGCCACACCTCCGTGTCTTATCTGTCGTCTCCACAAAGCAAGGTCCTGAAGAGACTGGCTATTTTGTACTTTTCAAAGTCAAGCGTAGAGTTGGTAGACCCCAATGCGTACATCAGGGGCTGACAAGTCAGACTGACCAGTGATTTTTTTGGCTCTTCAGTAGTGTTTGCTCTGCAAAAGCGCCTAGTACTAAGCAAAGTCAAATTATTTGTGAGCGTGAACACTCCAAGCCAGATTTAGATGACACCAGTCAAGCCAGCTTGTTCCAAGCTGCCCCTTGAGGTGGTTTTAAACTATTCATTATACTGTATGAGGTGTATTGAAGCCTTTACTGTGTCTTAAGAATTGTTTTTCATTTTTTATTCTTGTTTGACCAAGGGTGTCCTTGGTTTGACATACCAATGGGCCAGACCCTATAGATCAGCTCCCTTCCATCAAGAATGTTCGGAAGGGATGTGAAATTGTCGTGAATGAGGATCTGGAGGTGCCTTGAGCACGTTAAAGGGAACTACAACAGCCTCATTACTGGTTGGTACTGTGAGTACAAGGAGGTTTAAAATTGAACCCCGTGTACATACTCACAACATCTGCCGGGCCCGTTTAAACCCGGGCAGCACACACAAACCTCCCGACTGCATCCATGACAGCCAAGGAGATTCTATCTTCCAGGTGCCTGATTGTTGTTGCCTCTTATAATGTAAATCAGGGCAATTCACACCTTGACATGAATCAAGGCGTTCAAAGCCAGTGACTACAGGGCGTCCCTGTAACTGAAAGGAGATCTCTCCTCACTCCTGTGATGTCTCCTAGCCTCAACCAGTCTCCGTGCGATTGCTGGGAAAATAGTAGAAATACTGGCCAAATAGAGTGAATAGTATGCCAGGGGTAGTCCGCTATGCAGTGAAGCTCAATAGGCGATCTACGGACCTTAAGCTTCACTGTATAGCGGACTACCCCTGGTATACTATTCACTATATTTGGCCAATTTCTACTATTTTCCCAGCGATTGCGCAGAGACTGGTAGAGGCTAATCTCCCCTAGGAATGGAA
This sequence comes from Branchiostoma lanceolatum, assembly GCF_035083965.1. Lineage (NCBI taxonomy): Eukaryota > Metazoa > Chordata > Leptocardii > Amphioxiformes > Branchiostomatidae > Branchiostoma > Branchiostoma lanceolatum. Next base: position 10,685,344 of record NC_089724.1, read on the forward strand.
CCTTCTTTGTTAGTATTTTTATCTAGCCTCCTTCAAAGACTTCTAAGAGTGCAAGCGTTCACATTTTGAGCGCTGATTTGCGATTTTCAACATGGGCCTACACTTCAGAGTTCTCACGAAATATTGGATTTATCCAAGTTTATTCAAATAAATAGAATACAACTTCCTCGGTTTACCCATTTTAGGTTTACCCAATATGAATACAGATAAGTATCCCCATTGATATCTAGACCTCCTTGGCATCCCAGAAGTGTATTTTCAGGTTTCTGCACTTTAATATATGACCTGCTCAGCTTACACATTGACTGATACATACCAATGAGGTTATACATGTATATTTCCTTGCTGATACCGAAGAGGCTAAAAAATATTGACCTCAAGTTTCTATATACAACTATAATCGGAGATTACGATAGCCCCGACCTATTAAAAGTATCTTAAAGTAAACTTAAGGCCTTGACTTGGCTTTACTAGACTTGACCTTTCAGCTGATACCAAGGTAAGGGCTATCATAATCTCCAGGCAGATGTGGGGAAGAACTTTCAAATTGTTAAGTATTCCAAGGAGGTTAAAATAGGACCTCCTTGAGCATTCTGATCAGCCGGGTGTTCATTGGACAGTCCTCCCTAGACCTGTTCTGCAAGTAGAGGTTTTGTCGGGGGGCTAGTGGTGGCCGCAATTTTGTGAAATTAGGGAGACGTAAAAAATTGCGGCCACCCCTAACCTCTGCTTGGACTTTTTTTTACAACAGCCCCAAGCCAAAGGCACACAAAAAGCCAAGACCCTGCATGCTCAGCAGCCCAACCAAGGACTTGATAATTGGCCGGACTAGTTTGACCCGCATATCAATGGAACGAATAATTACTGAAAAGGGAGAATACTCATTGAAAAAGGAGAATACTCATCGAAAATGGAAATATTCTCTGGAACAAACTTTTGCCAGATGTTTTAATTCATATGTCAATCTTAACATCTTCATGTGTTTGGCATTCTATCATTTCAACTCTATATCATCATGTGACAATTGCTGGCTCACTGTGATGAGGTAGATTTAATTTTGTAAAGGGATGACCAAGGAGGTTTTATATTAAGTTTTTGTTTTTTTCTGAGTAGCTGAAGGGGTCCTCGTTCCAAATTTGTAGTTTTGGTCAACGGAACCTGGGTAGATTTTCCGGCACCTGGGAGTGACTTTTCTATATAAAACCTCCTTGGGATGACAAAAAAGACTTTCTTAGTGTAAGCAAGGAGGTTACCTCCTTGGTGTAAGTGTAACTTTCAAATTGTTAAGTATTCTGATCAGCCGGGGTTTCATTGGACAGTCCTTCCTAGACCTGTTTTCCAATTAGAGGTTTTGTCGGGGGGCTAGTGGTGGCCGCAATTTTGTGAAATTAGGGAGACGTAAAAAATTGCGGGCACCCCTAACCTCTGCTCGGACTTTTTTTACAACAGCCCCAAGCCGATTAGGCACACAAAAAGCCAAGACCCTGCATGCTCAGCAGCCCAACCAAGGACTTGATAATTGGCCGGACAACACCTTTGTTTATTCATGATAAGCTCAGCTAGTTTGACCCGCATATCAATGGAACGAATAATTACTGAAAAAGGAGAATATTCATTGTAAAAGGAGAATACTTGACAAAAAGCTGACAAAACAGAAAGCCAATTAATAAAAACGCCAAAACAAGCCAAAAACAATGGATGCATGCAAAATACTTTACCACCAATGTGTGAAAACGGCTGTTGTAGGTGTGATATACAAGAGGGGCCCAAATCTATTGAGGACAAGTGTCCAGCATGTGGTGGGCAAATATAACACACTTTAAGTGTAACTTTGAAGTAATTTTTCAATCTATCAGGGTTATTTTGTTGCTCTTTTGTGCTTTTGCATTTCAATAACCTCTGTAAAAACCCAAAGGGGCGAGTACGCCACTCCCGGGATTAGAACCCCCGCCTATCCCGATCCGCACGGCTTGGGAAATCAACGCGCTAACCACTGACTAGGCTATATAAGGTCCGGACCAGTTAGACTGGTCAGTTAGTGGAGGTTGATCCCCTGCTAGTCACTTAAACAGGCCTGGGATAGCCTCGAAAGAAGTAAGTCTTATAGAGTACGTAGTAAAGTACTCTTTGCTATAAAAGAGGTAAAGATTAGAAAGGGTTGCTGAAAAAACTATCCCAAGGGTACTGCAATATTAAAAACGATATTTACTAGTAGTAGGTTAGGTCATTTACTAGAAGTAGGTTAGGTCAGTCAGTTCAAAACCTAAAGGATTGTGATCTGATAGGGACATGTGAGATAGTAAACTACTTATCACCTGATGAAACTATCTTTTATCTTTTCTGATGACCTGAATTACATATCAGTGCATGCATTGTGGCTGCTGGCTAACATCTGGATACAAAGAACATGGAGATCATGGTCTCTTTAAAGATGGGTGAGAAAAGGGAGGGGAGGTGATTATCACACCCTGGTGATAAAAAGAGTTACAAATAAACCTTCTTTTAAGTTGCAGTATAACATCCTACGGTCATTACGTGCCATTCTTACACATTCTGACCCCTGGCTCTATCTTCAACAAATCAATAACAATCAATAATCAACCTTCTGCCCTCAGTTTAGATAGACCTTAATAACATAAGATGCTTAATAATTTAACTGTATTGTGTAATAAGGAAAGCCACAATACGCAATTGTAAGCCATAGATCTTGGTAGCCAGAAGTTGATGATTATGCAATGATTAATTGTATTTCAATGCAGGTAAACTTGAGTTAAAAAGTAGGTGTTTTTAAAGACATCTTCTTTGAAAACAATTGTAACAGTTAGAGTACATGCATGCAAGCTTCACAAAACAAAGTTGAATAAATAGACAATTGTGTATCATAAAATATATCATGGAAAACGATTGATCAAAAGGTACCTTCCATTGCAATTTTCATTGTTGTGTTCGCCATTGTTCTGGCTTAACAGTTACTTAATGCACAATATGACTCATATTCTACTGACATTGCTGTAAATATAAGGCAATTTCTGCAGGAATGCCTGCAGGAAAGTGTTTTCCTGCAGGAATTTACCTTCTTCCTGCAGGGACTCCTGCAGGAAAAATATCTTCCTGCAGAAATACCTGCAGGATAAATTCTTCCTGCAGGAATTCCTGCAGATTCTGCAGGAATTCCTGCAGGAAGAAAAATTTCAAAATGAATATTCATGAAAGTAATTGTTATCAATCATAACTGTACATTATACTCATCAACTATATGTAAACAGTTTTTACTTAAATGCTTTTATATTGAAAATATAAGCACTTGTCAAAATGGGAAAAGTGGAATTCCAAACTTAAAGTGGAGGGTGTTAACCTTTTATTTTGAGAGAATCTGCTGATAGGGGTGTACTTATGGTGTTTGCTTGTGGTTTTGGGATTTAATTCTGCTGTAGCAATAAAGGTGTAACCATTGTTCATCACAAAGTATGGCTCTGCTTGTTCATTCACATTATTCATTCAATCAAGTTCTGAATACTTGACTGAGGAAAATTGATACAATTAAGACCCCTTAGCATGGCCCTTACACTGAAAAAGATAATTATTATAGCTTTGAAAATAAATAGATAATTCACAATAACAAGTTCTAACAGGTAGGTTTATTGAATGAAAATTTATACACAATCTGCAATCTGAGAAATCAAACTATAAAAAGTCCTGAAGGTTTCCTTTCCCAGTCAGTGGCAATAAGATTCACAGAGAACTCAGGACACAATTTAGATAATCAAGCACTTAAACACAATTATACACTGAAGGTAAGACAGGAATAATTGCCAAGTATGAACCTTAAGCTTGTTAAACTACCTTGGATCCTCACCACACTGGTTGAGCTAATGTCCAGCACAAAGGCAATGGATGGATGGATGCCAACTCACCAACCATCCGAGTTTACATTGATGCCAATAGTCCTTCGTCCATCTACACGAATGTATCAAAATCTTCCATCCAAGCTATTTCTATTAGCTTGGTGGTTGGTATAATTGTACAAAAATGTTTTGACCTTCTGTATACTTAAATCATACTGTATGGTCATCACAGGTATCATCAATATATACATCATTCTTAACCAAGTATCATTGCATATATACATTCCAACATGTCATAAACTTGATATTCAAACTTTCAAAGAAACAGATTGGTTGCCTGCTTTTCAGGGTACTGCTAAGATGAAAGATAGATACAACAAGGTACATAAAATGCATATTGTACAGTCAGAATATATCCTATCTTTTATGGAAAGTACATATAGATTTCCTACAATGCATGTAACATTATATCTTCTTGAAATAAACAAATCTACTAGAATGAACTATCATCGTAAGTAATACCTACTTTTTGTCACATGGTGGACGTCAGCAATTCAAATACGAATGGAAGGCATCTAATAGATTAATGCCCCCTGCACGACTTAGTGCCTCCCACGAGGTCAGGAGCTACCGGACTCAGACTTAGAAACTCTTGTGCAATAAGTGTTCCTAAAGCCCATACTAAGAGGCTCAGAAATCCCTTCCTCCACTGTGCAATACGGCTGTATAACAGGGCTCAAGTATAGATTTTAACTGGGTAATTGTTTTTCGTTATGTTTTAGATCAGTCATATCAACGTAATATTAGTGGACTGCAAGTCATTGTTTTATGTGATTGTAATGTACAGACTATGTAATAAGGACGGAATTCGGGCATGTTTTCCCAAGAGTTCCTTACGAATAAAATCATTCATTCATAATATCTAACCAAAGAAGTCTCTGATTTAAAAATGCAAAATTGAATGTATAACTATAAACAATGAACATCAAGAACATTGCAGCTCATTAAAGGTCATTGCTTTGTGTCTTAACTTCATGGTCCAAAGCCAGAATGCCAAGGAGACACCACTTTAGGGGGGTAAGTCATGAAGTCCATCCCCTGATACTGGCTTTTAGCATAGCGCTGTTGCAGTGGGGACGTGAGGGGGCTTGGTGGACCATAGTGCACAGGGTCTGCCTGAAAATGGGAGAAAGGTTTAATAATATATCAGCCTTATTATATAAGTTATATGGAATAAAAGTTATCAACACTATATCACAATGGATTTATAAAGGTTTCCTAGTCCAGAACCTAATAGTAAACTGGAAACTTGCAACTGTATGCTGGTAAAACAACTTAAATCATTTTGTATTACATTGTAATACAATTTATAACCTTTTGGTAAAACACATTTTTTGTCCAACACTAGTGATCGATGTTGTCATGGGTGTGACAGTTTTGTGTGTAATGAGAAACATAACTGACAGCTGATAGTGTAATATGGTTGACTGCTAACATGTTAAAAGACTTCATCTCCTCAGACAGTGACTGTTTGCTGTCAGAGCATTCAGAAATTTCATACACAAGACAAGCCAAGGAATCAGCAAGGGAAATGTATGGTATGCACAGGACATCAGAGCAAGTAAGACAAGATAAAAGAACAGACAAATCCAACGACATCTAATTGTCACTTTTGATGAATGGTTTAATATCAGCTCATCCATACACAAGATGTTTAGTCCAGTTTTTAAAATAGTCATGTCCAAGGTCTTTCATACCTTAAAAGAGTGGATGTTAATCACTGACATTTACTGAATATGACCATCATGCAGAAGTATGTTTCTGTACCAAAGTAGGATAAAGCATTTCTTTACCAAAAGTAACAAAACATTGCACAATCTGACACACTGGATCTGAATATGTTGATATTGAATATTTGCTGACCTTTTGTTGTCTACCAGCTTGAGATTACAGGGGGGCGGGGCATGGGGGGTTGGAAGCCCGAGTTATGTTGACTGTTAATGATCTGCATGCCAGTTTCATGCTGCTTGGACGGGGGAAGGAAGGTGCCGGGGAGGTGGACTCGGATCCCACCCTGGGACTACGGGGGACAGAAAACATAGTCAGACCGAGGAACTTCCATCGGACACTTTATAGGAGTGACATTTCAAAAAAGAGAGAAGACACGGCATTAAAGGAGGGATCTGAGGTGCAATAAAAGGGCCAGGGAATAAACTATGAGGGCTTGGCTGGGTTTGTGACAGCTATGGAAGGGAGGACAGATGTGACTCAGACAGTGTTTCTCACTCAGAAGACGCTTGATAGGTTAAAGAAAGCTTAGACTACCAGTTTCCAGTAATAAAATGACATGACATGACCTTTTGTGAGGCTGTACAATCAAAACATGAAGAACAACAAAATGCAAACTTGAGCTCCTTGCAGTGATGGTGTCTTAAGTTTAAGTGCACAGTGTGAAGAAGTGTGCAGGTGCATGTGATGATATTCACGACACAATGCCAGTACCTTACCTTTCTACAATCTGCAGACAGTTATTCAATGACACCAAATGAATTTGTGGCTATAAACAATGACAGATGTGGAGATTGATAAGATGTCAAACTTACAGATTTAGTTAGTCGGTTTGTTCCAGCGTTGGCAGGGACATATTTCCTGAGAGGAGCGGATCCGGCACGGGCACCTCCTGCATACAGGGTACCTGGGAACAGAGGAAGAAAACAACATGTTATACTAGTATACAACAATAGTACACTGGGGAAAACAATACAGTCAAACCTGCCTATAGCGGTCACTCAAGGGACTGGCCAAAATCGACCGCTATGGACAGGTGGCCGCTCTATAGAAACGGTTGTTTGATTACGAGCAATAAGTGGCACATGTTTTCTGTACCCACTGAGAAACATTTATTCACATACATATACATGTACAGTCAAACTTGGTCTACCGACCACTTCCACAAGACGACCATCGGCTCAAGATGACTGCTTTCGGTAGGTCCGGATTTTTCCACAAGCAAATTTAAGTCCAAGTCGATCCATCGATCCGCCCCTAATCCGGAGCACATGCGACCAAAATGTTGCAAAAGACAACCGTGTCATTTTCAATTGCGCGGCGACATCATTTATCAGCAAATAATTGCGGTATTTCACGGTAAAATCAGCCTGTTAGGGTCGGATTCCTTGCAAGATGGCGCCTGTGAGGTCATAGGAATAGTCTACTGTAATGTGGGTGCAGCTGCATGTGTGAGTTATGATTTCACTCTACAGTAAATAATACAAAATGTAAAATTATTTCGTCAAAGAAGTTCTTTAAAAAAAGATAACAGAATATTCAAAGAATGGATGACTTTATAACCTTTTTTCAAAGGATAAAAGGCGTCTGTCTCTTTTTGATAAACTGCTCCCCCATGGTACTACTAGTGAAGTAACCCGAGTAAGCAAAGCGTCCCGCTAGGACCTCGCACAAATAGGCTCTTTTTGTCTGGAAATATCTGGCGTCTTAGCGGTTTTGGAAATTCAAAACCAACACCAGGAGCAAAATAAAACCATGTACAACATTTTCATGGGTAACACTGCAGCTATAATGACATTTTTTCTGCGGGGATTTGAAAGAAGGCTCCCGAATCTTGCGGCGACCATGCGCCGTGACCGTTATCGGCAGTGTTTCCAGACCCGCGGGACCGAAAATCGAGTGGCCGCGACCGCGTTGGACAGGTGACCGCTATAGCCTAATTCTTAATGCTTATGTCAATGGGAAAAATCCAAGGGATCGACAAAAAGTGACCACTATGGGCAGGTGGCCGCTATGCAAAGGTGACCGCTAATACAGGTTTGACTGTACTTAAACTCATGTTAAGGTCATGCAGATTTCAAAGTTGTCTTTGACAAATTAAAAAAAGGGAGTATCTCTTACAAATGATGACTTTTAATGCCTTCAAAATGGAAAGAGTTATTACAAAATTATCATACAATTTGAGCACATTGTCTACTGGTTAAAGATGCTGCAGACCATTAGGGAAAGGCATTTTTTCCTTGTTTTACATTGGTTTATGGTATTCTGACACACCAGCTCATGGTGGCGTGTGTTTACCTGGAACAGGATCAGGCCTGCCGTTCTGAGTGCGGGACTGTCTGAGGGCGCTGCTGTTGTCGTTCCCCATGATCAGCGCCCGCTCGTCTCCGTACTGCGGGTGGGTCGCCATGCCGGGATGACCCCCGTAGGGATGTTTGTCAGGGGACAGACTGGGTGGACTTTCCTTCTCTCTGCAGTGATGTGAAAGATAATGAAGCTTAAAGTTGTGAAATGCCTTCTGTAAACTAACATTTTCAATTTTCATCCATGTTATCAAAAAATAGAATCATTAGGGATGTTTTGATTATGTAATAAGAATGATGGGGATGAATGGGGGACGTGAAATTAGTGCACTCTGTACCAAGGAAAACTAAGTTTATCCATTTCTTCCAAGTGTTTTTCTATCATGGACTGATTGCAGCTGCAGGGTGCCCAGACTACTGCAGCAGCAGAACACAGTGGACTACTACTATTACTACTAAATGTTTTAAATCTCCATGCATCTTTACTTGACTTCAAACAGATTGTTGGAACAAGCCCTAACTAGACTTTGGTGGCAGCAATTATTCATACCCATCTGTCATCTCTAGATAATAGGACTGAACAACAGTACCATCTAATCTAATGCACTACATATCAATAAAGATAAAAATCATAAGTTGTATGTACTGTACCTTCTGAGGAAAGGGACCTGTGGCTGCTCTCGTGACGTCACGCCGCTGTGGCCGCGAGAATTCTGTCGGTCTGTGTCATCACCAAAGGGACTGCTAAACCTCTGAGTTTCCTTCTCCTAAGACATGAAGGGTAGGGTGAATTAATTTTAGTTAAACTAGCTAGAGCCTTGTAAGATAACTGGGCTCTATTACAGGATGAGAGTGCTCATGCAATTGAGATTGATAACACTTAACCAATGTCATGTCCATTCATACAAAACATTTTTTCAACCTTTGCCATTAGAATTTCCAAACCAATGGAGAACATTGAACAATCAACTCCACAAAAACTCACTAACAAAATTGTTTCTCAAATGCAATGCAACTTTCAACCCCTGACCTATCAACAGATGATATGAACAGTCAAAAATGTTACTTTTAGTTATTGTTTCACACCTGAATTTTTAGATAAAACGTTTAAGCAGGTGTAAGTTACCTGGTCTGTGCTGTTTTGTTCCCCCTCATCGTCTGAGCTGTCGTAACTTGGCACACTCTTGGCAAACCTGTGGGCTGCTGTTGTCCATGCAATGGCCTGGGGAAAGCAATTATACATATTGTCTTATAGTATATCTAATCAACCTACGTAGGTCAGCCCAACAATAAAAGCAGCAAATGACAATCACTACTTAATCCGCTGTTCAGTCCCTTTAAAAAATGTGTGTTTCTTTTTTAAAAAATGGGAGTACCTGTCCATTAGCTTTACACAGAATAGTGGTGCACTCCGGCCCTGTTCCCCACTTGTGTTGTTCCTTCCACAGGAAATCTGTCGGGGGGTTGTGCCGTGCTGTGCTTGCTGAAACCGCTGCCCAGACCTGGGGAAACATGCCAACAATGTCAACAATCAATAGGGGCCAGTGTTTTAATTGACGGATAAAACAGATCAAAAGTGAAAGCCATACAAAGAGCATTTATGCATTTAGATCATAAGCCGTATGTCTTGATGTTTGTTAAAGTTGACCATTGATAACACAGATATATCTGTGTAATGAAAGATCAACACTAAATTAGAAAATATGTGAACTACATAAAATATCATCTGATTAGCATTAGAAAAACTAGGATACAAGGATTTTTGATTCATAACAGCTAGTGAGCCATTAGCCAAACGTATAGCCAATCAGCACCAAGGACAGGGAAGGCCACGACCTGAAGTACCCTACAGCTATCCAACCAATCAGCACCAAGGAGAGGGAAGGTCACAGACTGCGTAACCTTCCAGCTGACCAGCCAATCAGCACCAAGGACAGGGAAGGTCACAGAGTGTATAACCTTTCAGCTAACCAGCCAATCAGCACTAAAGAGAGGGAAGGTCCCAACACCCATTGAATAAACTTGCAGGAACCCAGTATCATAGTTTGCATGAATGGTTCAGCAACAGATTTCCCCAAACTCAGATAATGGTTTCTCAATACTAAATGGTGATGTGGAGATGATAAAATTTTGACATTTCTTAGGTTTGAAATAAATATCCTTTATTTCAACTCACCGTAGCGGTCTGTGCTGCCTTGAGTCTTGTACGCGGCGGGAAACGGTACACTGCAACAGGATGTCCGCCCACGTTCTGCTGGATCATGTACCCGCCAATCTCTTCATCAATGTTTGTGGCTTGGTTAAAGATTCGCACAAAGTGGCCGTCTTGGTTCACTTCTAGGATCTTTAGGTTCCCAGTTGCACTGTGGGGATGACGAACACAATTCATACTAGATACTTCCAGGAACCACACAATTCCAGCCACATGTCCCAGATATAATAATTCTGACTCAGACAGTTTGTAGCTGGAATACCTTTATCTTATACAGGAACAAGATTATTTTAAACTTTAAGATTACAAATCCAGGAAAGGTTTGGTTAAGTGGAGCTCTGAGACAGCAAGTTGGAAGATGACTTCAAAGCCCATTCATGGATGATCTTTTTCTAACCTCAAAGAATCTAAAATCACACCAGTGCAGATTATAAGCTTATAAGAATGAACTAAAAACATGCACACAAACCTTGTTGTTGCGATGTGATAGTCATGAGAAGTGGACGACCACTGTGGGCGCCCACCAGGGGGGCTGGACTTGGGGTGGACCTTGGTGAACACTGTGTCCCTCTTCAGGTCGTTGAACATGGAGTCAAAATAGTCCCGACCCTGTCCGAGAGGTGCCACGGGGGTCGACTGAGGTCGCGGAGGCAGTTTGGAGATGTCTGGACTCCTGCGGTGGCCGATGTCACTGTCGTCAAACTGAAATTATACAATTTTTTACATTCAACATGGGATGACATAAAGTAAGAGTTTTTTTAAAGGTAGTTATTTTCAACTCTGAATTCAGTCTTTAATATAGAAACAAGGTACCATGGATTGGAAAAATATATTTGACTCCTTCCTTAGAATATATTCAAGTCCTTCCAATATTATTCATTATGCACATATGACAACAGAATTTTTCAAAGGACGAAATCTACAGTCAGTTTTGCACATGCAACAGGAGGGTACAACTTTTATTGTCCTTCCAATGGGCCCATCCATTCACACAATTTGGAACTGGTTACAGCAGAGGTCAGTGGGGAGAATTGACAATTACAAGAAAAGACAAGTACAGAATCAATTCTGCATTTTCTTCAAATCAAATGTTCCCTGCACGATGATGCACAGTGATCAGCAACTCTTCTCTTTCAATAACTGCATATCAAAGCCTGAACCTAACACTTACCCCCCTGGGAGATGCTGTGATGGGTCCGACAGGCTTGCTCCCCATGTGAGGGGCCAGCTGTCCGAAACCAGCTGGCAGCCCGCTGGGGTGGGCGGGAGATCTGACGATGGGCGCTAACGGGGAGGCAGAGCCGATTGGTGGGATGGGAACTGATATCTCAGGCTGGCTTCTTTGGGCCACCTCAATCCTGGAGTGAGATAATGATGTTGTTAACATTGAAGATGAAGCAAATGTTACATTCTTCCTCCATGACACAACTTGAATGTCTTTAACTTTCCCTTTTGTTCTGCAGCTGTTTCTATGAGTTCTACATTGTGGTTTGTCTGTCAAAAAGCCTGTAATCATCACTTCCATGAACTGATGAACATCACTTCCTGTTACTTGTTAAACTCTTTACCATTGCTTAATGATTTGACACATTAGACAGCAGAAGTGTAAAACCCAGCAAACTGAATCTTGCAGAAATTGCTAGATAATATCATCCCCTTTTCCTCCCAAGGTTTCCCACCTCTTGTCCTCGTCTTGCAGCATCCCTCGCAGAGCCTCCATCTCTGTTCTCATCGGTGTTCCCTGTGCGGAGACGTGGTCGACCTCCCTGACCTTGGCGATGAGAAGGTCCTGCATCTGGCGCAGTTTGTCCTCCATGTTCCGCAGGTGGGACCGTGAACGGAACCTCTCCTGGTCCAGCGACTCCTGAAGCGACCTGCTCAGCTCCTCCGCGTGGGACAGCTGTGGGGGATATGGGTGGCACATCATGTCTTTGCACTATATCTTTAAAACTTCATGATTAATTACTATCTTTGAATGTATTTTTCATTTTTCTGTCAAACACAAGAACCATTCATTGCAATGTCTTTTAAGAAGAAGAAAAAGAAAGAGAATAGCTTTATTGCGCAACTATTGCAACAGGTACAATGTATGGTAACTTGTACATACATGGCAGTTGAACTATTGCTAATACATGTATCTAACAATTAAAGAACTAATCTAATGTACATGTAGCTCTGCATGCTAATACCACAGAACAGTATGTTGATAACAGTAAGCTTCTTCAGGAACGTATAAGTAAGGATGATTACCTGGCTACAAAAAAAATCATAATCTTAGACTAATTAAACCAGTAAGGAAGTTTATCCCACCTTGACCTCTAAGCTCCTGATCTGGGACCTGAGGTCGTTGACCGTGATTAGCAGTTCTTGGTTCTCATTGGTCAGGGAGGTGATGGTGCTGTTGGACACTTCCAGCTGCTGATGGAACTCACGGAACTGGACAGACACACAAACACTGGTCAGCTTCAGAGGCAGTGGCAACTTTCTCTTCTCTTCAAACAGACCGTTCAAAAACATTAAAGATGCTGGAGTTTGAGTGTACATGTAGTTCATAGACATTATCAGAAATGGAATTTCTAATCGACTTACCTGCATGTTACAAATCATACAATTATACCATACTAAGTCATACCCTAGGCAGACATATAGGGAAAATATATTGTTTATGTTATTGGCAAAGAAGACTTGACCAATTAATTCAGCCATTTTTGCCATCAGGTATGCAGTCTGGACAAATGGTTACCCAGTAAAATTTTAAATGAAGATGTGTGAATCAAAATCACACCTTCCATTCTTTTGGTATGTCATTAGGAATAATGGTTTTGATTGGGATTGTGATCTTGTATGCAGAGTACAGTAGTGTTCGGAGTAGCCACTTATTGTCACAGGTAATTTCTGCCAATAGTATTCAGTCTGTTGCATCACAGGTAAGCTACTATTTTTATCGATATACTGATTTATACGGTACAAAACTAACAGCTTTATACAAGAGTTACATTAATAAGTCATTTCCTTAGCATGAAAGGTCATCTGTGTTGGTATCATTATCATTATCACAAGCCATTTCCTTCATCTGAGCTGTAAGTCTGGCAAAAATGGTTTATCTGTGAAATCTATTAATTTCATTGATGTGCCAATTTATTGCACAAAGACTGGCAGACACGAATAATGATTCACGGTAAAAGAACAGCTGCCTACTATACTCACCCCAGCGTTGTACTTGGACTCCACCTCGTTCTGGTACTTCCTGATGTCAGCGTCGCACGCGTCCTTCACCTTCTGGATGATTTCGGCGGCGTTCCGGTCCCCTCCGCTCATCTCGCGTACCTTTGCTTCCATTGCCAGAACCATGGCCTCCGACCCCTCCAGACGGGCCTTCAGGTCATGGGTGTCCTGCAAAACAAATTTCAATTATACTTCTTGTTGATTATACTGTAAATTCATTTATTTTTGCTGTGGTTTTATTTCACATTAGGTTTTTGCTATGTTTTATATTCGTGGTTTAAACAATTCTGAAGTACAGCAGTCTGATACAAGGGAGGTACATGTATATATATTTGCAGTGCCATGGATTTGTGGTAGAGCTACCACTGCGAAAATAAAAACCATTGCAAAAGTTTACTAAATTTACAGTAGCTGCTCAGAACAGCAAGACCTAAGGTTAGTACTTTTCAGGGCGCTTGTACCATTGCAATGCTTCAACTTTTATGACATTGCTGATAAAGGTGCATTGAACAAAAGCAAATAAAGCCTATAAAATTGATGACTTACTGCTCCATGGATCTGGTCCCTGAATGACAGCTGTTGCTGCATCCTGTTGATTTCCTCCTGGGCCTCCATCCTTCGTAGTTGCTCCGCTTCTAGTCTGTCAATCAAAAGAAGCATACTTGTTATCAGGGGTTATCGTTAAATGTATAATGTTAATATTTAGTAATATATGATTTTGTGTGTGAGCCTGAGATTCACACCCATGACCACCTGTGCTCAGAATTCCTGTGTTAAGTTTGTCTGGTATGCAAGCCTGTAATATGAGTGCATCTGAAGTTTTACCAATCTAACTTCTGCAACAAATTTTGTTTCCAAGTTATGCTACTATTTATCCCTCTATGTGATTTTGGGACTGGAAAATTGACCTAAACAGATCATCCCACCTCTCTGGATCCGACAGTCTGTCAGCAAGGAATAAGTGAACAATACTGTTACTGACAGTAACAGTTTTATTTCTGTATAATATCATTGCAAATGTAGAGCAACGGTAAAAGTTATCATAAGAAAATAATATGAGTTACTTGTCTTTGTACCTGTTATATCATCCTGGAGGTAAAATAATTTAAAAGACCTTCTTGGGAAAACAGATATCATCAAAAAGAAAATGTTGTGAGAAGCTTTGTTTAAGTCACTAATCAGATTACTAATTCGTAAGAAAATCTATGAATCAAAACCTCATATTTTATCCATATCCTGGTGAATTAAGATATACTGTAGAGCTTACCGTTAATGATTCAGCCAGACCTTAGTTAGATTCTTTGCCTACAAGTTGAACTGTCACTTACTTCCTGTTCATTTCCTCATAGTTCCTGCGAACATGATCTAACTCCCTCTGTTGGGACTCCAGTGCAATGGTGGGCTGCATGGCAGCAGTCCGGGCACCCTAAAGACAAGAAAAATGAACTTGTAGGGTACAATCTTTGCATGAAAATAGTAAATTCTATCTTTTGAAACATTAGGGGTTATAATGGCGAAGCCTCTTGTCCCAATTTTTTAAGCGCCACTAAAATTATATATGCATTCGTTCTGGAAATACATGTCGGACACTATAAACAGGATTTCAGCTAGCAGATGTGATACTTTGTAGAGCACAGAATTTGTAACTAGCCTTCCATTTATGTTTTGCACATCTAATAACATCACCTCCTGTAAGTTCTGACCTGTATCTCAGCATCCTTCTGTGCCAGCAGATGCCCACAGTCGTTCAGCTCCTGCTGTTGGCGGGAGATCTGCTGGTTACCGATGTTCACCCTGATGAGAAAGGGGCACACAGAACAGTTAGGATATCAAAACAAAACAGTTTCAAAATGAAAATACCAAAACTCATAATATATTGCCAATGACGGCATTGTGGGAGTCTACTGTCAGAGAGCTGCCTCTTTCAAAAAAGAACTGTGGAACACTTTGACTATGATAACTGATTACTCGACAGCTGAGAAGTGAATCTGTTTCATTTTAAATTGTCTTTTCCACTCACTTTCTGAATGTTACTTGAATATATGTTTAATTCTGGACATCCTTGTAGCTTTGAATCTGATACATTGTGTGCAGAGTTTGGCAAAGCAAAGGTCGTCCACACACATAACATATAGATCCATCATGATTGATGGCCATGAATAAATGGTGGCACATCTGACCTATCCTGAAGGTCGTTGGCAAGTCGTGAGTTCTTGCTGTTCTCGATCTCGAGGCGCGACCTGTCCAGGCTGACCTCCTGCAGCTTCCCACGCAACTCCTCGACCTCGTGCTCGTACAGGGTCCGCAGCGTCACCATCTCCTCCTCGAAGATCTTGGTCTGCGCCAAGATGCTGGCCGTGTCATTCTGAGGGATTGTGGGAGAAATACATATGAAGTCACCAACTTTTCACTGCTATTTTGTCTGGAATGTCAACATTTTAGGATTGATAAAATCTTCATAGAGATTTATGACTTTTTGATTAAACAGTTATTTTTGATGATAATTTTGCAACATTGCAACAACTTTACATAGAGTCCATTCCAAGTCACCGCGAGGGTTGTTATTGTCATAATTTAGAACTATTTTCAAGTTATTGTTATTATTTGTGTAAGAGATTTGATACTTTTGAAATATTTTGAATGTGATTTCAACTTTCTAAATATTTCTTAAGTTTTCTAAAACTTTAGAAATATTCATGATGTAGAATATGATATTTACAATGGTTTCTAAATAATGGTAACAGCATTGTACCATTATTTACAATTATTTACAATTTCTTACCATTTTCTACCATTATTTGTAACATCTCTATAAATAGGTCAGAGGGCTGGGAAGAAAGTAATTCACACATCCTTGCGAAGTTTAGGGAAGAATGCTTTCCACAAAGGACTGAGCGGTGTCCTGCAGTGAAGTCTAAAGATGTACAAAGGCAGACAGAAGGGCCAGATTAGCACCTACCTTTATGGGGGCAATCACCATTCTACCATTGTTAACCATTTTCTACCATTTTTTGTTAATATTTCTAAAAGTTGAATAATCACATATATGTTTAGAAATTATTACAAATAAAGAGGTTTTTGTGCAGTTACTTTCAAAATATTTCTAAATCATCTAATCAAATTCAAATAAATTCATATTTTTGTATTTGATCTTTTAGAAAAATTTAGAACTATTGTCAGTCAGATATTCTTTTATTAGAAATTTTTCAAAATGATTACAAATATTATTATAAAACCCTCGCGGTGACTCGGAATGGACTCTATTGATATCATTGGAATGTAATATTCAAAAAGTTAGAATACTTATAAGTATTACCAATCTGGTCTACAAACTAGATAATTTCCAGTTGGAATATACTTGTCCATAGATATTCAGAAGATCCAATTAGTACCGGTAATGAATTTACACAGTGCAATCTTTTGAAGTCAACATTTTAGGAAAGGGAACTTTTGGATAAAAAGATTATATTATAAAATAAATTATTTTTTTATAATAGTGCATGGCACAGACACATATCACTGGAATACAATGTTTTCAAAAATCTTGACTACAATTTGTTTTATCTCAAAACACAATGATTGATAATCCCTTCATGCATTCAGTTTTTTCGTCCACTTGGTCAGTGGTGAAACGATGGCAGTTAATGTAGGATGCAAACATGCTGTTGGGCTGCGGACCCACCTTCTCATGGTATCGTGGCGACAGCGACGTACTCATGACGACTCCTGGCGAGGCAGAAACACAAAGAAAACATTGTGTCAGAGACTGGGAGTGGTTGGTAAATACCCCATTACATTCAATGAGGCATACACAGTCCATACATACCTGTCACCATAATAGTTAGGCTTTACTTAGGGGAAACATCATTTCAACACAAATCTACAAAGGTACTGTAAGATGAATCCAGGACATAAAAATTTCCTTTTTTTCACAGTGCATGGACCAAGTTTTGAAAAATGACTTTTTCTATGAAAAGAATTAGCCAAAACATTTTTGAAATCAATAAAATCTTTACATGTAAAAAGGTGAAACGAGCAATGGGTATTGATTAGTCTAAGGTAAATACCACTTTGATTCATAGTTGGCTTCCCTTGAATGAGTAAAGAAAGGAAAACTAAATGAGTTGTACAAAGTTCAACACCCGAAGTAAAGAAGGAGACTTTAATTGTGACAAATTGAAAGGTCATTTCAATACAGATCTCAGCATGGTACTTCAAACAACATCACTTGATTAATTAGCTAAACATTCCTTTAAATGGTTGACATAGTTACTTGAATAAAAAAAGTTATTGATTCAATTTCATTGCAATCATAACGATTTCTGTGTTACTCTTCCACACGATTAACAATCTAAGACATTGGAAATTTGAACAAATTGCTAATGGATTAAACCAGTGATCAACATATATATGGAGAAATTCAAACTCTACAACTGGATAAATATTCGGAGATTTATTCAGTGATCAACGTAGTAACGCAACATGTTTAGGTCCCCAGGATTGTCCTCTGTTTGTTTTGAGGAATGCACCATGGCAGTGAAATCGCATTTAGCAAAAGCTTTCAGATGGCTAACCTAATAACAACTACAACACAAAAGAAAGTGAAAAGACATGAACAATCGTGTTTCACAACAGGTGGATAAAGGTGTATTGTTACCTACATGTATGACCAGGTAAGAGCTTAGAAACACACCTGTTTGTTCCAAAACTGACAAAACTTGACCAGGACTTGGCTTAAACAATGTCAAGTGGAGGGCTTACTTTTTATTTCCTGCTCTGAATTGGCTTTTGAAACAGTACTATTCGTTCGAGGGTCTGGTTTAAGTATCATCTCGAGAGAAATGTGATCTCTCCCTAAAACCACCTGATACATTATCCTACCCGGTACCTGTTACACCTACATGCCCTCCTTGGGGAGTTGAAAGCCTGACATTAAAAATTCATGCAAATTAGAGGTATGAAATTAGTATTTCATGGAACTATAACCCCGAACAAATCACTGGGACTCCACAGGCGTGTAGATAATGGTCTGTTACACGACAATCATGGCCACTTGTTGCTGGGATTGGTAAAGTAAGCAAACTGGTTAGTAAAAACGACCCAAACTTTGTCGACATAATTTTCTAAACAGACAAGAAAATCGCATGCTCACCGTTGTGGCTTTATGTCTGTGCTTCTTCACAGTCTAAAGGGCTTCTCCAAACCCTTATTCCACTTGATGTTGGGTCGCTGTGCTCTTGTGGGCAGCCAAGTGGGAGTGTTTGCTGCGGGAAACTATAGCTTGGTGCTTTTGTTGTCGGTTGCCAGGTGCGAAGGGGACGGTGAACTTTGGCCCGGGATAGCGGGACAGCAGGGGGCGGGACCATTACCGCTGCCAAATGTGAAACTATTTTGGCAAAAAACAAATATTTGAACTATATCAACGGTACTGATAGCACAGTAGTAAATACAAAGTCACGAAGCAAATATACACAATTTTTTCAATGGCTTTGGTAATATTTTCAACGTGTTGACAAAGCATAGCACATTCAAGTTGTTCACTACGTTTGGATGATGAGTTTGACAGGTGGCGGGAGTGAAGCGCCCTCAGCAGACCACTAATGGTACTGCATCATGTCTGAGACGTTTTGAAGCGACGTTTGGCGGTAGAAGCCGTTATAGCACCTGACAGCTGGAGATTGTGCAACACATTTACGGTGGCGAGAGCGGACAAAAAACGGGGCATATGACATGTCATGACAGGCATATGATAACTATCTTCCCCACAAACCTCTGCTTGGAGAGTAAATTCATTTTCCTTGCATGAGTGCAGGTTGCCCTTATAGCTCGAATATGGTAATTCAACACTATCGGCTGGACTCTATGTCAAGCACATTGAGCACTAATACTTTAAAAAAAAATTCCGGGCCTGAATCTTTCCTTGCTTGCTTTATTTCTGAAAAATTGTAAACTATCCCCTGTTTTAAAAGTGGTCTCGTCCTGCCATCTCTCAGCCTGTGGCCATCCCATGGTGCCGTGCGCGCAGTGTTATCGGAAGTGTCGAGCGGGCAAAACGGAGGTGATTCCTCGGCCGGGAAGCTCAGCTTTCCCCGCGGTTTACTCCTCACATTTACGCTGATCTCCGGCTCTGAATCTCCCGGAAGCGTGCCGTGATACGAGGGAATTCGGAACTCGCAGAAAATAGGGCGTGGGGCGGTGAATCACCCGCTGAAGCGTATTGTATAACGGTAGACAGAGAGAGGTTGCTGTACGTACGGAAAACCGTGTTCACGTTTGTCGTGCAAAATCGTGCCCTTGGAAAGAGTCCAATTGTCTTTGCTGATATCCCCGAAGACTGAGCTTCATCCCTTATTTCCTCCAATAGGTAAGTCTCCTTGAGTTATGTTTATGTCAGGTTTTCAAACGAACATTACACGGCGTTTGCCAGACTCCTCTCAGGAAATATTTACTGGGTCAAACGACATGAAACACCCTCCACTCCCGCGGTCACGGTCACTTGAGTGACGAAATCTTCCGGGTCCAGCTTAAAAATCTGTTCAAAATTCTCGAAAACTTGAGAAAAGCCTCAATATTTGAATAGGAAGCCATACAGCGTTGTCCTGCCAACGTTGGATCTGACGTGTACAAAGAAAAATTGCAAAGAAATTGCTGGTAATTTGCGCCTAAGTGCTGACTTGTCGTTCAACACGTAACGTGTCAGTGCTAACCGCTAGTTAACTATCTGTTAAATACATGGTTGGGCTTTCCTCTGACAGAGCACAACTACCTATGGAATAACATGTCATCTGTGTTGTTTCTATGATAGTGTTGTTTAGTTAGTGTTTTCCTCTGTTATTTTACTGTTGGTGTTAGTACGCGGGCGTCCAAGGAAGGTACATCAGGTCATGACCTCTGCGGAAACCCACCTCCCCTCTACACGGATTACCACAAAACTGTTAATTAGTCGGAATAATTATGACTTTTCACTGGATTTGGAGAGAAAATTGGAGCTACTAGTACATTAGGTTCAGTGGCTTCTGAATGATACATACTCAAGAAGTAGAAGTGTATGTTGTTTGAGATCAGAGGAGGGGTAATCTTTTAGAGATTGCTATTTTTACCAGTGATCAGTGTGACTGATAGTGTGTGTGGGGTGCCCTAATTGGGCAGAAACCATATTGGAGAAAGTAATTAGCCATTTGATTAGATAAGGTTGCAAACTGTAATAATCATTTTTAAATCTTGGTCTTGGTTGCTTTTTCTTTGATATGATTTTGAGTATTACAGGCAAAGATGAACACTATTACTGTTGCACGCATCAAAATACAGTACATGTACTATGAAACTGTTACCGGTAAGTGTTCGGCACAATTTTCAGCATTAACAGCTTACAGGCAAAGTGTAAATCTTTTCGGCACACACATAATGATCGCTGAGTCAACTATGAATCATCAACATCCCCAAGTTTCCTTTAACTTTAAAAGTCATGTGTATAGCCTTTATGCAGTCTGTCATACCTTATGTTGTACTGTGAAGTAAAAACATGGTATTGGATAAGCTGTGGCTAAGACTTTAAAAGCTGTTAGGTAAACCATGGAGTTAATGTTGGGATGTGGTCCAAGGAGGCTGAAACACCATATCATGTAGCCAGGTATTTGGGTCATGAGCTGTTTTTTTAGGATGGGCTAGAAAATGCCATTTTGTTGTTGCCTGCGCTGGAAAAGTCCAATCACCCTTGTCACTTAATTACTTACATAAATGTAAAATTTGGGGCTTGTCTACAAGATTTAGGAAATAAATGTGCAAGTGTGCATGCATCACACTAACATGGATGCCTTTACTCCAAGGCTTGACGGTAAATACCTTTGTCTGCATCAGGTGTCTCCTTACATGTATTTGCTAAATATTTTGGCATCTGCATTTAACACAACTCTGGAATGTTCGTTTGCAGCCCTGCCACCCTTCATTTAGGTCTACTGTCGCAAGACTGTGAATCAAAAAGCTAAATACGGTTCTTCGCCTTTTCAGATGTGTCAGTGGCCTTATCAGGTCCAGCTGGCTGTTCATAATTGCTCTTTTGACACCTGGTTTGGTTCCAAACATAGTGGGCCAGGTGAAAGGGGACATCTGCATGCCCCAGAGACACTCAATACTGAGGATTCCTCATGTTTTATTCCTTCCTAATGTCACCTGGGACATGCTAGGCTGCCCTGTGCTTACATGGCACTAGTGACTAGGCACAAGAATGGCCAAAGTGGGGCTGACTTGTTTACTGTTTACCACAAGCATACCCAGCATTGCATCTTCAAATGGTCATGGGGATGTCAGTAGTTGCATGTATTGTAGGTTAATGATGTACTTTCAAACTAGCTTATAGCTTATTGTGCCAAGAAGAATCCCTTACAGTAAGGTACATTCAGTCAGTCAGCCCAAGGAGGTTTCATAATAAAACATAATGCATACAGTTTGAAAGTAAAAGTACTTTCCTGCGGAAATCAGTTTACATGCAATCTGAATTTACATAGTTATTAGTATATTACCATTTTTCGATCACTCCAGAGTTCAGACATATGCAGTAACCTGTATCAGTTTACAGCTTGAATGTGAAAATTTAAGAATAATCTTAATTGCCTATTTTAGTACATCTAATTTGTGTGTTAAGCATCTGAATCTGAGCTGAGTAGATGGTTGAATTGTCTTGCTTTTGTTTTAGGAAAGTCACATGTACGTATGTTCATTTAGTTCAGTTAGAATGTCACAAATGTATAGAGGTAAAGGGCTAAAATGAATGGTTTTACAATTTAGTATGCTTCAAGATCCCATTTTCATATTGTCCCTCAATGTGGGACTGGTAGCTGTGTGCCACCTGTATTTCTGTACTTCTAGTCAGCAGAGGGAGGCCTTGTCCTATTTCACGGTTCAGCCCTATTTCTTTTGGTAAACAGAAGCACTGTAGGTTCTGTACATCTTTGACACAGACAAGGACTGGCCCCCTTTCATTCCGTCTCATCCCAACAAAGAACACACTCCAACTGAGAGCACACGGTCGGTACATTTTTGGTTTTAGTCTTTTGCTTGCCATGGAAGCAAGGTTCGGAGGTCATGGGAATAATGCAGATGACTTTTGCTGTAGAACCATATTCATTGCCAGAATGACAGGAGTCATCTGTTATGGGTCAGCTGTGTTAGTTTTAGCTTTCGTACATACTCTGTTTGGTATATCAATGTCTCATGATATCATTTGTTACATTTGATGTATATTGATCAGCTAGATGTCTTGAACTTGAAGGAATACTTGTTGCTAAACTGTGGTAACTGGTGACTGGAAACATAGATGCTTTACATAACTTATGTTATGTCATGTATTTGCAAAAATGTTGTTATCAATTCTTGTATTTGCTTTATACCGTAATGCATTTGTTTCTTTGATAAAGAAAAGTAGTCCAGATTCTTTTTTTCTTGATTTTTCATACCAGCAGGCATGCCGGATGAAGACAGAATTTCAGACTTTCCATTATTTCCTTACTGAATATACATGATCATGTGCCTATTGTTATCTCAAAAACAGATCAAAATCCGCGCCACTAGCATATCATCTAATGCTGCATGGTATGACTATGAGTGGATTTTTCCATTCAGGATTTCCAGATTACCTAAAGATGTCTAGATATAGATTCTTTGTGTTGGTAGGTTAAATGTGGCATGATCTGTGGTCTGTAAGTCCCTTGCTAATCACCTGTAGTATTGTGTTTTGATCCCATGTGCTCATTATGTGGTCGTTCCAGGTGGGGGATTATTGTGGGATTGTCTCTTTCTATCTTGTTAGTCATTTCCCCAGGGCAACAATAATCAGGTGACTGTGCAACTGCATTTATGTCAGTCTGAAATTAGAGACCACGATGCGCACAATACATGACTGCAGTTAATTATATGATAAAGGCTATAATGAAGCTACATGCAAATGTACAATGTACATGTTTATGTAACAGGAAAGACCCTGGGATAAAATCTAGACCTTTTTAAAATATCTGAGCCAAACAACTTTGCTTTTGTAATGAGACATACATGTTTATATGCCAATCTTTCCAATTTACAGTAAAGAGTTATTTTTCATCAAGAAGGAGGAAAATGTATCTATCATTGTGCTTACTGAAGTCAAGGACATTATATAATGTCCTTGCTGAACATGCGTACATGTTAACCCTTCAAAAGTTACAGGCACAATGATACTCTATTTAGTACATTGTATACATTTGTCTGTGCCACAAAAATGGTTTAAAAATACACATGTATTATATTGTGCTTTCTCGAATACTGCCATTTTCACTATAGAGGTCACAGGAACAAGTGGATGTACATGTAACAGTGACTAGTACTCATCTGTTAAGCCTTAATGCCCAGTAATGGTGCATTCATCTTTATGGCCCTTCCTAAGTTTAGACGTATACAATTGTATGCTTCCGTTTACATGTAGCCATATGTACCATGAGTCATGACTCAACACCATTGTGCTGTTGTGAGTTTGTTTGTCCTGTTGTGCAGACGTCAACGGTATTGTATTGAGACCTGATTGTGGTCAGCAGCCCCTATTTTCTGTAGCAACAGCGGGACTCACAGTTTCCAGAAGTTATACAAATAAAAGTATAGCCCAAGTCACTATGGAGATGGGTCATTTGCATTGTAGTGCTGCTTGTGTCTTGGTAATGCTTTGGAACTGGGAGGTACAGCCTTGGCATGTAGATTATATTGGCTTTGGGCTCCTGCAGGTACAGTAGTTGACTACAACAGGGCTTTAGAATGGTTAGCGTGTGTATCTGTTCTTGAGAAATAAAGTTGCTGCCTGGTCTGTCCTGAAAATAAGCAATAACCTTGTTACATGGTTGTCATTTGTCATAACAGTAAGGCTCTCAGATTCAGAACTAGCACTGTTCTTTTTTTTTCCAGAACATTAAAGTTATGCTTATGTTTTAGTGGACCCAATGACTGTCACATTAATGATGGAATGTCCCACAGTGACAGAACCATTGGTGTTTGGTCATGTGTAAGGAAGTGATTCCGGATGGCAGCTTTGTCTGTTAGGAAATTACCTCAGATAATGGAGACAGGTTCAAGGGCAAGACCCCTTAATTACTTACAATATATCATTTCTTGTCAAGCAGTAGTACAAACTCACTACAAGATCTACATCGAAGTAAATGTATTCAGAGTTTGTTTATTTATTATAGAACTAGTAAAGATCTCCAGAGAAAAGTAAAAATTGTTGACAATGGTTACAGCCATTAGGGTTTCTTGTTTTATACTTATCCCCCAAGTCGGGTTAGAGGTCAGTTTATACAAAACTTCCTTCTTGCCCCCCACATGTGCAGTCTAAATCCCTAGAGTACCCAACCTAACAAACCAGAAAATAGGTCCACAATGGACTATTTGTTAATACTGGGTAATCTAATCACACATTGTGAATACAGTCTGTATAAATACATGTACATTTTCTTTTCCACTGCTCTAAAAAGGCCTTTATTTTAGTCACTAGGTACATTTGCACCACTTGTATGCAACTTAAAGTTATTTCTTGAGTAGAAAAATGTAAAGAGCTCCAAGTTCACTATAGAGTGAAAAGAGCACATAAAGTCAGAACACTGAGTTATTCACACCTGTCTGGCAGCACTGCCCACTTGTTTACAGGAGTCCTGCATACACACTTCACACAAGGGTGCCGACCTACTGGCTAAAGTTTGGGCCAAACAAGTGGTCACAACGACTCCAAGTAATCACTGTAATGTGTATCTCCTTCATACACCAACCTTTGACAGTGGCACTTTTGCTTCTTGTTTGTAAGTAAAAGGTTTTGCACAAAGATAAGAAGAATGTATCATTATTATTATATACTATAAGGTGTGCAAGTTATCTTGTAGCTGATGTATAATGCTTGACAAGGTTTGAGGGGTATTGGTTGTCATTGTTATGTTGAAATACAGTTCTAGTGATTTGTTCAAAGCATTTGTAGAGAGGGACACACAGAAGTATGCATGTCACCAAGGAATCTTTCTGTGCTGGTAGTGGTACTTTCCAAAAGGTATGTTGTACAAACCACGTGGTATGTACATTTGAAAAGTAAGGTTTCTATCCTATTGTATTCCTGTTTAATTTTTTCCATGGACAATCTCAATTTTGCTTGTTCTATTTTTAATGTGATGAAAGCAGGAATGAGAATACAACCCCTTCAAGGGCCTTCACATTGCCCACAAAAACCCTTCTAGCTTACTAGATAAATAATACCAGGACATTGAATACAGCGGTAGGAGGGCTGAGTCATTCTGTAAGATTGTTGATGTGACATGTAACTTGGCCCATCCATTCTTTAGCCTTGTGTTCCTTTGCTGATTGGCAAACAGTTCAGCTTCCCGGTGGAGTTACAGTTATGTGGTGCCTTCATTATCAGGGTGACCCCCGGACATTGTTGTGAACAGACGTCATGTCGTGAAGTCAGAGATACTGCCTTATCTACAGTTGTCCCACACTGAGAGAGACTGAAACAGGCTTTATGCAAGAATCTTGTGTGATACTGATAGAAGGATACCAATCAATCAATACACATGATGTAGGAATGTCGGACGACTCGGCCCTTTACCAACTCGGCCCAGTCAACTCGGCCCATTTCCCTAGTCAACTCGGCCCATCTCCCTAGTCAACTCGGCCCATCTCCATAGTCACCTCGGCCCCAAAACCTCAAAGTCAACAGTTTGAAGTTCTCTGACAAAAAGACGTGGTCTGTATTAAATCAAGTTGATTGCCTATTAACGACGGTGGTATGGGTCTCCAAAAACCTCAAATTAAGTCAACAGTTCGAAGTTTTCTGACAAAAAACATGGTCTCTATGAAAATTATGTTGATTGCCTATCAAAAGCACCAGCGGTATGCAGCTCCAAAAACCTCAACAAGTCTAAGTTGTCCAACAATTAGGCAAGGAGACATTGTTACTTAACATGTACATGTATGTTACTACCCATGACACGGCGGGTAGACGTTAGAAATTGCAGTCATGAGGTTGTGGTTTAGAAGGTGGTTTTTTTTTTTTTTTTGGTGGAAATTTGGCGATGGGCCGAGTTGACCTCGGCAATGGGCCGAGTTGACCACCGCGATGGGCCGAGTTGACCAGATTTGCGATGGGCCGAGTTGGAAATGGGCCGAGTTGTCCTGATACCATGATGTAGCTACAATCGTCATGCAGTAATACCAGAACTTTGAAACAAGATAGAGTTGGAAAAGGATTGGCAGATTTGGAGGTTGTCTTGGTGGATTTTAGAATTGTGCTGGTACTGCATGTAACTCAAGACAACCATTGTACTGCAACTGACTAGATGTGAATGAATGTTTTGCTCGCGTCTTTCATTGAATATCATGTAATTCAAGTTGAGAATATTTGGTAGGACTTGACATGTATATTTTTCTTTACTGTTTTATAAATACTTTTGATGCAAATAAAACATAAAACATCAGAACAATAAATTTTATAAATAATTTTGATGTACATAAAACATCAGAACAATACATACTCTTTAAAGTCTTTACATATAGGTCATGGACTATCTTTATTCTTATGCAAATGACAATTATGTTTGTATTTGAATTTGTTTGATCCAACCATTGTTACACAGTCACATGCCAGTCATTGCTAGCTCCCTGTGTCAACATGTGTCAGATTAGTTTATTCATGCCTGTCAATATCAGCTGTCCTGTTGATGTGATGTTTTGTTTTTTCCTGTAAGTGTAATACAGGTTTGAGGTTCATGGCTGGAATTAAACTAAAAGGAAGCAACAACGTCATCCTCGGGGTTTAGATATTGAGGTGAGTCAGTTTTTGACATGTACATGTACATGTACGGTATATGCTGCACTGCGGCATTGTGACAAGGTTTTTTTAAAATGCTATATCTTCTGATGTCCAAATTTAACTAATGTAAGTAATTCTCAAACCTCTTGTATTTGTGAGGTAATAAACAATAGTGTAAGATAACTGACTTCTATTCAAAGGTTTCAAATCATTGATAGTTTCCCTAAACAAGGACATATAATGTCATTGATGTAATGTATCCACTGTCACTTTGTGTTTCTGCCCTCACACTTACACTGTTACATTTGCAAGATCCTGTCGCACATCAGACCTGTTGATAAACTGTGTACCACCTGCATGCTCCACATACATGAACCATAGTTCGTGCAAGAAACGAGTGTTGATTTTATAGAAATCCTAGAACTGTGCCGTTGCAAGAGAAGATGCTCAGCAGCCATAGATGCAGACATGATGATGATGATGATGAATGTTTTATAAAAAATATAACCCACTCGCAGCCCATTGGCTGAATTGTGGATTCGTACCACACTTGCGAGTGAACATCATGATGTTCCACTTGAAGCGCAGCCAGTAGATACCCATGTAGGGTAATGAGGCTGTACCATGGTTGGAGGTGTGTGGCAGGCACCTGTACATTCTTGTCCACACAGGACCCCCCACCACCTCCTCAGTCCTGAATTCTTCCCCTACTGAAGATCTGGTACCAATTACAGTCATACAGGGAACCAAATGATTCAGGAAATCTTGACCAAGAATCTTGACCAACTCTTGCTGGACCTCACCTACATTAGCGATGGTTTGAGATAGTTTAGCCTGCATGCCAGACCCCGAATCTCTAAAATTTCTATCACGTGATAGATGATTTTGAGATTCGGGGTCTGGCATCCAGGCTAGAAAAAGGTACTAGTAGTCAGCAACAGAAAGTTAATCAACTATTATCAAGGAAGAAAGGGTAACGAGTATGAAGCAGTAAGTATGATTGGATCTCAGTATATCTTCCCTTTTATTTCCCCTTCTTGTTGCCTTTAATATGTCTGTCTACTCCAGCTGTAGTCCCTCGAGTCCCAGTAGGAATAACTCGGTAAATCGTAAAGACAGGCATTATCTTGGTTTTGTTAAGGTGCCATTGTGTGAGTGACTTAACGGTATGGTCTTGTCCTCTCCCTCTCAATAATTCATGCCATCCACATGTTACTGATCCCATTTGGGGAATGGAAATAGTTCAAGGCCAGTTGGTATCAAAATGTATTTGATGTGTACGAAGATTGTTGATCATGGTTTGGGAGCCCATATTGTAAATTTTTGTTGTTGAATCTGTCATGTCTTAAAAAGAAAACTTTTATTAGTTTCATGTCATGAAGTGCAGACTTTTTGGAAAGGCGGGTGTATATTCTTTTTCTGTACCGAACTACTGATAAGCAACTTTCCATCCCATAATGGAGGGACAGGTCTGCTTTCAAATCAGTGGAAATACCATCTTAAGTGTATATACACACAAGGTCCTTGATTTACTCTTTAGGGTAGGTTATGAACCAAGTAAGAGGATAAATCTGCCAAAGAAAGATTTTTTGTCAAGATTAGAAAAGGGGTGAAAAAACACATTCTGAATATAACAGTATACTATGATGACTAAGTACATGGATACAGAGATTTTTCATTCGTATTACTGCAAATGATGAACAGCAGTCATATTGTAAAGTAAGGTCTTATAGACCATACAGACTTGAACTCTTCACTTGTTCCAACACTGAATATATATTGCTACACCTTTCTGACTTCCCCAGAACTCCTGAAGTTTATGGGAAGGCCACACGCAGTGGTCAAGTTTATCAGTAACAAGCTATGGTGGGACAAAAAGCAGGCCTGCTTCAGAAGGGATCTAATTCTTTGTGACACAAGAAAGGAATATCTTACAAAAGCATGTTCTGTTTCTTCTTGTCTAATAATTGGGTAGTCTCTACAGTTGTGGTAACTTGTACTAAATTGCCAGAGCTAGCATAGAACCTGCACAACTATTACAAGAGGGCAAAGTCTGAAGACACTGCAGAAAAAGATCCATTGAATAAACTTGATGTTTAACTTATACATCTAGTTTTAAAACATAAACAAAGCCAAATGTTATATGTAGTTGCCATGGAAACAAAGTGTTTGCTCTCTCAGGTGGTACCCCCAACCTTGGTTCAGTGGGGGTGGTGTCACCCTGTATAGCAAGGACATGTGGTATGACTGTGTCTCCACCTTGGAATGTTCAAGTTTTCTGGTCCAACTCCAATACACTTGATTGTGTTGTCTCAGTAACATCTGGAGGCTTTCAAAATCAGCCTTTTGTTTTGTCCAGCGTGAAATTCATCATTCAAACAGTCAACTGTAATTATGTGTCTTTCTAGTATTGGTGTGTTTATTTTGGCCCTGATGACTTTTTTCGTTGATCCAATCTAGAAAAGAAGTCCTGCCTTCACAAGCGCTTATGTATACCCTACATTTAGAAAGAAATTACAAGGACATCTACCAGACTGTTTATTTTTTATTTTTGAATATGAATTTAGGCATTATTTAGCCCTTGCTCCTTGGCTATACCTACACAACTCTAATATTGGAATTTCTTGACAGTCATTATTTTGAATGATCAGAAAGGAAGACTTTGAAACTTCAGTCAAGCTTTGTGGAGAACTGAAGTCAAAGGTTTATAGATTCGAATGTAAAAATTCTGTCCATTCTTAATTTTCACTCTCTGATAGACTTTGTAAATTTACACGAACGTCTGTGTTTTTGACAAGAATAATCCATCAACTCTAATACTTACTAATAGGCACTTCCCCAGATGTGACCTACTTGGCCACAAATGTGACATACAACACGTTTCATATGTTTTCAATTGTAAGTGAAACAGCTTTCACTCTAATGATCTCATGAGTTCTGCTAGATAAACCCCACATCTTGAGGTCTGGACCACAGTCCATCATGCCCCCCACAGGGGCTCTTGGGGATCATAACAGGGGTTTGCCAAATCATGTTCCATCAATCATGAGGGGTCAACAGTATCAAAGGTTTGGGTCATCATAGATCATTTGAAATTGAAAGCCCTATAACCCATGTAAATCTAAATCTTTGTAATAACGACTGTATGGTCTATAAATGTAATGCTTGAAACCGAGTAGGGCAGAATGTTATGGATTTTAGAGAGCTTGGCAGAGCTTACTTGTTTTCGACAAGTATATTTGTAAAAATCCAAGCTGACACCTGTCTGTTTATCGGAAGTGTAGAGATCGAAGCTACCAAATTTGCTAGATGCGTCCACATTAAGTTATGGTTTCATTTATTGGTTCAGTT
Source organism: Branchiostoma lanceolatum (assembly GCF_035083965.1). NCBI lineage: Eukaryota > Metazoa > Chordata > Leptocardii > Amphioxiformes > Branchiostomatidae > Branchiostoma > Branchiostoma lanceolatum. The sequence goes on from NC_089724.1 coordinate 10,715,878, forward strand.
CCAAGGCCTCTTAGCTCCCTCTTATAAATCTACACCTGTGTTTGGCTATTTTTGCAGAACTTGTGACCATGATTTTCATCTGGTATGAATCACTGATCTGGCAAACATACCACATGAGTTTCCAACTACCAGTATCACCGGGGTTACTCAAGTTCAGTGTCAAACTAGAGGTACATTGTGCTTCATGAGACTGTCATTCAGAACTTTTATCAGACTTTTCAAAGTACCTGTATGCATGTATTTCATTTCTTTCAAAACAGTATTCAATAACCATCTTAAAACCATTTATGGACCTATAGCATACATCTGGTCTACTGCATTGTACAGAACACTGGTCAAATAGAAAGTCAACTTTTTGACTTACACTAATTACTTTGTGCTTAGCCATCCTTGTTGGTACAAGAGACAAATAGTTGTATGGCAATATTCAAAAGTGTCTTTTATTGATCCTCCGGAATGCTGTATGAACTTATATTTGAATAATTCATGCTGGTAGATTCTTTAGTTTTCACATGTTCTTTAACCTTTAAGACTGGCACATGTAAATATTTAATATGGTTGACTTCCTTTGTTGTTGGGAGTTGCGTGATGTTTCTTGTTACAAATTAAAATGTTAACCTGGCAGTCCTGAGATGGAAGCCATATCGAGAGGAAGTGAAATGAGCTGAAGGGCATATGGTTGCTGGAGGTAGGTTAGGAGGAGCGAGGGTGATCTTGAAAAGTCTATATGTTAATTGTAATCGTGTAACACAAATTCGCAATAAAATTCATCCAAACTTGGCTTGAGGAGAGTTTGGTACAAGTTTTAATCTCATGTGTACCTGGATGACATTCAGTATGAAACAGCATAATATAGTCTTACCAGGTTCAATATTCATGGCTTGGATAAAATCATTGCACTCAGTTATACAGGATACAATTCAAATCATGGATGTGGGTGGCCTGCTGTTTTAGAAACATGATTCTTAGTTTAAAGTCACTCAGTTTGGTCGCTATATCTGGAAGAAATGAATGGAGTAAAACAGATCTACCTGTAGAAGCTAAATTAGATAATCCCCAGTAGTGTTTTCCTAGCTTTAGGGTCCATTCAAGTAATAATTTCAATGCTCTATAGGGAAAACTGCTGTAGAATGTCTGATATGTACTGACAGTGGATTTAGTTTATTTCTACAGAGGTCCATTAGATCAGCTAGAACAGACATGGCAGGGCTGACAATGTTTCTTTTGGAAACTAAGTTTGTTTGGAAAGAAACGGTGGAATATCCACCCTTAGTCCGGTGTTGTTATTTTTGGCCAGGAGGTCTAGGCAGCCTAAATTCTTTTAAGCCAGTGGCATTTCACACCAAAATTGAAAGAGTAACTTTTTGGCCACTCAAGCAGTCTTTATGCTCCTTGTTGTTGCAAAAAGTTGTTACGGTACTGCGATTACATGCTATATCACCTGTTGGAACTATTTGTATCTGTGCATCTATATCTAACATGTACATGTACATGTAGGTACATACATTCTGTATATGCACCTGCACTAGGGCCTGTCAATGCTAAATACACTAGATTTAGAGAGGCTTACGTATTACGCTAAATGCGAGCAGACTGGCTTCGCTTTACCCTAAATCTGGGCGCCAGTTATGCTTTACGTAGAAAGGACCAATCACACTCTACGTTGAATCAAGGCAGTCAGGCTACGAATTACATGTACCGGTACATAGAATTGAAATGTCAGATTATGCTCTACCTGCATGGGTAACAACTTTTCCACTGTGATTTTTCACATCAGCATTAAAGGCACAATCAGCAGGGTTCCCAGGTTCCCAAGAACAAGCACATGTCCTGTGACCAGAATGGTTTGGGTCAGTGAAAGTATGCAAGAAGGAGGAGGGGGCCAAGTTGACAATTTGAGCAGAAATTCCATAGTGGTCAGGCCTAGGCATCTGTGATACCAGTATACAGAGTTACTATAAATTCTTTTATTTATGCTGGGACTTAATTTCATGATAGGAGAGGAATGGTGGTTTCGTGGTGTTTTAAGTCTGCAGTTAAAACAATTCTGTGGTAATTGGTATCGATGTAATGGAGATGCATATTCACAGTGACATGGTTTTGCAGTTAAGAGGTCACCACGAAAATGTGACAACAAAACCAACGCAAACATTTCAAGACTTACAGTATGTTCTATACTGGTGTGAACTGTCAATTCTTGCAACTTTCTTGGGGGGGGGGGACTCCGTATTTTGATATAGAAATTGCTTCTGGACATCTGAACAACATCAAAAAGTTATTTCATAGCTCTGTGCATCAGTATGGACAAGTTTGGTAAATTCCTGACATCATTCATACACACATGTAGTGGCAATAGACATGGCAACCTCACCTCACTTAAGTGTAAATCAGGTGAAAGTCATATCATTACAAAAAGTGAACAGCCAATTTGGCTCTCAGTGTCTTAGCAGATAGACTGATATTGCCTGTCTTTTATATATCAGGTGTGGCCTGTGACTAAAGTTGTAGTTCCTCATTTGCATCTAGCTGGTGAAACAGGTGGTAAAGCATTGCCCCTCCAGCATTTTTGTCAGGATGTATGTTTCCAAGCTGTTTCACCCAAATAACTGTTAAGGTACGTGTAGTTAACAATCCGCCATTCCTTCTTATGGCATTAATCTAGCTTTACGCCAAAGCTTGTTGGAAATTTGACTCAGCAAAGATTTGATAGAAGGGAAGGCATGTCTTGTGTCAGTCAACACAACTCTCACAGGGTGCCCAGCAGTCCTTCTGATGCCTTCAACAGTGACAAATGAATTTTCTCCACTTGGAGATGTAGGAAATGCTCCAGATGGTTGACCTTCATTCTTTTACCACTTTCATTGTCAGAATTTCATGGTTTAACTTTAACCCAATATACATGTGGTACGTATACATATATATACACTAGTTAGTAAATACTGTTTCATACCAAGTAACAGGGTAGAAAGAACATTGCTGTAACTTGTAAGATCCCTGAGAGTTTGGCCAGAATACTGAGGCAGCAGACCCCTTCTCTTACGGTATGTTCAGTGGATTCTTCAACAAATTTGGAGCATTTTTCCGCAACCAGGGGATGAAGGTAATATTCACCTTGGAAAATTTCTTCGAAAAGTTTGCAAGAATATTGGCAAAAGGAATGAAGATGTCACATGTCTTTCCTCATTGCTGTACTTTTTAACTAACATCAGTATTGTTTTAAGGGCCTGCTGGGTTCTGTGTCTCAAAAGGTTTGAGCTTGCACTTGAAGGTGTCTCCTGCCTCAAGAGCTACATGTACTGTTCAGCATTTTTGAAACTTCAGCACTGCAGTGTTTTGTCTATAAAGAGAGGGGACAGGTGTGATGAAAGGATATTCCAAACATTGACATGAAAAGTAGCCCAGATGAAATGTTTGGATGGACTTCATAGAAGAGAACAGCTAGCATGTTGGTCTGCAATTACCAGACTTGATATATATGAAATATGAATAGTCAATACTCTGTTTGGCTAAAATGTGAATATTTTATATCTAGCCTTTGTTCCCCATACAGGGCATCAGTATACTTTATTTTTGCTTTCTGCAACATGTGATTCACAATTTTGAGCTTGTATTCTTTTATCTTATGAAGTATCAGGTTGTTTATCTTTTTCTCAATACTTTTTTAATGGGGCAAGTTGCAGTTGAGTATTTGGAGCGATTTTATGTCACAGTCTACTTTAGCCTGACCAATCCATTGGATATCCCCATTCATCCCCTCCAGTGTACTCTTTTTACTGTGTCAATATGATTAATCCTGCAATTACAACTACTATGGCTGTAATCAGGGATGATGGCTGCAGATTCGAACTCCAATTTGTTGACACAGAAAGCTGCAGCCAGCTGGTACCAAATGCCAAGATTTGGTTTCTGTTCCTATATTATTATATATACTTCTGTTTGTACATGTTTAATGCATGATCCCTGGTGATATCATGCCCGTAGCCAGGATTTTGAATGGGGGGGTTCTTTTTAATGTTTGAGGGACCAGCGAGCGCCGTAGGCGCGAGACGAGCGCCGCAGGCGCGAGCTTCCTAGGGGGGTTGAAAATTGAACCTTCCGATATGGCATTTCCTGTGTTTTTGAGAGGATTTCAAAGAAAGAAATCAGAGACAAAGTTAGCAGTTTTTCTAGGATTTCAGCTCCGCTGGTGACACAAATAGATCCACCTTGAAAGAAAAACTTGGACGTTAAAAAGTGGACCATCGAGCGTTTCAAATTTTAAGAATTGAACCTTCTGAAAGGGCATGTCCTATGTTTTTGAGAGAATTTCAGAGGAAAAATCAGGCACAAAGTTTTTTCTAGGATTCTAGCCTCTGTGGCATTGCTGGGGATACAAATAAGTCCACCTTGAAAAAAATCTTGAACATTGTGAAAGTGGACCTTCAAGCCAATGGGGGGGTTCGTCCGAACCCCCCCTGGCTACGGGCATGGATATGGTTGCCATATGGCAGGAGCCATGCCTCCCATTTAATGGATCAGAGCCCAAGTATTTCAAGTCCAGTTGAGCTCTAATCAATCGGCAAGAGAGCTTACATTAGCAGAAGAACTTGCTGTGAAATTAAGCTTGCAGGCTTGTAAGCAACTGCCAAATTAGCAAGGCATTTCAGAAAAGTCCACCAGAAAATCTCCCTCAATGAAGTGTATGTACTCATCTGTCCACGCCGTTTGGAAAAATCTGTCCACACCATTTGGAAAACTGGTAAGTCTAAAATTTTTCACAGATTTTTCATGTTTGGTGCCTCCTCCATTTTGTAATATATATGGTCTTTTGTTGAGAATCAGACTTTTCTCTGAAAAACAGTGAGTAACTTTTGGAAGCTGAAGCCTGTACGCACCACTGGGCCTGACCCAGAAACTGGTTTGTAGGAATCCGTCCCCAACATGCCATCCTGGTCAGGAGCTAAACAGGCTCGGAAGGTGTTTGCTGTTTTGTTTACAAGACCTGCTACTGACCTGTTTATGAATAGCCACGGCTTACACATTTACCTTTAATTAATGATGTTTGTACTTCCTGTGGCCCACTTTATCCAAAGATAAACATTGTGGGAAACAACATGCATGGATAGCAGCTAAGTTAACCGTCAGCAAGAATTATTTCAAGTGCAATACAATAATCAAGTTGCTTTATAGATTATAGCAGAATGAATGATTTTCCTTTGCGTACATTTTATGCTCTGTCCTTCAATCCCATGTTTGGGCTTTGCCTCAAGCACAAGAGAGAACAAGTATATATCACACCTGTCCACAAGAGTACAGGTTCGCTCTACACTTGACTGCCCTGGCCAAAAGCACAAGTAGTCTGGTAGTAAGTGATATTACACTATCATCTGTCGAAAATCATTATGCTTTCCCTCAATATGTGGTTAGAGGACAACTTTACTTATTTATGATAGACGGGTTAGTTTTTCTTTAGTGAATGATTGTTGGTTTAAAGAAGATAGGGTTGACTGGACCTCAGTTGGCACAAACATGTATGACTCCCTGTGTCCAACAAGCATGAAATATATGTAAGCCAAGATGACAAGTTTCTGTTCTGTTTTTCAAGGTCAGGGGTCAGCTACAAATCCCAGACCACAAGGCATGAGTGGTTTGGGTTTGTTTGGTGTCAGTCTCACACGAAACATCTGTATTTCCAAGGACTTGGCGCATGGTCAAACTGGGCATCTCATTCAAACTCCAGCTGGAAACAGCCAATGCATTCAGATAGCACCTCTCAGATAGCACCTCTCGTCTCTGCATGGAGAAGGTAGGGGAACAGGCTGGACAAGAAGACCTCAGAGCTTGTATTCAGTCTTCCCGGTCAGAAAACCTGCCATCAAACCTGCAGCCAGGTGTGTCAATCACAGGTGTATCTTACCTATCCTTGTAGAGGTACTAGTAAGTATTCTGCAATTTTTCATTTCTTGCTGATTGAAGACCTCACCAACATTGAGAGTCGTTCTGCAGCTAGCTTGCGGTCTTCTCTTGTTTTCCACTGCCAAAATATTCATCAGAAAGAATTAGAGTATTAGGCTTGATATATATTTAGAAGATATTCATTATAAAGCTTAACTTAAAAGACAATCACGATTTTCCAGAAATATGTCTGAAACGCATTGTTATATTAAACAGTGAGAAAATTGCAATGCATGATATTTGCCTGATGTCACATTTATTCTTCATTCAGATGGGGAAAACCATTAATTTGAAATGACGAAAATACAGTGTACATTGTTTTTGCGTAAGTTGCTTTGAAGGCTTTTTGGTTTTTCGGAAAATTGCAATTTTGCTTGAATAATGTTGAAGCTTTCTTCGTTAACACTGTCCGCCAATGTTCAAGCCTCTCCTGTGGCTGAATGCATGGAATGTGTTCAATGGTGCATGTGAGCTCCTCAAGTGGTGATTCTGTGCGCTCCACAAACATCTGTGTCTTTGACTTCTCCCCCATGCTGTAGACCTCCCTGCCCGTTAGTTACACTTGCACAGGAGTAAAGTCAACGGAACACAAGTTCAAGTCTGTTTGTGGACATGTCAACAGAGGCAACAATAAGGTGTATGCAGTTTGTTTTATCCTTGATATCTTAGTCATGTCTGTGCAGTCAGGTGTTCTGTTTACAGGAATGGCCCCAGGCTGCTGGCTGGAAAAGTACATGTACCTGGGCACTACTTTGTTTTGTATACTAGGGTAGGGTCTTTTCATTTAATCTCTCTTGGAGGGGGGGAGGTGGTGTATAACAAACCAAAATGTGTTAATTTCTTCTTCACTTTAGAAGTAACTCCAGTTTAGTCTGAATTTAGCGACATGAAGTTGTCATTTTCTATTGATATGACCATAGCTGCCCTTCAAAAGAAGTGAAGTGCATCATTCAGTTTTATAAGCCATCCAAAAACAATATTAACAACAACAACACCTGCCAATGGTTTACAAAGCTGTGTCTGGTGTATGGTAAATGTACCTTACTAAGTTACTGCCACCTCATTCCTAAATGTTTATTTCACAGCTATTTGTGAGTCCCTCCTCTCCAATTAACACATCGTTAACTTATAGCACCTAGGTGCTATCTGCTAATTTGTTATATATATAATGCTCATATTTTTTCTTATTGCAGGATAAATTGTATCAGACTCAAAATCTAATAGTTTTGCCATTATTTCCAGATGACCTGATGAGGAGTCCTGTTCCTGTGGACAACACTTTTACCCCATCAACTGTTCAGCACACATCTACAGGAACACTCTAGCCAGCATGTGACTTCCCAGAAGAGTTTCCTCTCTAAAGAATTCTAGATGGAGCAGTATGAACTGTTGAGTGAATTCTGTGGAACTGTACCTTGAATTCTGTGCAACTTTTTGTAAGTAGAAAACAAGCAAGATGGAGATGAAGGTGTGGGTCGAGGGCATCCAGCGCGTGGTGTGCGGCGTGACCGAGAAAACCACATGCCAGGAAATCGTCATCGCACTCGCCCAGGCCACGGGGAAGACTGGACGCTTCACGCTGGTGGAGAAATGGCGCGACATGGAGCGCCTTGTCCCGCCTACGGAGGCGCCGTTCAAAAATGTTGCAAAGTGGGGCCAGTATGCAAATGACGTCACTTACTTCCTGCGTAAGTCAGGAAGCACAAAGAAGCGTCCCTCGTCGGCAAAACCCGCCCCGCCAGAAAGAACGTTCTTACGACAGAGCCTTCCTCCAAAGGCTGTATCTAAGGAGGGGTTTGCCATCCAACGAAAGGAGCCTTTGAGAAAATCATTGAACTCACAGGTAAGTGCCAAAACTGACTTTGAGGCAAAGGAGTTTCAAGAAAAAGTGACACATCATCCGGACAGGTCGTACGACGATCTGATGAAGATCGTGCGCTTCCAACAGGACAAGTTGAACTTTCAGAAGTGTCAGCTGACAAAGCTGGACTCTGAGATTCGAGACTTAGAGCTGATTGAGGAGACAGTGTCCGGCGACCAAAGCCAGGAACTCGGCAGACTCGAATCTCTCGGTAAAGAGTACGAGAGACAGCTACAGTCCCTGGAGATAGTGGAGATGGAACTGGCCAGAGAGCTAGCGGAACGGGACAGACTGCAGACAGACATCACCAGAGTTCAGGCGCAGATCGCAGACACGGAGAAACAGCTGCAGCAGTTCTTAGCAAAGGTGGACAAGCTGATGCAGGAGTTTGACCAGGAAAAGGAGAAGCAAAAAATCAGTGATGAAAGTGCCAAAGAGCAGGAGCAGCAGCTGACTGCAGAGATCCAGGACTTGAAGAAGGAGATCGCACAGCAGCTGGGGGAGCACAGCCGCTACACCAAGGAACTCTCCGAGGTGGAGGAGCAAATCAAAGATGTGGAAAATGAGATAAACCAAAAGAACAAGGACCTGGACGTCTTGGGGAAGGAACTGAAGGACGTGAACTTCCAGGACTTTGTGAAGACTACAGGGTACATAGTGGAGGTGCCCCCAACAGCAACTAATGGAGATTCACCACCAAGTAAGTTGGACTCTTCTTTTGTCTTTCACATGTTCATACAGAGTTGTATTATCTACGAAAAACAATGAACAACCTGATCACCTGACAAGGAAAGCAGCTTTTAATGTTCTTTGCATAATGAAGGTTTAACCAGCACTTCAATAACTAAACTACATTCTGAGTCTCAAACTATATGTTTAATTCAAAGTGTTAACATTAGATTAACTTATAGGTGACATCATTGAAGTAACATACTGTTATCTTATACACTTACTCTGTATATTTGTCTACTGTACATGTACAATGTTTGGCCGTATTTCTGTGTGGTAGAGTTAATCCAGCAGTAGACTTTGACTCTCTGCTCTTTGTTGCAGTAGCAGATGTAGATGTGCCAAACAAAACTACACCGACACAAGATCCCAAGACACAGGGTGTGGCATAACTTTGTATACTGTCTGGATTCTAACTGTGTTTTTCTTGGTTATGGAAAATTAACACTGCTGCCCTTGTGTCCTCTTCTAACATTTGAGTAACTGTGGTGTTGTTGCAACTGCCAAAGTCATAAAAGATTTAATGGGTCATTTGGAACTTCATGTTGATCATTCAGTCCTTGGCCACACCCTTCAGATGTTGCTAAGTGGGTATGGCTGAGGAAGGATTGATATTATTTCACAACCATGCTCTTGTTGTAATGTACGTTATTGTGAAACTTTCAAAAGTTATTTGTCTTTTGACATTTTGGATTCAACAATGGGGTATCTTTCCAGTGACTGTGTAGTTGTATTCCTCCACCCGCTGCTTCTATTAATGTTGCCTCTTGCTGATGTGTGATTAAAATTTTTCTTATTGTACCCAACTAAAAGACTTTAAAAAATACTACAAATGTACATTCTCTTATCCTTCCAAAGTTTGAATTTTGCCTTTTGGTTGGACTTCCCTGTCCGTGTTTTCCAATACATCCTCATTGAACCCCCTACCATGTTTTTAAACAAAATTTGCCTGTTACGAACAGCTTGCAAGTGGCGAAAGAAATCAATTTTGTGTTATCAAACGTTTGTCTCATTGCGTGACAACACTGTAATTCCTGGCTTAACTGTTAGCATGGCATTTGTCATGATTTATTGACAGTCCTCTATTATCTAGCAGCCACTGTTCAGATTGTGAATGTGAAACTAGCACTAAAAAGCATCATTGCTGCATTTGAGAGTGCACTGTCAGGTGGGCCATCATCTTGATTTTCCACTGTCTAAAAACAGACCTGTCTTCATTGAAATCAGAGGACTTGAGTTTATACTGTCGCCCTGGACTACATCTTAGAAAGGCATCTTCAGGTCCACTGATTATATCCATCATTCTTCAAAATGGTGATTGCAGTTTGTATATGGTCCCATCTAATCAAGTCTAATCCTACCTTTCTGTTTTCCTCAGACACGAAGACAGTTCTGGTGACATCGCGGCCCAACAGCGCGAGGAAGATCCTGAACCCACGAGAACTCCAGTCTGCTGTACCCACCACAAGAAACCCAGAGGGGATATGGGTGTAGGAGGAGGGGTCATCGTAGAAGTTACGACATTCACACTTGCACTGTGTAATCCACCAGAACAGAAACAGGGTCCAAGTACACACACACATTATATCTTAGGTTAAAGCACCCTATCATCAAAGTCTGCTATAAAAAATTATGATTGCTGTTGTACAGCAGTGATGTGCTGCAATTAGTGTACAAATAATACATATAGTGGCTGTTACTGAGCCCTGACTGTACTGCAATGTACTACCCTCTAGTGATGTGCATGTGAACTACAGCTACATGCCCAATTTGTCAGTGTGTCTGTGACTCTCCTTGTCCAGGGCCTGCTTTAGCCTTAAATGTCAAGCCAAGTACAGATCCTGATTGTCAACTGTGGTCAATTGATAGAATACAACTGTTCATCTAGTGTGTCTACAAATTTGTCAAAATCCAAGTACTTGTCGATTTGTGCATTTTTGGGAGGGGAGTTAGGGTAAGATAAGACCAAGAGAAGCTTTTTGTGCAGGAAGTGTTTATCAAAGGCAACATTTTGTCACTCCCTCTTTCTTACAGTTCATATCACACCCATCCTTAGTCTCAGACCTTGGCTTTTTATTGTGGGTACACCCAGTAATTGGAAAAATATTTCCAGTTCAACTTTCATACACATCTTTTGTTTCATTCTTTTTCTTCCAGGGAAAAGTAACTTCAGTCAGTGTCTCTCTCGACAGCTAGTTCAGCTTGATTCATTTCATATGTTTGATTTCCTACCAATGTTGTCTTTCGAATAGATCATCTGAGGTTACAACCACAGGGAAATAATCACAATAAGAACATCTGCAAGACATTTTGTATAACAAAGTCGTAACAAGGTCACATTGGAAATATTACAATATCTTGTATGCACTTCTAGGTTAATGTTAGAATTATGTCCTTGTAATTAAGTAAAATCCAATCAATTTTGTATGTTTTGTACTTTGATAAGTCGCTGTATCAAGCACAATTGCTGATACTGCATGTTCATTATCATAATTTATGTATCAAATACTTTGTAACCTTGTACATTTGTAATCATGTCATGCTCAATACGCTGTGTTATATGCCTGTAATTTTTGTACAGAAAATTTGTACAGTTTTTGTTGGGTGGCTGTTGTACCATAAATGACATAGGAGGCCAACAGCTTGTTAAACTGCATGTCTAGTAAGTCTAAAGAGTGCAAGATACACAATAGACTGATAACTCTGACTGGTACATATTCATCATCTAACTACAGTGTTACTGCTACTGTTATACATAATAGTCACAACAGGAGAGTGACATGAATGCAGACATGTACTATGAATGATGTAATAAACCTTTTGCCCAAACCATGATAGCTAGAGGGACTGTACTGTAAATTTATTTACTTTCGCAGTGGTTTTATTTCACGATAGTAGGAAGAAGCTTTTCGTGGTGTTCTTAGTTCATGGTTGAAACAATTCTGTAGTACCGTAGTCATACAAAGGAGACATATTTGCGGTGTCATGAAATTGTGCAGGAAAAATCACTGCGAAAATAAAACCTCTGCAAAAGTTTCAAGATTTACGGTATTTTAATACCAAGCATGTAGTTTTGACTCTGACCAGCTCATCTTTTGACTTTCTCCCTTCTTTGGAGTACCAGTAGTATCATATTCACAGTCATGTGGAAATAACATCCTACCTATGATATAAATGTAGGTGTCTTTAGCTATGCAGATAAAGGAGTAATGTAACTGTCACCCATATATTGAAGAACCTTATTTACTAGTTTTCTTATTGACCAGTTTCCATGACAGACTGAAGAAAGTTTTGGATTCTTCTGTTAGCAAAATGTGGATAAATTTTGTATGAAATGTGACATGGGCCCCCTGTATAGCATATAATATATAATATCAGAGCCATAGACACAGAATTCACTAAATCAGCTTCATCATCTCATCTGGATGGGTTCAGTTTAACTAAAAAAAAATTACTACCTGGCATACCAATATTCTATCACACAAATATATAAGGCCATGTTGATTATATGGATGACATCCTCGCGCGCATCAATTTTCGTCCATTTCCATCCCCCCAAAAAGTTTTCTAGCTTACTGTAAATCGTGGAAAGGGAGCTACAAAATGAGCAAATATCTGCTGTAAATTGCAAAAACATATTTCAGAAAACCGATACTAATGTCTAGAATGCCAAACTCAAAGAAGATGTGAAAGGCCAAAAATGAAGAATCCGTTGGTTGGTATACAATTCTCTGTTTAGTCATTTCTTCAACCTTCCTGACCATGTAGATGTCATAATGAAAGCAACTTTTTTGTTAGAAAACTTTTTTTTTTCATTTGCACGCTCGCATCAGTTTTGGGGTTCCCAGAGGATGTCATCCATATAATCAAATCAACATGGCCTAAGACCGACAAAAAGGTTTTCTTCCCTTTCTCCATGTATTGTCTGACATCAAGGATTGTAACATTTAATCTGTTTTATGTATTCATTGTCTAGCTTTGGTTATGCTTAACAAAGATACATGCATGCATATGCAAACTCATATATATTTAACTTCACCTACTTTAACTTGTGTCAGTGTGTGGACTTCCAATACTATATACAGTCTGCATATACATGGTACAGTCAAGATACCAAATGCTGACTTTCAACTTTTAGTAGGAAAGGTTTTTTCATGTGTAAGTACCGGTAGTCTCCTATTTGACACCTGTGCTGCAGATATACATGTACATGTTGATCACATTTTCAAGGTGCAGTCGAATGCCCCCGTAATATTTGAAGACTGGATAATGATGTATATGATGTACAGGTAGGGATTCATATCCTCCTTCAACCAGAACATTCACACTTATAAGCACTATTTACTGACATGCACAGAACCTCCTTTGTGTTATAGAGTTTAAAGCTGAAATACTGACATGGACTTGTAATTCTCATGTGGAATGTAAACTATATAATTACAGAATACAAACACATATTTCCTGTGCTTAACAATCAGATATTTGCTGTATTTTGAATCAGACATTGCTCATTTGAAACATGACATGTAACAATTAGATTCTACCAGATAACATGTTTCAAACTGAAGATAGGTGGAAAATGTACTTAAGATTCTTAACGTGCCAAAAATGGAGCCCAGTCGTACATATCACATCACCACCATGCTGTCTTGCAATAAAAACTTGAAATACTTTTCATGGGGATTCCATTGGATATCATGTATTTGTCTCTAGTCTTGATGGGTTTCTATAGGTTTTGTATTGCTAGCCTTACCAGAACTTTCAAATATCATTTTCGACAATAATGTTAATCCATAGAGAAACACGAGTTAGATAACATGCCATTTGGGGGTGAATATTTGAGGTTCATGTCAGCAAAAAGTTCATGTCAGGAAAAAAAAGTAGATGTACAAAAGGTATGTAAAGAATGGTAAAGTAGTTTTTGAACCATGGATACGCACTCAGAAATGCAAAATGAAAACCTCAGTAAATGTGTGTGTGTGTGAGTGTTTAGTTCAAAGTCTTGTCGCACTTACTGAAGCGTGCTGTTCGTTACTCTGACGCTGGGTGGTATCGTAATGTGGATATGTTGTAGTGGGGGGGGGGGCTGTTCTTACATTGTATTCACATCGCACATTCACCTGGATTCAGGGACACTTCCCAGTGACACCGAAAAGGTCAATACTACAAATAAGTATTGGCATTGGGAAATCTTCAAGTTGAGGCGCTGTTTATAAATGTGACGCAGTGTCCTTGCATTGGCAGTGGTCCAAGATGCATAAAGATAACTCCAGCGGGGTTTGCAAATTGTAACTACATGCTGTTGGGTTCCCAGTCCAGGGTTCACTGAATACATGTAAAGTCATTGCCACTCGCTCATAGAACGGATAGGAGACACATCAGAATACAGAGGGGCTACCGCAGTCCGCTCCGAATCCGGTGATTTAGGCATGAATTTACGTGAGTTTTCAAACTCAGGCATGAGCACCAAAACAAAGTGATGTTTCGGTGTTCGTTTTAAAACGTCATCAAGTTTGATTTATATGAACCGCGACACAGATTTAACATAAACCGTGGATTGCCAGTCATACATTTTGTAAAACGATGAGTAGTTGTCGACAGCTGTGGTACATCAGTCTATCCATGGTACCAAGATGAGAAGACGGTCTTGACCCTGATTTTTCTGAAATGACATTGAATTGACCATAAAGTAACGCTTCAGAATATGGTTCATTAATGAAAATTTCGAGCTTGTGGTTGAGTAATCACGTTTACATGTCTTTCTACGTGTACATTTAATCTTTCAAGGAATGGAAGCCACCATGTGCACCCCCAAGAAAATTACAAGAAAAAAGGGGGAATTCGGGGAACGTGAAAACATTGCCATCTCTGTAGGCCTGCAGTTGAGACGTCTTAATACACGTGTACATCAAAGAGGCTTTATCAATCATTCTCGGCGAACCTGAGGCCTCGGGAGAAAGACCTTTAAGAACACATCGTCGTTTGTTGTTGCTCGAATGCGTTTTCGTGTAGATACTTCTCTAAGATCCTCTATTATATATTAAAGTGCTTTCTTTACATGCCTACCGCCGGTCCGCTCCTCCGCCTGCATCTATGTGCAGGCTATTGATAGAACGATCAATTCTTGCGTAACCTGCGTCCTTGGGAGCACGGCTCGCGTTCTCTCAGCCACTGCACTGTCCCCGAAACTAGGCCAAATATGCTGCGCACCTAGCGTCGCGCTTACGTATTACAGTCGTGACGTTGATCTATGTTTACGGCATTCGCACATCCGGTTGATGCTTATTTCGAATCACATTATCAGCGGCAATTGATATCTGTATGTAACGTGATGATATTGTTGGCTATCATGTTATTATGTAATTAGTGACAGTTGTGCTTTTATATTTTGATATCGGGGATACCTGAAAAACTGGCTTGTATTACCAAGTGTATTTTCCCTGTATGAATAAACAAAATAACATTCGGTAACAGGAAATCGTTGTGCATTAAACTGGTTCTGTCGCTATTCACGCGGTTTCTTTCCACGGAAAACTTTTGGCGTAAAATTTACCTGAAATGACAAATTCCAAAGGTAAAACAGAAGACCAACTCGACGTACAATTTGAAAGATTGTAATATTATGATATGTCATATATGATGCATGTAGTCAAGGAAAAAATTAAATCATTTTGGTAGCACCCAATAGCTATGTATTGTTCAACGGTAGCAGCCAATAATTAACATTTGTATATGACTACATATATGTATGACAAATTCATATATTTGGGTCTGATATTCAGGTTTACCTAAATATTGCATATTAGGTTAGACTTACTAAGATATGTTTCCTAATCAGGCAAAATAACGTGTATGCAGCTTTTTCACAACGTTATTACGTACACTATCCGGGCTACACTCAATTTATGACTGGACAGGGAAATTTCGAAAGTGTTCAACGTGGATTATATTTAGTATTACCGGTTAGCCAATGACGTCACCAGAGGTGTCGTAGCGTCGTTATTTGCGTCAGAGAGCTGAAATTGACGGCCACGTAATGTTCTGACATAGATAATGGACAAGAGCACACCAACATCACAAGTGTGAAGCGGATACTAGTATACGGGCCAGACTGGGGGTGTTTGGTATGGACGGTCCTCATCCTGTCAGCGTCCTTGATCGCGAAGTTACTCCTTGCAAGCTAGGCCATATTGATTTGATCAGATGGATGACATCCGCGCGCGCATCAATTTTCGTACATTTCCAACAACATCAAACGTTTTCGACCATATTGTAAATCGTAAAAAGCAGCTGCAAAATGAGAAGAAAAAAAGATTTGTAAATTGTGAAAAATATTTCCGGAAATGGATACTAATATCTAAGAATGCCAAATTCAATTCCAAGGTCAAAAAGACGTTTTGAAAGAACAAAAAACAAGAATCCATATTTCGGTATACCATACTCTGTGTGCTTAGTTTTCTTCATCCTTACAGACCATGTAGATTTCATAGTGAATGTAACTTTTTTTTGTTTTTGCCAAACCTCTTTTTTTTATTCGCACGCTCGCATCAGTTTTGGGGTCCCCAGAGGATGTCATCCATATGATGAAATCAACATGGCCCTAATTTCATTACAGGGATGTAGTGCACAGGAGTACTGTTGGAGTAGCTAGGCCTGAGCAAGTTGGCGTCATCATCATGTTTTCAGCGTTGATTGATACCAATATTTTCTGGCCCATCCATGATTTTGTTTCATAACAGTGATTCTCTTGCTTCTGTAAATACAGATTATGAATCGTATCACAAGTGTGTTGTGTGATAACTTCTCTTCATATCTAATAACTCTGGTACTTTCTGTTCTATTTCTTCATATCCCACATTTACCTGCCCCAGAGAGGCATGATGCATATTTATCGATATTATGATAATAACATTGCAATTGTATTTTGTATGGAGTGTTGGATAGAACATGTTTTGTAATATGTGATGTGTGGTGCGCGACACCAGCAATGGCTGTCGGCATGCCTGGTATTGTATTTTTGCAATTCAATTCAAATGAAGTTAAATCTAATACATGTACAGTTAACTTTGTTGTTTAGCCTGTTTTGAAATGTGACAAAAACATTTAGGGAAACTGAAGCATGTCCTGCGTAGCAGCGGGTGGTTTCGATCCACCGACCTCTGGGTTATGGGCCCAGCACGCTTCCACTGCGCCACGCTGCTCGTGGTAGGACACACTTATTGTCCAAAATGAAGTATTTATAATCAATATCATCACTGTTGTTATTAAATTTCTAGTACAGTATACGCTAACTGTATTGCTTAGTTCTGCTTTTTTCAGTGTCCGAGCTGTGTGTTCGCTATTGGATGGCGTTCATTATGATGACTGGCAGGTGTATGGCACGACATGGAAGCAGGTGTGTGTCTCTAAAATTAAGAACCTTGAAATCAACAAGTAGTATTGCTTTTTTTGTTATTGTTGTCACGTCGGCGAAAGTGTCATCACGCAAGTCCTCCCTCGGGAATTCCTGCATTCACTTCATCTAGAAAAGGATATCCGAGTTCACCCAAGTATACCGTGGGGTCATGGACGAATAAAGGCGCTGGCGTGTTTTATTGTATCGTGTATTGAACGTGTGTACGTACTGTACTACACTGTCCCGTATTGTAGTGCATTGCGCTGTAATGTATTGCATTACACATGTGGGTGCATTCTGACCTAGCCTGTGGGTGTTGCCACGTGTAAAATAACACTAACAAGGTATCAGAAGGGTCACAGTACGTTGAAACATCATGTCATATCTTCGCTTCAACCCAATGGGTGGTTATCAAAATCATGTGTAGCTACCAGCTAGAAATAACTACAGCCCCAGGCAGATCTCGTGTGCATGCTGCAGTGCGCTCTATGCAGTGTCATTCCGGGTTTTATGCTGTCGAAGATTATGTCAATGCCAACGCGTTCGGCCTTGAGAAGGCCCTCGCGGGAACCAAGGACACGATCCGTCTATGAAACCACCATATGAAGACTGAGCAGCTGGAAGCTGTTTCAACTATGTCTTCTCCTCTACTCCAGATTCTTGTAACGACGTAGGCTTTTAACTTCGGAAGAGAGATATTTACTAATAAGCGGAAATTATTGTGAAACCTGATAAATCTAGTTAATCCTGGAGACTAACATCTCAACATCTGTCGAATACCTTTTTGTCGCGGAATTTTCTCCGTATGATACGCTTGCATAGCAAGGTCAATCAATGCGCACGTTACGAACTCAGCCTGTTAAAATGGCAACCATTTATTGTTCCAGTCGCCGTTTTAAAACTGTTATAATCGATTTCTGTCAAAGATATTCAAGTGCAGACACCACCAGTTTACGCTCAATTTACGAGCCAACTTGAAATGCTTAAAATTATGTGAACTTCATTCCCTGTCCGTTTATGAGTACAGACAAAAAAACTCTTATTTGAGGCCCATATACATGTTGTGTCAAGACAGTCAACACCGACACCGGTTGAGCAAACACATCAACACCGACATTGCCCGAAGGTATGATCACACGTATACGTAACGAGAGGCACCTACCTGACACGCCTTACCTGTATCAACTCTTCCATGTTCCCATGGCAGCGGGCCGGTGCGTTCCACTTTAAGAATGCGGCTCTCGAGGTATTCAGTGACGACTGCAGAGGTCTCTAAAACTCTCTCTATATATATATACATATAGACTTGACTGAAGGAATCCTTTCATTTACTAAGCCACCAATTGCAAATGCATGCTTCATGTTGTCTCGTTTACCAGAGGTATAGCAATTTTCCCTGAAAGCCGAGCTTAAACTTAACCTTAACCAAAAGAAAGGGGCAGCTCGGAAAACGTAACGAATTAGCCTCACCAAACATCTGCTTGGAAATTATGCCAAATCTATTCATGGCTGATTGTCTCGGTGACCTCGACTTGTTTACAACTCGCTGCACCGCGGCAATAGGGCGGGGTCAAACTTCACCAGGCTGTAGTGATACGCAACGCTGTATCAAACTGCCATTATTCGTCCAAATGAATAGGATTTTCAGCTCTGGAAGTGTTCTTTCATGTTTGCTTTCTTTCCAGAAAACTTGCTTTGCTTTAACGTACTGAAATCTAGTACTAGTATCACTAATAGGAAAACAACTAAAGGGATGAGAATATAAGGATAACTTTAGCTGACTGAAAATCTCGCAACGGTAATTGATTTTGTTTACCGCCCCGTTAAGCTGGTTAAAAGCTGGTAAGACTACATGAAAAAATGGCACGATTTCTGACAGCTGTAGATCAAGACATTGATGAAGTTCCCTCTTTAGAAAATATCAAATATCAGAAATATACAAATGCCGGTGACAAATTACTTTCAAGAGAATTATTTTGCAAAAATCAAAACGTATATGCTGTCTAATTTGATTGGTCACAGTGCCATTGGATGAGACTTGAACTCTAGCTCCATGAAGTGATATTCCTGTATGAATATATCTTATTGGCTGCCCCATGATAACCCTGACTCGTCGACTCATGGTATTCCATTTTAATGTAGCCTACGAATGCAATGTTGGAATAGATCAAAAGGTCTACTGTATGAGCCAACAGATAGCAATGTTGACACTAAAATCCCATTAGCATATTTTGCAGTTTTCAGGGCTGCTTTCCCAGTGATTGTGTAGCCAGTTACACAGTTACAGGTATTTGCATAATGCTGCTAGCCTCCATTCTAGTCCAGTAGTAATATAGATCTTAGGGAGTGTTAATCAAACTTGATTACTGTTGTCAACTAACGATAGAGCCAGCCGGGCCTAACAGTTTATTCGGTTGTTGGGCATTGCGTATGGTAAATAAGCACAAGGACATCCATTGAAAATTGCTTCAGCAGGATTGTTTTTGATCGAGTGAATTTGAAAACTGGTTAGAAACTCCCTTATTCCAAGGAGGTTGTCCCATTGCCTTCTTGATTATTTCAAACAATCACCGGATGAAATTGCTTTTACTCTGTCTGAATTTCAACCGAAATGTTGTTGTGCCGTTGACTAAATGACCAAAATGTAACACATCTGTATGCAACCAGACCTCTCGAAAGTCATCAAATTGTTGTTGGCTGTTGATCTTTTGGCCTTCACCTGAAATCTGTACCTTGACCCGTACGTGCAAAATATAGTGGTGTACATGTCGGTGGGTTAGTCGGGGTCGTAAACGAAGCTAACATACCCATAGTGCACAGCAAGGAAATGCTTCGAAATACCTACCAGATGAAGCGCCATTTGCACAAGACGTTTAAAACTCAACAAAGTATTCTTAGTGTGTGCGGGTTTTTTTTTTGGGGGGGGGGGGGATAAATTCTTTCAATTTACTTGTACCATGTCCTTGCTTGTACATTATATGGTATTTCGTTTCGAAAGGCGGACATGTTGTGTGAGTACGACAAGGCATAACAGGTGTAGAGTGAAATGGTTCCCGTTAAATCACCCGTTACAAGTACCGTTTACAGTTGTAAGTGGTTAACGGTGACCACCGTTAGCCAGTTATAAGTGGACCAGGAGACGTCTCCTGGCTCTTGAGATACAGCGTTAACGGTAAGGACAGGCCGGGAGAGATGGGTCACCGAGGCCATAGATAGTGGACTGTAGGAGAAGCCTCGCGATATTTGGGAACGTGACCTCACGAGGGTACAGAACGGTGGCCGGGAGGCTACCGGGAAGTGGCCGGGATATTGTGTTTTCAGGCCCGCCGACCGTCCGGATCGATCGCCGTAGGTCGTCCAGCAGCAAAACACTGCCTGTTCCATGGTGAGGTGAGCAACTTTGGTTCATTTATACCGATCATTTTTATATTGAATAGGCACAGATCCTCGTTAATTTGCAACTAGCTCGAGCTATGCCCGGCGCGTGTTAAAGGGGGAGGGGGGTGCACACATCACCGCGAGTAAAAATAGTATGGTTCTTTTTAGCCCACTGCTGTTGTTACTGGCCTCATTCATAATTTGGCCACGTTCATCCAGATCATACATGTATCAAAAACACAAAAGGTCGGTTTGTAATATTCTAACTGGAGTACGTAAAGTAACACTAACAGACACAGAAGACTAGTCGAGTCGACACAGTATCCAGGGTTCGCGGAAAAGGCTGGCCAGGCTACCCTACCAGGCTTAGTATGTTACCCTTTCTGGGCCCCCAGGGGTATGCATAGGGGCTTGGCCTGTAATGGAATTTCCTAGAGGAAAAATGTGTCAATAAGCCCATTCACGGTTGCGACTACACATGCGCAATGTCAAAGGTGAAGACAGGACAGGACAGTATGAATCTCCAAACTTACCACATAGTACCTGGGACTGGGAGATACATGTGCTAGTACGAGAATGAGATACTGTTAGTAAGTTGGTCAAAATACCGTCAATGCAGAAATGTTCGCGGTGGTTTGATGTTCATGGTTTTTGCAGTGAACTTTCAGCGCGAACTTAAAACCACCGCAAAACTTTTTGCCGACTTACTAGTATGACTGTAGCGCTATTGTTACAACTGCAAACACTCAATTTTCCCTATATAGTATGTCATTCACATTAAGGGGAAAGCTATAAGCAAATTATAAATAAACTAAAAGATTACAAGAACATCGCTGACACCTGTGTTCCCACCAGAGATTTTGTTTCATGTTTGGGAATCGAAAGGCATTCAATTTCAAATTACCGTAAAGCCTGTTGAATTTCGTCCCTCAAATGCAAGAAGTCATTTTCAGATGATAGGTCATAGAAACCTGTCGTACGACACACCTGTTTAAGCCCGACCATGTTCACATTGGTCGCAAGAAGAGGTCCATAACTTTTGAATGAATTGGTGACATTTTTAGGGCAGCCTTGGATGTGTTTTACAAGATTCATAGCCTCTACCAGGCTCCGCGAGATCGCTGGGAAAATAGTAGAAATCGGCAAATAGAGTGAAAGTATGCCAGTGGTACTCCGCTATACAGTGAAGCTCATGGACCCTCTCTCAGTAGCTAACTCCCTTGGAACACTATTCACTCTATTTGCCGATTTCTACTATTTTCCCAGCCTTGTCGCGGAGCCTGGTAGAGGGTACAAGATTCAGCCACTACTAGTACTAGTACATGTATTGTCATCAAGTCCATGGTCTGATCTCTCATAGCCACACTGGAAATCATATGACATTTGTATCAAACAGTCAAAACCAACGTTGCCAGTGACCTAGGTTTTTGCGGTTACCTCTTTATCGCAAACTTAAAATCATTCTCAACCACCCCCTAGCGAAAAGTGAACTGTCCACTAATGCTTTCCTTATTACTAGTAAGTTATTCCCACTGCAAATTTCAAGCCATTTAGCTTTCCTAGCAGGGTACCTGGGTATTACAGGCACCAAAAATACAAAAAATCACCTCCATTTAAGAAGTGGACTACTCCATGATCATTTGCACCTTTAATATCTGGTGCAAAGACCTTACACCTGAGTCCTCACCAAATTTACTTGGCTTACATAGGATGTCACGGAAGACAATTGCAAAAAGCATCATTTCGGGCAAAACTGCCCCCAAAATGATTAATAATGATATTGTAACCACCTCCATGCAAGAAGTGTCTATTCTGGAAAAAGCTCCTCCTATCTCTCCTTACAGCAACTAGCTCTTCCTCACCGAATTTCATTCCATTTGGCTTTCATAGCAGTACACAAGTAAAAACAAACTTGGGGCAAAATCATTTTCATCCATCCCCTTGCAAGTTGTGGGAACTTCCTGGATCATGCTTATTTCACGACAAACAGTTCAATACCCTACAGCAACAGACTCATAGTCTCATATGGCCATGGCTAGGCCAAGGCAAGCATTCCTGACCATGCCCCTATAGCTAGCCTCTCTGTTGAGTGGTGTTGTACATTGTGCCCTATCTTTAAAACACTTCTGCAAACAGCCCACTTGACCTCTCCAAACTATATCTCACTACAGTCCAGTGAGTCCACGTACTTACATGCTACTAGTTTGTGTCAGTAATACTGTAAATTTTGAAATGTTCGCGGTGGTTTTATGTTCATGGTGTTCACGGCAACCGTTTCACCGCAAACATTTTTGTCTAATACTGTGGCGTAGGGGTGGATACCGGTTTGCTGGACCTGATTCAGGCCTATATAACATCCAAAAACCGAGTCCAAAAACCTGAGAGCCAAAAACCTGAGTCCAAAAAAAAATGAATACAGTACAAATATATTTTTCTATTTTATTTGATGAAAAGTGTTTTGAGTCTACCCTCTGACAAAAACAGGCATTTAAAATAAGTGCAACATTCAAATATCAAACACGTTGGTTTATCTTGAAAGTCTTCTCACCAAGAAACTTTTATAGTTTTGCTTGTCAGTATTAATTCTCTATGCTTGATATTGGTCTAATAAAACAAAACATCAACTGGACAGGATCAGGTCCAGGTTCAGGTCCCTGGACCTAAACTTGGACTCGGACCTTATTAAGCCGAACCTATATCCACCCCTCCTGTGGCGGTATCATCAGGTATGTGACTACAGTATAGCACTGCTGCAAACTTAAAACCACCGCAAACACTCTATTTTCCCCTTAGCACAAAATCAGAACCATGCAAACTTAAATGCATTCACATTAACAAGACCACCTCCTAGTGGTGAGAAGTAAACCAGTTATTATTGCCTGAGGTACATGTAGGTACCACAACGATCTGCATTGGCCGATGAGAAAAACTGTGTTGGCAGAAAAACCTTTCCAGTCCGGACAGCAGAAAAAAATGTCCAGGCTGAAAAGAGGATCTGCATGGGGGTTCCTGGCAACACTTAAAGCTAAATTCAGCAGGTTTAGTTTAATTCAAGAGGATCGACAACGCTTAACAGTGGTTCACATTCCTATAGAACTGGCAGCGCAGCATCATGAATGGCCCAAGGGTGCAACCATTTTGTAGGGGGGTCTGAGGGCATACTCTCCCAGAAAATCTTAACCCTCTCAAATCTTAACCCTTAATACATGTCGTATCGACATGAGGTGGGGTGCATACGAAGCATTCATGACATTCCAGCCAACCAATGTAGGGGGGTCTGGCATGCTCTCCTATAAAAGAGGGTCTGCATGCCCTTTTTCGTGAAGCGTTACGAGCAATTTTAATTCACCGTTAATCGTTACCGGCCGCCCTGAATTTACCGTTAAGCGTTATCGGAATATTAATCGTGAAGCGTTACTGGCCGTTTTAATTCTTCGTTAAGTGTTATTTGTCATCCTGAATTCAATGTTAAGTGTTATTGAGTAATTCCTCGTTATGCAGAAGAAAGCATTTCAGTGGGTCAAGATTTCAAAATTTTCTCCAGGAGCACACGGCTCCGGCGAAAATATGTCGGTAGGGTGCCTGAAACACTTCTATTTTTTACTCTACCAGCAAAGTTTTCTTAAAATTCAGGAAATTAAGCGTTTCGCGGTTCAAGATTTTAAAATTTTCTCCGTCTGCATGCCGGGCCTCCGTCGAAAAATATTGTCCGGAGGGCTTCGACCCCCAAAACTCAATTTGCAAGCTGAAACTCGTCTGTATTTTTTCACAAACAGAGATATCTTAACTTACATTACCAGTAATATTTGCCCATCTAAATGCAAGAAATAGCGTTTCAGGGTGTCAAGAATTTTCCCCGGGAGCATGTCGCAGCTCCGGCGAGGACTGGAGGGCGTGACGCCCCTCAAAAATCAAGCTGAAACTCTTCTGTATTTTTTTTTTTCAAATAGAGATGTCATAAATCTTAGCTTACTCTTCTGCAAAATCCCCCCTCAGAATGCAGGAAATAGCGTTTCAGAGGGTCAAGATTTCAAAATTTTCGTCGCGCCTTCGGCGCTCGTCATCGTGATCATTAACATTTCGTCCCACCAATACGAAATTTCCTGTCGCCGCCGAATCAGTAAAGGGTTCGGAGCAGGCGTGCGAGAATGGCATAGCGTAATAGGTCTCTTGCCACAAGATCAGGACGACAAGTGGCAAAAAAACGTCGTCTTTAGGGGTATCTCATGTTCTAAAAATGCTGAATTTACCGTTAAGCGTTATCGGCCGGCCTGAATTTACCGTTAAGCGTTATCGGCTGGCCTGAATTTACCGTTAAGCGTTGCCAGGACCCCCCCATGCAGACCCTCATAAAATCCTAACCCTCTCAAATGCAATTCCTTACATTTTGAGACCCAAAGTTTGCATGTTTACTGTGTCGAAACCAAGATAACCAGATGTCCTGTTGTAACTTTTCATAGGGCAATGTTGTCTTTCGACTACGCCTTGCGATTAAAATCTCAGTAATGCTGAAAGAAGAATTCAGGATAACAAATAGCAGGCTATGTAGAATTAATGGCAAAGCCGACTGGCTACGATTAACAGTGAAATAAAAATAGTAGACTATTGTCGATACAGACTTTCATTTTTAGGCGTAGTCAGTATCTCTGATTCTATGCAGGACAGGACACCTCCTCCCCCATGCAGACCCTCTCTTCAGAATGGACAGAGTTTTTTCTGTCCGGACTGGACAGGATTTTCCACCAACATGAGAAACATTTTTGTTGTTGTTGAAGAAAGCAGAAGAACTATCGAGAAGGGGATGTGGTGTGCTGTATACATGTACATTGGTTACCTTCACATGTATGATCTCCTTCATGTTGAACTTAGTCAAGGGGCTTATGTTTTCACAGTCTAATCTTGATTGATCTTATGATGCATAAGAAAAAGCGCATCACTTTATTATTGGATAATCATATGAACTGTAACCTGCTACGAAAAAACATTATTCTTCCTCCTATGTCTAATCTCATTAGGTCGCCTGCTTGACCAGTGGTATTTAATGAATAATTCACATCCATACATACTGATATAGTGATAGTATCTTTTAAAAGTCTGCAAATATTGTAAGAAAGCTGTAAACTTAACCTAAACATGATCCAGTCCCACAGTATACGTAGTAAGTCCATGATGCAATTGGCCTTGTGACCCACAAAGCACAGCACTGCGTTTCATCCTGAAGTCAGCAAAACATTATTAAGTTAATTGCTTCGGGCTCTAAGAACTCAAAATCAGTGTTGTTCTATATCTGACTTCAAAATTTCAAACAAGTAATTCATCAAATAAAGTATATGGTTGTATTCCTTTTTCTGATACTTAGATTTCAAAAAATATTCTATATACTATAGTACAAACCCTACATGTAGGTGCACCAGTAAGAAATAAGGTGTATAGCTCCAATTTTGAGTGCACAAAGGTGCACATGCACCCACTGTTTCAAGCCCTGTATAGCCAAAGGCAGTATAGATGGAATACTAGTAGCTTCTCCTGTATTCATCATCACATGAGAATTCTAACAGAATGTTATTCCCTTTTTATACAAATGTAGTAAGAATTGTAGGAATGTGTGTGTGTGTGTGTGTGTGTGTGTGTGTGTGTGTGTGTGTGTGTGTGTGTGTGTGTGAGTGCTGACATATTTAGATCAGAGTTTCTGATGAGTGAGGAGTCCCAGGGACATGTGTGTGTGTGTGTGTGTGTGTGTGTGTGTGTGTGTGTGTGTGCTGACATATTTAGATCAGAGTTTCTGATGAGTGAGGAGTCCCAGGGACATGTGTGTGTGTGTGTGTGTGTGTGTGTGTGTGTGTGTGTGTGTGTGTGCTGACATATTTAGATCAGAGTTTCTGATAAGTGAGGAGTCCCAGGGACATGTGTCAAAAACTTAACTTATGACTGCTTAGACTACACTGTAGTGTATTAGGTATCTATTGTTGTCACGAGACATTATATACATTGCACTTATCCTATGTATTTTTGTACATACTATAAGCACTAGAAAAAAGACAATGCATTGTCTTTATTAACCCAACCTTCACCTTTTTGTTCTTGTTGTTTCTATAGGGGCTGACAATATTCAACCCAGACAGAGCATCAATGCCCTGTCCTCATGAGATGACAGTGAGTGAGAAGCTGACAGTGCAACAATGGATTACCTGCATCTGCATGGAGGAGTCATGTATCAACACCAACCAAGTCCTAGTTTTTTTAGAATGCATTGGGTCTGTCAAACAGCTAGTAAAAGTTTACACATGTATGAATCCTTCCTGCAATTTCAATTCCCATTGCACTGTAGACATGTATGTAATTATTACAATGGCAATGACTCTGATCCACATGCTTTTAAAATCACACCTCAATCCAAAAAACCTCATTAGATTAAAAATGTAGTAGAAAATGCCCCCGTTTTGCATGTCTCTTATATGTAACTTATACATATTCCAGGACTACATATGCTGTCAGTAAGTGTAATTGTCCACGTCTTTGACAGTTGTTTGTGCCCATGCATGTATTTCTATATGCAATAATACAGTACATAACCAATTTGAATTGCATTGAATTGTTTTCCTCTTTAGTCTTTGTTTGACTGTTATCATAACACATATTGGTATATTCCAAAGTCAATCCATACACGGAGGGTGACCCAGGAAAAAGCATGTCAGTGGCACCTCAGGCATAACTGATTAAACAAGGAAGCCACGCTCTCTGTTGTTTTCTATATTCTGTCAAATATTCCATTGAACAGCTTCAGAATGTAAGGTAGCTGCAGGGGAGTTAGGATAAATTGTGTGTTTTAGATGCTCTGTTGAACATGTATAGGTATCTGAGCAGTTCCTGATTAATTGATTTCAAGCTGTGTGCATTTTGTGATCTATTCACTTCAAACTGATGTGGTCATTGCGCCAATGTCAGATGTATGTGCTGAGACCTAATGTGAGTCTTGCCTTGCAATACCGACTCATATTTATTTATTTTTACTGTAACAATTACATGTTGAGGGTAACAAGATGTTGATATGATCTTAATAATCTAGATTGCTTAATCTTTCCATATCAGTTTGTTACAAAGTGTTATGCATGAGTCTAAGTTACCCTTGTTATGCACATGTACATAAAAAGTACAAACACAAACACTTTTCTATGTAAAAAGTTGTTGATATGGGATTCATTTTTTGTTGCTTTATTCTACTGCAGTCAAGTCAGCATAAAATAAACTGTGGTCTTCGAACATAACATGTGCTTCTGGAGTTTAAGTCAATAAAGCCAGCAGGATTTTAAAGACGATTCAGATGTTTTTATCTTTTCATGTAATCTATAGTTATCTACAATACTCAAAACAAAGCCACAATATGCATATATATATTTATTGAAGTTGTAATGTTTTTGGATAAGTCATACTAAAAGGAGTCCTAAACTCTAGAAGGGAGTGTTATTTTCCACTAGATTATGTATCAATGAATACATAATCAGCCGACTTTGAACAGAATTCAGACCCTACCCATGGATTCCCTATACGTATTCCCACTTCCTTCATGGTGAATATTTTTAGCATAAATAAGGGGGGCTTAGCACAATCATAAGGCCAGTTGTTAATAAGATATAAAGGCACATATAAGACCTTTCTTAGCCCCCCTGACATTCTTTTATCACGCCATGAATGTACATTGTATCACGAAAGTTCATAAAAAGAATGGCAGAGGAAGTGGAAAAATATAGCTTCTGGTTATGGACCAGAAGGAGAGGAAAGGCCTGGGGGAAGAAGGAGACAGCATAAGTGTAACAACGAAGAGGCTTAAGGAGCAGCAGTGAGGCTGAGGGCGTACCAGGGTACGTGGGGGATATAACCTCCTTTGAGGGACGAAACGTTTGAGGGGCCTCTGGCTGAAGATCACAGCTGACTCCTTGGTGCTGAAAAGCACGTCAAGTGGCACGAGCTACCTGGCAGGTGACAATCAAATCATCCTGTACTTCCAGTGAAAAGAAAATAGAGGATCATGTGGGGAATTTAGTAAAATACTGAATGCGTTTTGATGCGCACGGGACTAGTGGGTACTTATCATATATTGTAATAAGTATTCGTTTTTTACTTCGAAAAACTATCATCTATTGGTAAATAACTCCCCCCCCCCCGGAATTTAGGACTCCTTTAATCTTCTGACATTGTACAGGGCTTGAAAGCGTTGCTTGTTTTATCTCGCCTATAGAACAAAAATGATTTCTTTCAAATTCGGCTGGCATATTTCTATATGCTCATGCTAATTTTGTAACTGAGATCATATTTCGTTAATGAAAGTCTTTAACATATTTCATGTAAGCGTCCAGAAAGTGATACAACATGAAAGGTTGTTTTGCAGACTCCCATGGAAAATAATGTCTATGCACTACAAGTACTGTACATTGAAATCTATAGTTCTGGACTGAAAAGATAAATCGTAGGTTGTTTGTAAATATATGCAATCAAACGCACGTAAAGGCTATTGGACGAATGAAATATCGATAGACATTTTTTACTATTTTTTAAACTTTTTTTGGAAGGTTATCTGACGAATGAAAGGTTTTTAACTCGGCAGAAGACGACAAAAACACTTTCTGTCGGGTCCATTTTGCAGTTCTAACGTTTGTCGCTAGGATGAAATAAATCGTTTTGTTTGGCCAATATCTTCAAGCAGAAAAGCGGAACAGCAAATTTACTGACAGCACAGATAGATAAGCATATCAACTTACTTTTGTGAAAGTTTCATGGAAAAATATTATTTCCTTCTTGTTTTATAAAGGAAAACGCACTTTCGTTAGTTGCGGTAGGAAATCAAGCTAGAAAGTCCCCCCGGAAGATGGCAGGTGAAACGCAGCCTCGCTTTGCTCGAGACCGGAAAATCTTCAATTTCAAATCTCACCTAGAATACAACGGATTTCTTTGAAATTTGGATGACATATTCATGAAAGCTTACTTAGGCATTGTATGGATTCCAAAGCGATAAGTACAATTGGTTATGGAGTGATTAACAGTTGATATTTTGACCATAGATCATATATTCCTGTCACTAGTGCCAAATAAAACTTCGCATTTCTCCTGAAAAATTGAGTGCAAACACTCAGCAAGGTAGTGCTAATACCACTGAAATGTCCTTGACAGAGTTATATTGATGATATGTCTATTGCACGATGTAGATCCCTAACGCTACATCATTTTTCTAATATGCCGCACTTTTTAGATTGGGAATTTTGACCGTGCCCCAAAATGACGATAGATTAATGGCCTATATCTTCAAGCAGAAAAGCGGAACAGCAAAACTACTGACAGCACAGATAGATAAGCATATCAACTTACTTTTGCCAAAGTTTCATGGAAAAATATCCTTTCCTTCTTGTTTTATAAAGGAAAACGCACTTCGGTGAGTTGCGGTAAAAAATCAATCTAGAGAAGTCCCCCCGGAAGATAGCAGGTGGAACGCGGCCTAGCTTTGCGCGAGACTGGAACATTTGGGTTTCATATCTCACTTAGAATACAACGGATTTCTTTGAAATTTGGATGACGTATTAATAAAAGCTTACTTAGACATTGTATGGATTCCCAACGGATGAACGCAATTGGTTATGTAGTTACTAGCAGTTAAATTTCCGATAATAAATCAAACATTTCTAGCAGAAATAACAAATAAAACACATTTCTCCTGTAGGATTTCATATCTCGCCTTGAACAAAATCTACTTCTTTGGTTCAGGGCGGCCCCTACCTTATGTTTATATCATTAAAATGTACATTTCTGTGACCGGCATGTCTGGACAGACTCAATGACACCTTTGTTGGGCAAATTCGTTAACGTCTTCGAAATTCACAAAAATCTGATTTTTCATTTAGGGGGGCCCCCCTAGAGTTTATTTCATTAAAATGTACATTTCTGTGACCGGCATGTCTGGACAGACTCAATGACATCTTTGTTGGGCAAATTCGTTAACGTCTTCGAAATTCACAAAAATCTAATTTTTCATTTAGGGGGGCCCCCCTTGAGTTTATTTCATTAAAATGTACATTTCTGTGACCGGCATGTCTGGACGGACTCAATGACACCTTTGTTGGGCAAATTCGTTAACGTCTTCGAAATTCACAAAAATCTAATTTTTCATTCAGGGGGCCCCCCTAGAGTTTATTTCATTAAAATGTACATTTCTGTGACCGGCATGTCTGGACAGACTCAATGACATCTTTGTTGGGCAAATTCGTTAACATCTTCGAAATTCACAAAAATCTGATTTTTCATTTAGGGGGGCCCCCCTAGAGTTTATTTCATTAAAATGTACATTTCTGTGACCGGCATGTCTGGACAGACTCAATGACATCTTTGTTGGGCAAATTCGTTAACGTCTTCGAAATTCACAAAAATCTAATTTTTCATTTAGGGGGGCCCCCCTAGAGTTTATTTCATTAAAATGTACATTTCTGTGACCGGCATGTCTGGACAGACTCAATGACACCTTTGTTGGGCAAATTCGTTAACGTCTTCGAAATTCACAAAAATCTAATTTTTCATTCAGGGGGCCCCCCTAGAGTTTATTTCATTAAAATGTACATTTCTGTGACCGGCATGTCTGGACAGACTCAATGACACCTTTGTTGGGCAAATTCGTTAACGTCTTCGAAATTCACAAAAATCTGATTTTTCATTCAAGGGGCCCCCCTTGAGTTTATTTCATTAAAATGTACATTTCTGTGACCGGCATGTCTGGACAGACTCAATGACATCTTTGTTGGGCAAATTCATTAACGTCTTCGAAATTCACAAAAATCTGATTTTTCATTCAAGGGGCCCCCCTTGAGTTTATTTCATTAAAATGTACATTTCTGTGACCGGCATGTCTGGACAGACTCAATGACACCTTTGTTGGGCAAATTCGTTAACGTCTTCGAAATTCACAAAAATCTGATTTTTCATTCAAGGGGCCCCCCTTGAGTTTATTTCATTAAAATGTACATTTCTGTGACCGGCATGTCTAGACAGACTCAATGACACCTTTGTTGGGCAAATTCATTAACGTCTTCGAAATTCACAAAAATCTGATTTTTCATTCAGGGGGCCCCCCTTGAGTTTATTTCATTCAAATGTACATTTCTGTGACCGGCATGTCTAGACAGACTCAATGACACCTTTGTTGGGTACACAGTAACATGGTTGATATATAAAACTATGCACAATGCACACACAAGACATTAGAAAAGACGATGGAAACAAGATAGCAAATGGGTGCAGCTTTAATGACAAATGCATTGTGGTATATGTAACATAATATATCATGGAGATACATTCTTGGAAGAAGAGTACCTAAAGTATATGTATTTGATGTAGTACCTGCAGAATATTCAATAGGCAATATTACTTGTACCTGGTCTCCAGACTCCAGAGCCATGCAAACATTACTTGTGCCCTCACATGGTCTCCATATCAGTATATTCTACCAGTGCTGCATGGAGCCTTACCTAGTGCCTCAGTAGCATGGTATATTTCCTGGTCATGTGTCCTATATGCTGTAGGAGGCACACCAGCATTACATAATCTTCTGTACAGTAGTAAGAGAAAATTAAGATTAAGCCTCTGCTTACCCATGTACACAACTGGTGTGCTATATCTAAACCGGTATAGTACATTACCGATGCTCTTAGAGCCATACCAACATTACCTGTTAGGTGTTGTTGAGTCCCAAGAGCCACACCAATATAAGCTGGAAGTTGCCTTACCTATTCCCCAGATCTAAGAACCATGCAAATCTTACCTGGGATACATCAGCCAGTCTTTAGAACCTAGAGTCAAACAAATAGCTAAAAAACTGTCCTTGACAGTAACTGTTTACTAGCCATTTAATAGAAAAATCATGTTAGATACACACTCATGACTCAAATATCTATTGTATATACATAAAATTCACATGACCTTAAATTCTACATGTAAAAACTAAAATGTTTTAAAAGTTTAAGACTACTGGTAGCATTTTTGGCTATATTGTCAGAACCAAGGGATAGAAGTACCCAACCTTCTGGGACATTTTTATATAAAATGTCACACTATATGCATGTCTATTATCAAAGACTATAAAGTCAAAATGGGTAGGGTTGTCAAAATCAACAAATAATTGACCATCTGTTGGGCATGTTGTTACTTTCAAAACAAGTATCCAATATGGGTCCAGACCAGCTCTTAAAGTTCAGTTTTACAGCGTATATAGTTCTCTATTCACAGGGTGTATGTATACATGTGGGGAAGTGTTTGTCCATTGAAAGTTCTTGGAGGGGGTGACATTTTCTTTAAAAAGATGCCAGAATTAAACTTTGCCCATCAGGAGGCCATATATATTAGCAAGGAGGTTAAATATACACCTTGATATTAGCTATATGTCACAGTAGAGATTGCAATCCAGGACAATTGGCGACTGTCCTAGGACAGATTACGATCGGAGTCTGTCCTAGAACCTACAATTACACTACCGGCAGTAAAGATAGCGATCACAATCTGTCCTGATAACAAACAGTGATTCTACTTGGAGAAATTCTGATAACCATTAGATCATGCTTTGGAAAATATAATTAATCATTGCACAACATTTCAATCAGTTTTAGCACACTACCTACATTCACAATTACTATTCTAGGTGAATAAGTTCATATTTCATAACGGATACATTCCATGTATGTTTACTGACAAAGAAATTTCTCATCAAGTTATGAAAAGGTTAATAATCGGTGAAAGATATCAATTGGAAGGTGATCAAACAAAGCAAATTTTGAGGTCTCAAGATGTTACTCAGTGTCTCACCTTTTCAGTACATTTTACTAGTCATATACCAAATCTATTCTCCACACAAATATAGACTATTCCAAAATCACCCCATTGCAAAAATGTACTATTCCCAATCACAACATGTGCAAACTTCAAGGGGTATGTACAGGAGGGATAGACTCCGATGAGTTTGAATCAGAGTTTGTCCTAGGGCAGATTTAATTGCCGATTGTCCTAGTACAGATCTCGGTAACAATCTGTCGTTAGTAGAATCACTGATTGTCCTGAATCGCAATCTCTACTATGACATCTACTCCTACAAATATGGTTACTGTCTTTTCTATAGAGTATCTCTACAGGGGCTGGCTGTAGATTCTGGCCAGCTGGATATGATATTGCCCCCATATTGGGTATGCTGCCCACCAGTTTCTGTAGAATATATACTCCACTACTGTATAAAGTGGTGCGATGACCTAATGGTAGAGTGTTCACCTTGCACACAGTAGGTGTTGAGTACAATCACCGGCCGTACATACTGCTTTTTCAGCTTAGCACTCAGCAAATGGGTATGGAAGTTAAACGCACAACATCACTACCAGCGGACTAGTCCCCGCTGCAGAGACTTGCACAAAGTTGTGTGGCCCAAGGACTGCGAATCGGAGATGGGCGCACCATAGGCTCCAAGAGGCGTGGGAGGACTGTAACTTTACTGTAACTAACTGTAAAGCTTGAATTCGATGGGGGAGGGGGGCAGTAGTTATAGCCGACAATAGGTACTGCCTGTAAGTTATCAAATATATAAACTGTACATACTACAATTGCTGCAGTTGGAATTACAGGCTGTAGCTAATTGCCCTTCTGAGAACAAGGTCAACATTTCAAGTTGACCAGCCTTTCAGCCGCAAATATCATCTTACAACATAATAATTATAATGTTAACTAGTGGTACATGTAGTTCCGTAACTGTTGGTACAATTGTCTTCATAGGGGCCTACAATCCACTTCACCTCCCAGTAGCTACCTCCCAGCCTAGCTGTGGGGATTGTTTTTAGCCTGTAGCATTTTGCATACGACCACTGTTATAGAGCAGCTACTCTGAAGACAATGGATATTCACACAGGGGCACTGGACAAAAATCCAGTGAAGTGTACTGTATGCAGAAATATTAGCGGTGGTTTTATGCTTGTGGTTTTTGCAGTGGCTGCTTCACTGCGACCGTTTTTGTCTTCTGCTGACCTACCCCTTGTCTTAGTGGTACATGTATGTTACTAGTATTATACATTGTACAGATGTTTTTGAGGCACCTGTTAACAAGGCACAAATAGAACACAGACCCGATCTTCGAACATTGAATACAGATTTATTAAGAATATCAAGCCAAGTTAAAGGCTTAATTTACAGTACTATTCCTTGACAGCTTTTTTGTGTGGAAAAAAGTCACTTTTTAACAATGATCACACAAGCACTGCCAAAAGCAACTGGTCTGTCCATCTGTAGCATCCTTGTCTTGTTATGGTTTCCGACTGGCTGTCTGTAAAGGCGCCAATACTAGTGTTTTTGTTACTTTACAGTATCTATATGCGACTACATACAAGTATACTGAGTAGCGCCATCGCGAAATCAAAACCCCCGCTAACACTCCATTTTCAACCTACCACAAAATTAAATCACCGCAAACTTAAGTCCATTTACAGTACTATTTCTGATCTGCCTGTGATTCTACATGTGACGTCTAGTTGCAGCAGTTGTCCGTTGATGTACTTCCCAGGCCTCTTGGGATATCTCTTTCCAATGAAGCTGCAAGACAGAACAAATGTAACTTGTAAGTTACAACTAGATAGCAGTAGATACATAAATCGAATTGCAAGGTACTGGACTATGACAACAGGCGTGAATACATGTACATGTACAGATACATTGTTAAATAAATGTACTAGAATAGCAAACAGACTAATAAATGAAGGAGACTCTGCACATAAACTTCCCATGATCAGAAATGATCCCCAAATTATGCTGTCGCAGTGCACTTCGAATGAACCTCCAAAATCTTGAGCATCATGAGTAAAACATCAGGGC
Organism: Branchiostoma lanceolatum; assembly: GCF_035083965.1. Classification (NCBI taxonomy): domain Eukaryota; kingdom Metazoa; phylum Chordata; class Leptocardii; order Amphioxiformes; family Branchiostomatidae; genus Branchiostoma; species Branchiostoma lanceolatum. Next base: position 10,751,049 of record NC_089724.1, read on the forward strand.
AGGCCCCCAGGGACACGAATGGGTCCAATATTTTCAAAATTGGAAAGAATTCAAGAATGCAGTCAGAAGCTCTATCATGTAATTCATGTAAACTGATCATGTACATATGTAAGTTAGTACTTAGTTAGTTAGTACAAGTGTACCATGAGTAGTGCAGTTACACATGGAATGCTATAAAACTATTTGAGTGCACCCACATTTAAAATTAGTGCACAGCGATATGGGGAGCACAAAAGTGCACGTGCATCCAGCACTAAGTATTTCGAGCCCTGGTGTGTGTGTGTGTTTGTGTGTGTGTGTGTGTGTGTGTGTGTGTGTGTTTGTACAATGTATATAGCTGACAGGCAGTACTAGTATAGCCTACTACCTACCTACCTACCTACCTACCTACCTACCTACCTACCTACCTACCTACCTACCTACCTACCTAGTCCCTTGACCTCTGGGTCGTTGGGGGGACAAGGTAGCAGTAAAGATGGAGATCTGTCTACTATAGTCACAGGGAAGAATACAATTTATGAGCTATTCCAAGATCAGGGTATGCCAATAGCTTGCTGCGTCATTATAGCATTCTTACTATGGTGAATGTGAACAGGGCAACAGTTTATCTACAACTTAGTACAAGCATAAGGTGTTGTCTGTACCCCCAGCCCCCATGCATGGAGGCCCCATTGATGTGATACTATAATAGCTACATATCATATACATTTCATTCAAAGCAAGGTTATAGGCAGCCTATACTGTAATTGGTTTCTTTTACTTTTACTGTAACTTTATGTTCACTATTTCAACGGTTATCTCTCTATGTACAGTGAACTTATCATCACCGTGTGTAATCGTTTATGATTCCTTCACACATCCTGTCTGTAAAACACTTGCCACGGTCACCACCGTGAAGTTAAAGTTCAGTGAAAATATCTATTTTCCTTACCCTGAAATATTTTGCTACCATGAAGTTGATTGAATATAAAGTGAATTAATATTACAGTAACCTCCTTGTTCAAAGTAAATTCATCCACATTTGAATGTACAGTACATGTACATCATCAAAGTGCTGCCCCTTCCTTTTAAAAGAGAAGCTTTTTAATCATTAATGATCACCATTGTCAAGTTCAGCAACATACATCAATGGGTGATTGATTGAATTTTATCACAAACCTGTCAAAAGTGTCATAACATTCCCCTAAGGCTGAACAACTTTCTTGTTTCGTATCTGATATGGAATAAATGATATCCAGAATTTTCCATAGTTGTTGCTTTTAGTTTTACTTCCAATTTCCTATTGAGGCCTTCCTAACGTAGGCTGTAACTTGAAATTGCCGACAGATTCCTTGCCAAATACTACTGCAACATTTGCGGAAAAAGGCAGGCTAGCCTGCCTGGCCAGGCTACCCTGCCAGACTACCCTTTCTGGACCTTAAGGCTCTGCATGGGGATTTTGCGCATAGTAGAATTTTCAAAAGGAAAAACTGGGTCAATAAAATATAGCAATCCCAGCTGAGGGTGAATTGGACAGAAGGCATCAGCGTATGAACTATGATATTGCTGTTGGGTGGGGGGTGGGGGGGGGGGGATGTGGTGCTGAAGGAAAAGCCGTTTGAAACAAATTCCAAGTATACAATAGAATATACCGGTCAACAAATATTAAGATTGAAGGGGAGGACCTTTGTTTACCAAAACAACAAATTCAAAACAAATGGCTTTGTGCATTTCTCTGTGGGTTAGCATGTGTGATTGTGTTTTCACAATGTATACATAGTGTTGTTTGTGCTGTTATTTTCTTTCATTGCTCTCTCATCCCATTTTTCTGCAATTATAAATATATAATATTAATAAGCCCATTCACCGTTGCGACTACGCATGTGCAGTGTCAAAGGTGAAGGCCCCTGGCTTGTAAACAGTACTCCTATCAACGTTGTCTAGATTTGCATAACAACGTCCAGACGGGTTTTGTTTACGTCTCATGGGACTTCACCTTTGACATTGCGCATGTGTAGTCGCAACCGTGAATTGGCTTATTGACACATTTTTCCTCTAGGAAATTCCATTACAGGCCAAGCCCCTATGCATACCCCTGGGGGCCCAGAAAGGGTAACATACTAAGCCTGGTAGGGTAGCCTGGCCAGCCTTTTCCGCGAACCCTGGATACTGTGTCGATTCGACTAGTCTTCTGTGTCTGTTAGTGTTACTTTACGTACTCCAGTTAGAATATTACAAACCGACCTTTTGTGTTTTTGATACATGTATGATCTGGATGAACGTGGCCAAATTATGAATGAGGCCAGTAACAACAGCAGTGGGCTAAAAAGAACCATACTATTTTTACTCGCGGTGATGTGTGCACCCCCCTCCCCCTTTAACACGCGCCGGGCATAGCTCGAGCTAGTTGCAAATTAACGAGGATCTGTGCCTATTCAATATAAAAATAATCGGTATAAATGAACCAAAGTTGCTCACCTCACCATGGAACAGGCAGAGTTTTGCTGCTGGACGACCTACGGCGATCGATCCGGACGGTCGGCGGGCCTGAAAACACAATATCCCGGCCACTTCCCGGTAGCCTCCCGGCCACCGTTCTGTACCCTCGTGAGGTCACGTTCCCAAATATCGCGAGGCTTCTCCTACAGTCCACTATCTATGGCCTCGGTGACCCATCTCTCCCGGCCTGTCCTTACCGTTAACGCTGTATCTCAAGAGCCAGGAGACGTCTCCTGGTCCACTTATAACTGGCTAACGGTGGTCACCGTTAACCACTTACAACTGTAAACGGTACTTGTAACGGGTGGTTAAATACATGAGAATAACAACTTTGACCAAACAAGGCATACCGTATTTCCTGAGGGCAGATAGATCTTCAGGTAATATTTGAAAATCTAAACAGTCTAAAAGTGGTTTACTTACTGTTTATGCGCATGATTCAAAATTAACGGAAACACATATGCTAAAAACATTTTGAACCAAAGAAAAGAGAAAAACTCATGGCTTCATCCAATGTTCACGGGTATCTGACAGTGTCTTCTGAGTCCTGACCTATGTACCAATATTCAAATGTTTGACATTGTTTACTGTCTATATCACTTCTTTCGAATCGTGTCGCAATTTATCTGATTGCCTTTGAAATATATACAGACGTTGTAAACAAGTAAACATAAGCGAAAATTTCCTATCACGAGCTTGATATGATTGTTGAACTTCTAAAAAGTTAAAACAGCAACTGATATACGCATGTCTGTCTTCTGCTAAGATGGAAATCTTAGCATTATTTCCCAGTCCTTATTCTGCCTGAATCCCTTCTATTTTGGGCTTATTTTGGCAAGTTTGCGTTTTTGTCTGTCTTCACGGAAACGTCTACTCCTATGGGTAGGTAGATACGTGTATTTCAATTCATTTTCTGTCCCGTAGCTAACTTTAAAAAAAATGGTTGTAGAGCAAGAGAAGTAGAGCGAGGAGGGGGGGTATATCCATCGACGACGTTTTGGCCGGTGCATCAGCCGCTGTCACACGCACAGGAGAAGAACTGAAATCACATCTTGCGCGCGAAACAGAGGCGAATGCCACCGACCAACTGCGCATGTGTACCGGCACCACCCCAGCTCGACATGGCGCGCCAGTGGAATCCGTAGCACGTCGGCCGGAAGCCAGCGGCACAATGGCGGGGGGAGGGGGGTGGTCCGGGCGAACATTCTAACAGGTCCTTCGGATATATTCTGCCCAACTTAACATAACAGTGAAGATTTCTAGCTAGGTTTCTTTTTTCTACTTCTTGTCAAGTTTTGGCACGAGAGGGAAATTATCACTACGTCTTGATGACGAAACTTTTTTGATACAGTATTTCGTTTAATGTACACGTGTGCATGAATGGTCATGCATGGCGCCATTGAAGGTGGTTAGATCGTGAATCAGTTATACTGTGTGGCTTTCCTTTTTTTGCCAAATGTTACTGATTTTCAGTCATTGAAATTGTTTCACCTAGATCAACACGTTCATAAGATCGACAAAGCTTGTTCAGTAAAAAGTTTGTAACGGCAAATTTTACATAGAAAGCGTCTTCACTCGATCAGTCTTCCATGTTGTTCATTACAATTTTTTACATTACAAGTTCACATCATGCTTAGTCAATATCAGCATTTTGCGGTAAAAATATTACCTTTTTATGGGGGACACATGTATCAACATGTACTGTTAACAGATTAGAACCAAAATCATGGGTCATTCGTCCACAAAATGTTAGAATTTAAAGAAAATGGTGAAACTTTGCGAGATTAGAGTCTACGCCTTTCCAAACATTCTGACAGAATCGTTTCAAATTTTCGAAACAAAATGTGATGTCTGTTGCATCCATAATTACTGGACTGTGTTACTATTCAGTCCGCCATGATTTAGAGACATAGAAGCTTGTAAGATAGTAGTGCTCGCTAGTAGCAATCGGGATCGAGTTTGGATACCACACCCAGAGGGATAGAACAAAATCACCAGTGTGCTCGAGCTCACAATTATGTTACTGAATTTATCCTTTGACTGGATTTCTAGCACAAGATACAATTCTTTCAAACATAGCTTTTGCTTTCGTCTTATTGAGTGCAGTAGCTGCCACGCTCATATATCACTAAACGAGAATATAGCCGAAACAAATGTATTTCACTTTCATCTAAAAAGATGCACACGAATTCTCCAAGGCCACGACTTTTCATAAACCCCTTTGGAACACCCCTATAGTCTTCAAATTCGGTGCATATTAAAAACATATGTCGCTGTAGACACATTCTTTATAGACTTCTTTTATGTTACTATCCTAGCCTGCCGAAATCTTATTATCCTATTGTAAAACTCTGTTTTGTGTCTTCCTCACTGGCCTTCCTTAAGGCATGCTTAACTTACTTACAAGAATTCTTAAATCTCGTAGACCATGCAGCAAATAACCATCTGCAAATAGGCCATGAATCAAGAAACACTGTTAGATAACGTAGGATTCATTCCCGGCTTCTTTTTTTTTTGGAAAGGAATCATATGACTATAAAAAAGAAGGATAGCGCAAGGGGACAAAAATCCAAGATGGCGCCCATTGCTCATGACAGGTGGTGGAATAACCAACCATTTGTTCGTCCTCGTTTGCATAGAAGCTAGACGTTCCGAGTTCAATTCGCATTTACGTCGTCTGTTGATTGCCAACTTCTAGACAATACATATAGAACGTTCCTACTATGACAAAAGCAGTCATTTAGAACTCTTTCACCTGGCAGGGCATACATCGCAAGCTATGCAAAAAGGTGTACTGAATATGCCAGTCACTTACCTGCTTCACTTGATTAGTAGGCCTCTTTTTCATGACTTTTTCTTGCATTTCTCTCTCAGAGATATACATTAAGAATACAATGGGTACAGTGAATTTTTTTGGGTTAGTGTTGGACTGATATTTCGTTTTATTTCGTTTCTTATATATTAAGCAACATGTTCCCTTAGAGAAAATGGCGGGACTACATCCGATTTAGAACCATTAGAGTCTGATAATGATCAAGATTTCTACCAGACATACAGTAGTTTCGTCTGTAGTTACATAGAATTAGCTCTTGTGGCTTACTTGTTCATCAAAATGTAGAATTTGATGAGCAAAAACGCCTTGATATGGACTCAACATTAGCAATGCACGTAAATCTTAAAAAAATAGACAAAAGGTTCTCCGATATTCCCCGTCAAATTCTGTGTACAGTATGGCGCTCCTTTTGCCGATGGCACATGCCCCAACCACGTGGGCTTAACTGCGCTCACATTTGCACATTGCACAATTATGAACACCCAGACAAAGAATCACCACTTTACGCCCGAATATTTGCTAGAGTTCTAGCTACAAAGCGAAGAAAAAGAGTGAAAAATTTACCCGCCAAGTGCCCCTCTGTTGGCCCAAGACGCAAGAGGCCGCCGTTTCTGTCAGGTGTCGGATTACCAAGATGGATGACTTTAGCCTTGACCCCACCACGTGGGACCTCTGCCCCGGAATTCTACGCCGAAAATTGCAGCTTTTCGCTCGAGTTTTTACCTTGGTAAAGACACTCCTTCCCTTCCATATAGCTGCGCCATTTTGTGTCCCAGTGTCTCGAAACTAGGCCACGATAACCCCGATTGACTCCCACTCGCGTATGATATGTTCCTTACTCTTGTAGGGGGGGAATCGCCACACTTCCCTTGCACACGTCAAGAATAGACTGCAGTATTAATTAGACGTCCCCTAACAAATGCAGGATCAACCATAGTGGAGAAATTCTGGCGAAAATCGCGAAGCCAGCGGACGGAAAAAAAACCTTCCACCACTGTCACCAGAACTGGGGCACGCTATCCTCGCACGACCCGAGGCGTCCCTGAATCTAGTTCACGGACCTGTCGAAGGCGGTTCCACGCGATTCCCGCCAAAGTCTCGGTACCTACCCGTCCTGGGCCGCTCTCCTCGTGGTTTTACAAGCTTCTCGGAGAGACAAAGGGGGTCGTGGTGGTGACCCAACGGGCCTCGCGCCTGAAACGGCACACGTTCAGCACGTCATGCACGTCCCGATCTGAGAATTATGGGTAAATTGTGAGGCGCGTCAGATCAAGTTCAACCTGCGCATCAGAACGAGGCTAATCGGTCAACCGATTAGTACGTCACAGGCCTCTGACGTCATGGCATGTGACTGGACGCTTCGACTTCCATACTTAAATAAACTACTAGTATGCTTGTCAGTCACGCATTCGATTTGGAGGCACAATATTGATACTATTTTGCATGATATAAGCAAACACTACAACTCGCTTAATTAAGACGCGAAGTTTTTCCCCTCAAATAATTAGAAATGGGTATTTCAAAAAAACTAGCCCCTGGTCAATTCTTACGCCAATTAATTTTGCCTTGAAATGGAGGCATTTACATGTAAAGCCATTGTGTTCGGTGAAACTTAGGTCTTTTATTCAAATGGAGGCTCCACGTTTATTAAAATGATAACCCACACACAGAGAGAGATAACAAAATAAACCGACGACTGTCTTTGGAAAAGTTAAGTATTTACCGGTAAAGTGACTCTATTCACTATCGATGTAAGAGGGTTAACAGACAGTGCGGTCATGAAACATCGTGGATCTGTTAAGCTTGGTAGTTTTTTTTCCAAAAGATTAGTTAAGAGAAGCCTGAGAAAATGGAGAGGAGAATGTATAAAACAAAATCTTTATAAACTATAATGAAGAAACATGAATCATGATTAACTTAATTATACAAGAGAAACGTCATTCAGGGCTGGATTAATAGTCAGAAAAGGATACGTAAGGCACTAGTATAGAAGTTTCCGACATCCCATATGAGCCGCAACAGAAACTTTGCCCTCCAGTAACCCCGCCTACGTGTAGCAGTCACGTGATCTTTTTTGGCGGGAATTTCGACGCGGGAAAAATGCCTGGGGAGGGGGGCAGTTTTCTTTGTTTGGTACACCGGTACACATACTAGTATTTGTTAGTATTTGAGAAGTATTGGTCGATCTATGGGAGACTTGTAGCTTCAAGACGAAACTGAAAATAGGTCTCTATCGTCTCTGTAAGAATAGGACGATCTGATGTTCACAGACGTGACTGAAAACGTTATTTTCCTGCTCGTCTTTTAGTAGCCTTTTTAACGCTAGGTTAACGTTTACCTTCCGCTTCGTTTGTTTGGATTGAACCCGATCTGCTGTCCAAAGAAAGGCAGCTGGCAGCCTTACTTGTAGCAATGGGGGGCTCGAAGGTATGTTGTAATACTGTTCAAATTGTACTCAGATTAAACTGCGTTTGGCCTTATTAACCAGTGTTGGATTGTGATTTTTTTTAAACGATATTATCAGCAAGCTACCTGAGCAGGTAACAAAGCCCGGTTAGCTCAGTCGGTAGAGCATGGGACTCTTAATCCCAGGGTCGTGGGTTCGAGCCCCACATTGGGCGAAAATTATTTTGAAATTATTTTTCTTCCCTATCAACCTTTTAAGTGCAGTGCGTCAGAACAAGGTTTCAAATGCCAACACGTTGAATATTGCATCAATCCTTGAAATAGCCATTCAAGTTGGGCACCCCTGGGGACTGTTCATGCCGAACCAATAATGAATAAATAGATGAATAAAAAAATTAATAAAAAAAGAAGCAGATACTAATGATGTAAACTGTGTGCAACGAAAGCAGTAAAAGATGAAAAATATTTTATTAGTAAAAAATTAAATACATTTTATCTGCGAATGTTAACGTTCCACATTCGAAGCCGAAAGAAACAGATTATTCCTGAAAGTATCCGAAATCTCTACTGAAGCTTTTCTAGATTGAGAAATCCACAGAATTGACGAAACTCATATTCCTTCTGAAATCATCCAACCCACCAATCATCGAAAACGTGGAATTTCTATTTTCCACTGCTTTCAAAGAAACTTATTATTATTTACCAATGGGTTCAAATTTAATGAACACACACATTGTCGGGCAGTGGCATTAGACACATCATCCTATACACAGTGGTCCGAATGACCATAGCATGTTCTGTTGTCGTAGTGTTGATGTAACAAAACAATCATATCGAAAACACGAAGTACACCACAGATTTATGCCGCCATTTATGAAATAGAAATTGCTGTGTGTGTATTTGTACTGGAGCATTTTCAAAGACGAACATGCCCCTTCATCTATTTTCTCATTACATGCATTCTAGTTCTATGAAATACCGCCTGTCGTTAAGTCCTTATTGCTAGATGATTGGCGCAAATTGAGTGAGGAGATGTGAAACGATAGCAGACAACATTGGATTAATAATCCCATATATAATCATCAATAACCTCAATCAACATCTGAAGCATTCATATAAGCTAACTTCTTACTGCAAAATAAATTAATTTAACAGAGAGTAAGGTAGTATGGAATTATTTTCTGATTGATACCATTTGATACAGTTATTCTAAGTTTGATTGGTCTGCAAGGTTTCTTTGGCTGATTTTCTATTGAAAATAAGTCAATTAGATTTCAGTTTTTGTTCTGCCGAATTGCGATTGAATTGAATTCTTATCGTACATAGTAATCTTAGGTTATTTGGCTTTAACGTTTTGAACGGTTTGCCTATTAATAAGCCACCCAGCAGTTCGCCCGCCGTAGATTTCTCGACAATATATATATGATTCACCCATGAGAGAGGCAGTAGGGTGTCTTCTGTAAAGCAATAACTCATGATGATTGATTTAATTCTCACCAATAAGCCGCCAGACATGTCGATTAGTTCAATATTCAATAATGAACCACTTTGCTGTCAAACATTTTCACACCGAGCGTTTGGACAGTACAGTAACTACTTGCGAACTGGTCAGGTACTGCAGTGTTCTGTCTGGTGTTACATACTACATGACCCTACATACGTAAGGGAAAGACTACACTAGCTGATATCATGGTCATTCATGGAGGATGCGTGTGCTGAAAGCATTGAATGTGCACGTGACTTGACATCTCACTTCTGCATGCATGTAAGCCCCCATTCGTGTTCTATAGCCCTTCATCAACGGAAAATAAATATTTTCATCCATTGAAACATAAAATGAAGATACACGTACGTATATCCGTCTATCTTTTTTTGGCATCATAGGGGATTATGATATATTTTGCTAATCTATTGTTGATTTTATATGAAGGTTCATTTCATGTACATTCTTACAAATTATTCTGTCATTTACTTTCATCCTTTCAGCGCAGTACATTATTTTGTTATTTCAACAATTTGGGCATAGTGCACCCCAACATGTAAGAAATGGACCCCAACAGTAACTCTTATGTCGAATGTGTGTTGAAATGATGCAATTTTATCACGATATGTCCCTCCGTCATTCCGTATTTCTTCGATCCTGTAAACTGTTTTTATTATTTTCTATACAGTGCATGTTTCATATACCCGTCATTCCCACAATCCCTCTTATTGTTACCATACCTCCTTTTCTTTGCTTTTTCGTGTTCAGATGAGCAGCTCAGATGTTAATCGACAGATGCTTCTACGTGGTCCACCACTCAATTGGTCTATCACTAGTGAAGGAGATTGCTAGTAGCTGTCCTTTTGTATCTAAACATCCAATACTCTCTATAATTGCATTACTGTAAAGATGACACTCGGAGTAAATTGTCTCCCGTGCATGATACGTCACGATACGTTAATGTCCCGGATGAGAGAGAAGAGTCTTTTCCATATTTTCGTCTTTTATTTATTCTTTGACTCTTTACCTAACGTTATATCTTAGCTGAGGTGTTTGACTGGTGTGAAGGCACCTCGGCGTATTTTCAAGCTAGAATATTGTACAGTTATAAGTAATTATGATATTATTACACAGTATATACGTGTACGTTTTTAGGTCCGACTTTTGCAGGTTCAAACAATCATCATGGTGTATATGACGTCACACGCAAACATCCTATAGTCTCAACTGATATATACTGACTACGGTTGAGTTGTATAAAGCAAGTAGGTGGCCGATCCACTTTTTTTCCAATCCTGCTACATTTCTGAGGCAATAATGTTGACAGGGATCGTTCGCAGTTACCAAGTCTACAAGGAAGTTTCTAGATCTGAGCAAGTTGTAAGTTCTGGAAAAGCATGGCTTTCTTAACAAGCAGTTTGGACGTAACTCTCCTGGCCTTGCTACTAAGTGAAACAAGCATCAATTTCTACATAGCTTGTACTGTTGGTAGAAGTAAGAGAAAAAGAGAGCTTGTTTATATGTCCTCCCAAGGTTTCAAGCTGGACGCCCTAGGATATCGTAAAGAATGAAACTTCAATATTGAGAAGTCTTCAAAGTACCATTTTGTGTGTGTTTCGAATTCACCAACATATTGTGATTTGAAGCGTTTCCAGTCTAGACTTTTTCGGTTTTATGCCAGTAACAGTACGTAAATAACGATAACATTAATTTGAGTTGGAAATGTAACTTTGGCATATGGCTTACAGTTTTGTCCTGTTTACAACCGCGTTTGTGTCGACATAATCAGATTTACTCAAGCCGAGTTCTGGTGTTGTAGACACCCATTGATGTTCTGAGGCAAGTAAGAACATGCATGTCGTATGGCAGTGCGATTATATGTTCTATTGCTGCTGTTGATTGAAAATGGAGACAGCCGATAGTTACACCTTTCCAAAACATGTTCTAGTTTTCTGGATCAGTCCCATTGCTGGCGACTCCTTTGTTGAAATTTTTTTTCTTGCTCCCTCGTCTTAATATTACGCTTTCCATCCTATTCAAATGCCTGGTGTATAGAAAAGCTGCAGCTAGTAAAGATGTCAGTACAAGGACAGAAATGGTGGTCGACTTTGATGCAGTTCCCTTTAGTTTTTAATAATTAACCAGGTAAAGCTCATTTTTTTCCATGAATCATACACCAGATTTTGCTTCTTTTGTGATATTTCTTGCGTTTTTTTTTAAATCTCACAATTGCGACTCTCTTCAAATTCTGTACCTTCTTTTTTAAGGAGATGAAACAGTTGTTAGTAGACAATCACGTGTAGTTTGTGACATTTGCTGCGGATTTAGTAAGGAAATTAAATTCTGCAGAGCGGACGTACTTCTGATATTGCCCAACTCCCGGACGTAACCCCGCTGGATTATGATCGGGGCGGCGGTTTTTGTGCCTGAAGCGCAGGTCCCAGACGTATCAAATCGTAATCACCAGTTGGTTAATTTTCCTGCTTTTCATTTGCTGGGCTGGGGAAGCCGATTATACTCATATTGGTGTTGTGTAAACAACCGCCACACATTGAAACTGATATCGACGAGGTGGGTACGTTCAGTGCAGTTTAGTATACATCACACTGTGTATGTGTGTGTGACTTTGTTTGTGTGTGTGTGTGTGTGTGTGTGTGTGTGTGTGTGTGTGTGTGTGTGTGAGTGAGTCTCTCTCTCTCTCTCTCTCTCTCTCTCTCTCTCTCTCTCTCTCTCTCTCTCTCTCTCTCTCTATGTGTGTGTGTGTGTGCGTGTGTGTGTGTTAGGTATGTATGAAAAGTTGAGTGACTATAGTTACATGTGCCATGTTTGGATAAAATTCTTTTGATACAAATGATATCTTTCCCAAACGTCAAGTTATACACGGCAGAACATACCATACCTCGTACAGGGCTCTAAACTCCACGTTACTCCATGTAAGATGAGTATGTATTATTCACGCCATCTCTCTCAAATTTTGATCCATATGTAAATTTAATCAAAGAAAGGCGCTTGATATGTTTGTTTACTTTTGATACCAACCAAACTCCATTCTCACCCTTTCCTTCCTACACTGTACCTGTCTTAGTTTGAACATATTTTCCCATCTTGAGGGGAAAACTGAGTCTTTTTTACGCGATTCCACTCTTACTTTAAGCAGTAGGAAGTAGCTGATATTGCCCAACACAATTTTCCCTCTACATTTCTCAGCATATCATAAGGTGAAAAAGGACTGTCTATCAGTTTTCTGATGCAATGTAGTTTACAACGTGAGTCCCAGGTGTACATGTACCTGTTCATGTAAGATGGTATTAGATGTCTACAACCAACTTCTTTAGTATAATAACTGATTTGATACATCTGGTTGTAGAAAATTAGTTTCTATTCAGTATTTTTCTTTTTCATTTCGACAGAAATAAGTCGGAGATTTCAATAAACTACTTCTTTCAGTCTTCCCGCAAACCAATTACACCACCCAGTTCTCAGGGATGCCTGAAATGTACTTCTCTTTGATAAAAGGTAGACATAACGTGTTATGATTACACTTAAAATTCCTTGCTAAATAGTCGGGTAAGATGTATATAGCAAACATAGGTGTGCATTAATTTGTCACAAACAAATATTGTATGTTTTCTGCCATAATTACAGCCAGTCTTTGTCGCTTTTATTAAGTTTTATTTTCTAAAAGAAAGCAACTGAAGAGAAGGTTTTCTTTGTGGATTGAAACGGTCGGCAACTTCTGACATTTTTCCTACCGAGGGTTAAGCCAGCAAGCTAGCAACTCCAATGGATCTTTACAAATCAAATTGTCGTCTAGTTTCAACATAATTGGGGCCAATTCTTGCGGTCATACCATGTTTTGTTCTACGCGCGTATTAGCCACACACGAACATAACGATGTCAGCGGCTAGTATCGCCTCGTCTGGCCCTTGGAGTCTGCTTACACCACCGGAGAGAGCGAACGATTTCTTCGGGGCAGGGTTTACCCACTGCCGAGGAAATTCATGCCCAGCTACGTTGAGAAGTGATGGTGTTACTGAACACACCCCAGTACAAACGCACACAGGCACATGGATAAAAGTTATGTTTGAACAAATTTGCAAGTTCTGCACGTGAACGATCTATCCCTTCCCATCTTAAAACAGCCCAAATCTTGATGCCATTTCCTCAAAGATGATTCATTGATATTTTCTACGGCTTGCGGTTCAATGATAGAATTGGCCAGGGCGTTAATTAAAAGCATGTATATTTATCACATCGAACATTTATTGATTCTTCATAAGATCAAGGTCATAAGGTAGAATATACGTTCGTGATTGTTTATCGACACAATAAGGAGGCGTCATAAGACACGCATTCACTCACAGTAAACCGTACACATACTGACTGATGATATACATTTAGTATACGTATAATTTTCAAAGTTACAAGTTTAAATGATACAATCAATATTCCTTCCTATTTTCTACAGGTGCCAAAAAAGGGGGAATTTTTTAGACAGTGATATATACAACAGGCAATGATAATTGGCAACTGGATATCTGAAAATTACTACTAAGCACTCGTTAATCATTGTAAACAGCGATAGCAGTGTCCTCTTTTTCCTCTTATCAAGTGGTATCATATGTACGTTTTGGTAACGCTACCCCCTCCAAAATGTTGAGCAAATAGTCACTTTCGATTCCTTGAGATGTACGTTTAAATAAATGTAATGTTGCCAATTTTTTAATAAAAAGGTTAGGAGGTCTATATATCAACAATAAACAACAGAGAATTAAGAAAATAATACTCTCGATCCGTCCATGACCAATTGCAAGTTTTCTTCATGTAAACATAATGAGGAAATTATGTTTGAAACGTACAGTTAACAACAAAATGTTCTGGCGTTTACTGATTTCCCCGGTGGAGAATGCATGATGATATAAGTCACCAAGTATCCGGGCTCAATTCGAATGTTGATATCAGACAATCGGGGAAATTGAGAGAACTGTTCTGATCGCAAGCTCGACGAACACGGAGAAAATATGCCCTGCCTCACTTGCATGCTCGTTTTATTTTTCATTTTTATGTGAAGGAAATAATGGCAGGTGCCAAATATCTTGAAGACAAAAGAAGGCCAAAAGTTGTAGAAGTTACAAAACCTATCACTGAATCACAGCACAAAATACATGTAGAAATGTCGGCTCTTTTTTCGTTGCTATTCATTACTTTCAGTCCTCTTTTTCTTCCTTTTCTGACTCAGCCGGTGATGTTTCTTGTGCATGTGCTGGGCATGTACTTGTAACGTTCTCGGCAGCTGCAGGTTTTTTTGGGAAGGCCATGAATGGTGCCCCGTAGCCCACTGCTTTGGGGATGTTTAGGAGCAGAGGATTGCCTTGGGTTGGGAAGAGGTGTGGGTACAGACCGAGCAGGGGGTAGGGGGGTAAATGCCCGAGGGGGTCGAACCGTGAGAAGGGTCCGTAGTGGAGACGCTCTCGGGAGCCGTCGGGGAACTCCACGTCGCCCATGTCGTGCAGGTGCTTCTCACGCTTCCGCCATTTTGCTCGGCGGTTCTGGAACCAGACCTGTGGTATGACGGAAAACATATCATCGGACATTGTTCATCTAGAGTACAGTCATTAGGTACGACTCTGAGTGAAAATCAGAGTCACATATACTTTCGTCTTCCCAACACCAACCCACATACTAAATATCATCATGATCCATCCAGAGGTTCTTGAGTTATGCTGACCACAAAATCCGAAAACACAGACAGACAGACAGACAGACAGAGACACAAACAGACACGCAGACACGCCAAAAACAATATCTCCATTCTTCATGGAGATAATGAGGCTGTTGCAGTGCTCCAGGAACCTACTTGATCACGGGACCCCCATTTTCAGGGACATGGAACATGTGTTTAGAACTTAAGTATTGGAAGTAAAACATGGAAGTATTTTCACAAGAGACGCCTAGCTAGACATGCAGGATTTTCTTTTTATTGTAAGAAAATATAATTATCTTTAAAAACAACAACAATAACAACAATCTGATGCAAGGCAGGGAGCAGAATGAAGCCATACCTGTCTAGTGGCTCAAGGGTGTTATTTTCTGGTGAGTTGTTGAGGGACTACCCTAAAGATTTATAAATAAACATGGCGGGCCATCATCGTTTTCGCGACCCCTACCCATCTGCCAATAAAGTAGGGACCCATGATGCATCCACAGCTTCTCAACCTATGCAGGCAGCAGGCACACACAGCTGACAAGCGGTACCGAAAACATAACCTTCTTGGCGAAGGTAATAAATATATAACAACATTTAGCCTAACCTGCACACGTGACTCGGGCAGGTTCACCCTCATGGCCAGTTCTTCGCGCATGAATATGTCAGGGTAGTGCGTCTGGCGAAAGGCTCTCTCCAACTCTTGCAGTTGTCTGGTGGAGAAAGTAGTCCGGTTCCTTTTCGGCTTCTCACTGGTCGCAGGTTTGCTTGATTTCTTATCGTCTTCACTCATTTCTTTTCCTAGAAACAAAGGAAACATATTTGTAGTAATACTAGTAAATAAACATGAAGTCTCCGGGTGGCAGGTGCTCAAGACGAACGAACAAAATATTAAAAGATTATCAGCTGTGTATGATCCTTAGATAATTTCATATTAAGGGTTTGGCCGTGAAGTTTGTTGTGTACGCAAAATGATATCAATGCCAAAGTGAGCCCAAATGACAAATAGAATTAAGATCATTCTTTTTTAAGCTTAACAGAGGGTCTATGTTCTATAAATCTGTGTACACCATTCAATGCTACGAAAGCATACAATTACATCATATCATGCTTTGACCACGCTGAGATACTCTTGTACTAAATGATTCGATTTATGCTACTCAAATCTGCATGATGCTAGCGAAGAAAGATAAAAATAAATAAGTAATCTTTCCGTTGCATTACGAGAACACTTCGAACATACATGCAGCAAACAATGCTAAAAAAATGATACAGGAATATCCAAACGGGAGACAACAAGAAAGATAACGCTACATCCACAACCAGCATAGCACCTGTTAGGTTTTACTGTGGTTCGTACGAAATTCCTAAGTTGTCAGACAGGGAGAAATGTGCGGGGGAGGGTCCGTGTGTGAATAGCCTTCAGCGTTTGACATTCTCCAATCAGGTCTACTTCCCACGTTTGTGTTTGCGATATTTCATAGTACAAATCAGTATTTCATCAGGGATCCAAATTTTAGTGTTATATATTAATATAACACGGTATGATGAATAAGAAGTCATGAAGGTGCAAAATTTGAAAGAAATTATGATAACAGAAGGGTTGATTATTAGAATATGCAAATACTCGGTGATATCTGTGCGGTTCTATATCCACACAAGTGCTTGAGCTACAATATGCAACATTTTTCATAAGTTGCAAAGTAGTAAAGAAATAAAAGTCTCCTGATATTCCTACTAGCTTTTTACTTCGATTCAGACGGAGAAAAATATACTCTCGGCCGCGCGTGAAAATAACCAACATTTTCGTTCTCGCACATAACTCCGAATTATAAAGACTGAAATTTGGATCAAATTTAGCAACCAATACATAATATTCTCCCTACCACGTCCACGTACAAACAACGCATAACATTTGCTATATATACATACAAGCAGCGGCAAGTGTTGTACAAAAAGAACAATTAATAAACAGGTTTTTTCTCATATATAAGCTCTATATGAATGTATGAAACACCCCATGATCACCCATTCTGTTGAGATTTTAGAATGGAAAACATTATGACTCATGAGGAAGGCCCTACGCTGCCCTGTTAGCAGATATTATAGTATCTCAGCCCTATAGCATCAGAAAATTGGTCATTAAATTAATAAATTGAGTCTCATATGGCCTCTGCTTCGCGAAACAAGCACATTAGGTTACGTACAATGTTCTGTGTCGTGCCTTTCCAGAACCAGTCAGAATCTGTTCCCGCTGTTAGTTTCGCATTAAGTTGAATAGCCAAGATTCGGCGAGCGATGCACTTGGAGAACCGCAAAGGAACGCAACGCATCCATGGCCACTAATTTTTCCATTAACCTTTCCCATTTAAGACTTTATGCGATAAAAATGCTCCAAATATCCCATATTGAAAAAAATAACAACGCGTAACGTCGAGAAAAACCAACCGCGCACTCTGCTAGTATAGACTACATGTAGGGTTATCAATTGAATATGATAGTAAGAATTATGGCGACAGAGATATTCAGTTTGTTGCCAGGTACGGCATATGTCATCACCCATTAGGTCGCTTTTTCGTGGATGAAATGACACATGATATAAAATACTAAAATACAATATGTTGTTTTTTAAAATTTCTATGTACTAATCCATGGAAGGATATAACATCTCAGACAACATCCACTGGTTGATATCCACACAAATAAAGCATTTGTTTTAAAATATATATTACAGATCTTCATCATGATTCAACAAAATGGGGTTACAGTAAGTCTAGAGCAGTCTCATCTCCGCTGCGCTGGGGGCTGAAAAAAATAGCAGAAATTGTCAGGGGAGCTCCTTTAGTACTCTCCAAGCAGAGGTGCCCCGGCTTGTTCGGCACGTCGTTTTAGGCGTTTCTATCGGACTTTCTAATTATAATGTTGTCTTTTTGTCCGCCAGCTAAACGGACAAAGAGAAAACTTGACAAAATAGAAAGCCCGAAAAAAACCTAAGAAGACGTCAAAACGAAGTCGGAGAGTACGCCTATGAGGGGCTTGGTCCTTCAGTGGGGCACGAATATCCCCCTTTATCAGGCGAACTCCGATGGCAAATAGTTCAGGCTATTTTGTCCATTTCTCCTACTTTTCAGTCACCGAAAGAGTCTGATGGCGACACGGTTTTAGTAAAGGAGAGGGAAGGGATGAAAACAAAAACTACGAAAAGCGCGTGCATTGGTGCAAGAAAGTTTTGTTGTCATCTCTCATACCTGTGTCCTTCCGCGTGTCTTCCCGCTGACTTCCATGACTCCCGGCCCCGTCTCTCGTCATGTCCGCCGACGACTGAGCTTCTATCCCCAGAAGACTTCGGATGGAGAATTTATGCCGAAAATTTGCCAGTGCGTCCTCGTCGGCAGTAGTCTCCGCGTTGCCGTCACCACAGTCCTCTGGCATCTCTTCGGCGATGGGTGAGTCTTGCTCCCGAGGGACTTCGTCGCCCTCTCCGCTGTCGCGTCCGGCGGTCTCAGGGTCGCACGGGCTGCCGGTCACCTCTGACATACTGATGCTTGTGTGTGGCTAATAGGTGGGTAGAACAACAAGCGATAAGCCCGCAAGAATTGGCTACAAATTACGGGGAAACTGGACGACAATTCGATTTGTGAAGGTTGCTAGCACTACGGCTTAACCTTCGGAAGGGGGAGGAATTTCAAAAGTTGCCGAATGCCGTAAATACGAATGCGTAAATAATCGAACTAAGCTGCTTTCTTTGGCAAATTAAGAAATGAGAGAGGATCCGTTCTCCCGCGCAGTGACGTGGAAAACGAGGCAATAATTCGACACTTTACCTCACACAGTGAAGTCGAGTAAACGAAGCTTTTGTTAGGAATGAAATGAAATAAACAGATCTACTGGCTTTCTTTTATTAAATCTACATATAGGGTACTCCATGATTATTCATGGTATGTAAGGGATAATAAGACGTCATATCTACTTTGTACCGACCGGAATGGAATCTAAGGCACTTTTGAATGGGCAGGTGTTGTAATTGTTTTGTTTGGAAAACTGGAAAACATTCGTTTCTTCTTCTTGTGCCGTGCAGATACACGTTATCCCGACATTTGTGACACATGAAAATTAAAAATAATTGGGATTCATGGGATGTGTAAACGGCGGTGTGCGGCCAAATCTTACACTGTTGCCTTTTACAAAGCGTGAAACTTGCCAATTTTCGGTTGTGTGCTTGATCAGACGAACGTCTGCTATTATAACAAACCTGACTCAGTACGTAGTCCAAGTCATTGAAAAACAAGAATGGACGAGGCGAAAAATACATTTGCTTTAGGTTAACGATTCTGCCAACGTTAACACCGTGATGTGCTATACAGGTGACGCCTCGGCATCGGTTTCAAAGTGTGGTGGTTGTTTGCACAACGCTAATATGTGGATTATCCGCTTTCCCCAGCCAAGCAAATGAAAAGCAGGAAAATTAACCAACTGGTGATTACGATTTGATACGTCTGGGACCTGCGCTTCGGGCACAAAAACCGCCGCCCCGATCATAATCCAGCGGGGTTACGTCCGGGAGTTGGGCAATATCAGAAGTACGTCCGCTCTGCAGAATTTAATTTCCTTGCTAAATCCGCAGCAAATGTCACAAACTACACGTGATTGTCTGGTAACCAAACTACTTTTAGTCTCCTTTGTAAACAAAAACAACAGAGAATAAATTCCGCGTTATTTTGACATTTGAAGTTGTTAGATGGAATAGTGCAGGGGGAGGGGGGTACAGCATTGTCAGACAGTGACTTGGGGCAAGACAAGTAGAGGACTATATAAAGGATGTAAGGATGTTACAAAATTCGACTTTGGATTGAAGTTGATGTGAAAAGGATTTTGTTTTATAAAACGATCTATAAGAAAACTCAAGGTGTTCGTTTTCCTCATTCTCTGATGACAAAAAGAGAATTTTAAAACGCACATTGGCAACGTATTTTCAGATCGTCTCCATCGTAACCATATAAAAAAATCGCTATCTTTTTAAAAACAAAACTATATTTTCGTGCAAAGGTAAGGGTAAATCTATGAAGATATCGCCTTGCCTTGAAGAAGGTGACAGATGGTCACCGAAACGTCTGTGGCATAAATCTCTTGGTTGTGTAAAAAGAGTCTTTTTATTCAGTGACTTACCAACCTGATGAAACTATTCACGGATCTATGAAGATATCGATCCACTAAATCAAAAAAAATATGTTAATCTTGCTTACAATCTAGTCGCCTGGATGAGACGATCATGTAGGGATCAGGACAGTTCTTTGATCATCTGCGAAGTGGATTTATGTCTCAGATTTGTCTCTATGAAGTGATGGCGATAAAACAACAACAACAACAACAAACGGACAATTTTGACGCTACGACACTTTCAATGGACGCAAGGGTGTTTTTGGCTGTATATCTACGTAGCTAGGGTTGCATAGCTGAAACGGGTACCAGTACCCTGAGGATTAGAAAGGGAAGATTGAAGTGACGCCGATGTGATATCATCCCTAAACGTAACTACCGGCTTCACATGTTTGCACCTTCACATTAAGTCGATGTTTACTGAAATGTATTTGTGTTTCATGTTTCAAGAAATGTCGACTTCATCGAAATCACAATCACTATATCCGAAAAAACGACAGAAAATCGACAGGGTATGCGCGCTAGTGCAACTTGGCTTCATTTTATGTCATAGCCGTGAAAACTCGAAATCTACATTTTGTCCTATAGCATATCTGCAAAGTGCAAACAGTAAATCAAAGACGATAAAAAACACAACATCATCCACACAGTTCCCGTGTGAAACAGTTAAAACAGAACCATGATCCCATGATCAAGTAACTGCCAACGCACAGAAAAAAAGGGACTTTTAGAGACATGAAACCTTCCAACACTGGCAGACGAAAACAGAGCGATGCAAGCGTCAGCATGTTAAGTCTTAAGATGAGGACCGCCGAATAGGAACATGCAAAATGCCAGCATTTGGCAAATAACTTAAAACATTAGCCTTTGGATCAGAAATTTATTCAGAATTTTTGCCTCTCAACATTTCAATGACATTCAATTGCAAGAAAGGAAGAATGAAGGACGGAAGGAAGGAAGGAAAGTAAGAAGTACCAAGCAAAACGACATGCGCTCTGATACAACTGTGAACATTATGATATTTAAAAAAAATTATAATGAAATAAATACGTTTTCTTGCATTTCGGACCAAACTCTTAGTTATAAGAGATGTCGCACTCAACTTTCCCACAATAATCGTCCGTGGTGCTTTTCCAAACCAGAGCGATCATGTTAACTATAAAACTGTTGATCTTTGTCTGCTTCTAACCATATAAAAAAGTCCCGAACAAATCAACGGTATTCTGAGGCATCATAACAACAACAAATAATATACTGTCACAACTAACGTTACATTCTCTTACCTTGTTCTGGCTGTACATGTGCTTTCGTAGCAAGTAACAAATTCTTAAGTAAGATGTTTGGTAAGAAATCTAAGTTGGATTGGAAAGTATGAATATCTGTAAAAAAAAATAAGATACAGCACCTGCTGTCAGATGATCTTCTGTCTCATCTGTGGTATGAAGAATCATATCGCTGGAGACAATTTAATTCCTGGGTCATCTTTTTAGTAATGCAATTACCCCGAGCATGGAATCCGCAGATAGAAGATGATAGCTTGGCTGCTGACAGACCAATTGGGGGTATGAGCACGTGCAGGTGTCAGTCAATTTGGCCCAAGTTGTTTACTGCGATGTTTTCTTGCAGAGTGAGTGAGTGAGTGTAACGTTATGTAATATTTGAAAGTCGTCCAAAGCTGGAGACTGTTATGAAGAAACTAAACGCCTCTTTGCTAAGCTTAGCTAAAAAGTTTTAATTTCTAACGAATTTTGCTAGTAGTACTTAAAAGGGAAAATACAAGGGCCCGACTGGAAACGTAAAACTTTCCAACATATCACCTGCATGAGAAACATGTAAAATCGGTACTTTTACCACGTCTGGTAGCATAGATAGACCAAAGAATGCAACCCCTAAACCAATGGGTGTTTAAGAATAAGATTACCAGGATATGATCTGTGTCGTAATCAGGACTATGTAATATTACTCGTTATATCATACCTAGAGATAACGTTACTATGTGACTTCTTAATTCTGTTTACGATAAAGAGCAGATTATACAACTATGCTGAACACTGTACCGAAAGTAGGCTGTGATGTGAAGTTTATTATTGATGATAAGTCTAGTCCAATTGCCATGTGTTCGCCTTGCACGCGGTAGGTCGTGAGTTCCATCCCCGACGTACCGGGTAAAACCAAAGACTCTAAAAATGGTACATACTGCTTTCTCTGCTTAGCACTCAGCATTTATGAAAGGGTATTTAAACACACATCACTACCAGCGGACCAGCCCCCTGCTGTGGTGACATTCACAAATGTGTGGCTCAAGGGCTACAGAAATGGAGATGGGCGCCACCCCTCTGGGATACTTTAACTTAACTAACTGAATATCATGGTACATTTCTGCCGTTGAGTTTTATGATTACAGATATATTTAGATGGGATTTCTAACATTCACAGTATCCCACTAGATTCAAAGTGATAAATCTTTGATGATGTCTTTTTTTAGAAACAATGAGTACTAGTTAGTCTTCGGTGTAGTAATTTAATTGTTGTCCTCTTCCTACTTTTACACCCTGCCATCCGTAAACATTAACGTTGGGTAACATAAATTCGCGGGGTACTTAAATTCGTGATTTTTCGAAAACGGGATATTTAGGGATATGTGCTAGATGCAACATCAGTAATACTGCTAGAAATGCAAACTTGACAGACTAACGTATTCAGAACACTGGCTGAAAAGCTTCGATAACCATGCATTAGAAGTTGGCGACGTCAAAAACTCTCCGTCCCTTATTGACAGAGTCTGGGGGCTTCGTGGGAGAATCACACTG
This sequence comes from Branchiostoma lanceolatum, assembly GCF_035083965.1. Lineage (NCBI taxonomy): Eukaryota > Metazoa > Chordata > Leptocardii > Amphioxiformes > Branchiostomatidae > Branchiostoma > Branchiostoma lanceolatum. Next base: position 10,773,920 of record NC_089724.1, read on the forward strand.
CACGCTTGTTCGCTGGTTTATAAGACAAATGTCACATCTCCTGCCTGCTAAACACAATTATTTACAAGACAACTTATTACAATCTCTTTTGCTAACCTGCAACTGGATTCTAAGTGTGATCAATCATCAAAACTCCTCTTTGTTGCTGCAACCTACGGCACGTGTATTTTCCCGCCGCCATATCATTACCCAGAATCCTGTTGTCAAGCAGACGACAGAGGTTTGTGAGGAACTCTTTTTTGTCTAAATGTTGCGTGTGATAGTGGACTGAAGACGATATTTTCCTCAAAGTTTACTCCAAACACAACAAGGAACACATGGACATAGTAGTATAACCATTGCTACGGCATCCAGCTAACTTCCCATGAATAATGTACACGTTGCCATGACGGTGGGGATCGAGTTTGAGTGACGTTCTACCGACTCAACAAACGGGATGTTACCGAAGGCCTGATGTGTACGGTACGGCCGTTTTTTCGTGTATTTTTTTTTTTACTTGGACACGTCTATATCCATAGCACTCTCCTCAAGCCAAGGATGGAACGAATAGCTGCTGTATAAGATGTAATTAGCGGTAAGATATTCAAGACGAATCTTCTCTCCCGAAATAATGTTCACACCTGTCCGACAACAGCGTCATTGTGCGTGCGGCGGACGGTATTTTCAAGTTGAAATATTATGGTGTCAGCACGACTAGAGACAAAATCTACCATATAACGTTGGGTAACATAAATTCGGGATTTTTCCGATAATGATTGACTGAAATCAATCTAGCAGAACAATAAACCATCCTTTTTTTCTATTATTCTGTCAGTATCATGTACTATCTTTGCACTTATCATATGTATGGTAGATTTTGTCTCTAGTCGTGCTGACACCATAATATTTCAACTTGAAAATACCATCCGCCGCACGCACAATGACGGTGCTGTCGGACAGGGGTGAACATTAATTCGGGAGAGAAGATTGGTCTTGAATATCTTACCGCTAATTACATTTTATACAGCAGCTATTCGTTCCATCCTTGGCTTGAGGACAGTGCTATTGATATAGACGTGTCCAAGTAGAAAAAATACACGAAAAAACGGCCGTACCGCACACATCAGGCCTACGGGGACAACCCGTGTGTTGAGTCGGTAACGTTAACTATAGAACGTCAAAGTCGACATCCACCGTCATGGCAACGTGTACATTATTCATGGGAAGTTAGCCGGATGCCGTAGCATTGATAATACTACTATGTCCATGTATTCCTTGTTGTGTTAGGAGCAAACTTTGAGGAAAATATCGTCCTCAGTCCACAATCACACGCAACATTTAGACAAAAAAGTGTTCCTCACAAACCTCTGTCGTCTGCTTGACAACAGGATTCTGGGTAATGATATGGCGGCGGGAAAATACACGTGCCGTAGGTTGTAGCAACAAAGAGGGGTTTTGATGATTGATCACACTTAGAGTCCAATTGCAGGTCAGCAATTTTAAGAAAATAAGTTGTCTTGTAAATGATTGTGTTTAGCAGGAAGCGGATGTGACATTTGTCTTATAAACCAGCCGACAACGATGTAGTGTGATTCTCCCACGAAGCCCTCAGACTGTTCTAATAAGGGACGGAGAGTTTTTGTCCTCGTCGCCTTCTAATGCATGCTTATCGAAGCTTTTCAGACAGTGTTCTGAATACGTTAGTCCGTCAAGTTTGCATTTCTAGCGGTATTACTGATGTTGCATCTAGCACATATCCCTAAATACCCCGTTTTCGAAAAATCCCGAATTTAAGTACCCCACGAATTTATGTTACCCAACGTTATATGATTAGTGCAAAGATAGTACATGATACTGACAGAATAATAGAAAAAAAGGATGGTTTATTGTTCTGCTAGATTGATTTCAGTCAACCATTATCGGAAAAATGGCGAATTTATGTTACCCAACGTTACCTCTAGCAAGGAGAAATTGGCTTGCAGGCAAGAACAAATAGGCAAACATCCTGCATTGCCTCTGTAACTCTTGACAAATTCCATATTGCTGTAATCATACTAGCCTGAACACAGATAATGATATGGAAAATTTACGATTCAAATCATTACAATCATGACATTGGTGTTCTTCTTCATTCAAAAGAATACTAGTACAGTACTAGTAACCCATACGCGTTGCTAAGGCAATGTGCCGCTTGCACCCCCCCCCCCCGCCTTGCCCATGATCCGTAATAACAATGGAAGCCCGTGTGATGCAAGAAGCCCGTGTGATGCAAGTATAAGAAGAAGCCTGTGGGATATGAAATGGAGACTTCTGATTGGTCTATCAGGCTATATGATAATATACATGACTAGTAGCCCAGTATTGACTCCACCACCAAACCGCATGCTCAAAATCACTATTTGAGGCATAGCCACTAACCAGCTGTCAGCCAATCAGAAAACATGATTTCAACACAGGGAAGCATCCTAGCTTCCCTTGTGTTTCGTAAAATCACCGCAAGGTGGCCTTTTCTTAAATCCCCTGACGCAACCGGTCTTGTGCCCTTGGGAAAAGGGCACTTTACGTGACTTTCCTTACTCCGCCCAAGTGTAAAAATGGGTATATCATGCGTGTGGGTCACGACACCAGCAATAGCTGTGTTCCGTGTGTTGCAATTCTAATAAAATCAATTATACGACTTCGCACAAACATAACTTTATCCAAAGAGGTTAACCTCTTTGCTTTATCATATGTTCAAGGTCAACTTTCGATTTTTTTAAAGCACTTGAATTACTATTAATCAACTACCATCATGTACATTTTGTTTTCACTTCCTATAGAAATTAATGGCTTTCTGAAGTACAGGGACCCGTATTGGATCTTTACTCTATCCAAGGTTTTTCAATGTAGCCACCCAGAGTCACACTGAACAGTCAGAACAACAAATTGAGATATGTCAGTCTCAAGAAGATAAGTTCTTTTACATTTGTGCCAAATTTCAACACATTTCATAGAAAAACAATCCTGCTATCAATTATACTAAAGACGTTTCTTTCTGACTTACCCTCGTACTCAATAATACAACACAGATTTCCCAAAACACCAGATTTATTGAAGCTCTAAAAAAGGGCACATCTTACATGTAGGCTGTAAGAAGTTACATTTAAATCAATATACAATGATCTTACAAGTTCAGAGTGGTATTCATGCATAGATAAAAGTACATGATTAAAAACCGCTTTTCTAACATACCTGACAGTAACAACATCAAGTCTATCTAATCATTAATCTTAAACATGTACCTATGCTGAAATGACAAATATTCCTGTTATCTTATATCTCATTATATTGTTGCAATGGAATTTTTTATCACCTCACACAAAATTTTCTAAAACATTTTTATCCTTTTCCCAGAATCACATTCATTTATACACTATCTTCTTTATGGTGAGCATCTCTGTGTATATTTGAATCCTGTGGCAAAATTCAAGTGTCAGAAGTACTTCACATGTACACTTTGTCTAGATCTTTTCCTCTTCAACTAAGAGTAACTACAACAAAACTGTGTCAAAAGACCTGTGATTGAAAAATCAGTACCAAGGACAGTCACAACGAATTTTGCCATAAGACACTAGACTAAAAAGCTATGAGTGCCTACTGTTGAGAACAGTGAAATGTTCCCATGCTTGCATTGATGGCATTGCAAAAACGTTAACTGGTAAAAAAGGACTAGATCTCTATATAAAACAGTGAGTGAACATTGCAAAACGATACTTCTGAATATTTGTGGAATATGAAAAGGCTAGTTTTCATGCACAATTACTACAAAGACTAACATTGAGCTGGTACAATCACTACAGTACGTATGTATAAAACCCATAAACTTCCCATTCAGCAGCATTACATTTGTTAAAAGTGCAGAAATACAGACACTGAGAATTCAAATCTATTTCATACCCTTAAAATCTCAAAATGAAATGCGGACAAAATTTTGTAACATTTCTTTTAGTCACAGAGAGTCTAATTTTAAGCCCAACCTCTTCATACGCTACACTTTCAAGGCAGAAAATTTTTGCCAGTAGTATTGAATTGACAAAACAGGACCACAGCACATTTACATGGCTGTGGCAAAGCCGACCTTGTTCCCCCCCATGTCAAACTGAGTGTAATACTTCCCGATGAACACGTCGCCCAGGATCCACAGGGGGCCACTTGGAACATTGATCCCCAGAAAACCACTTAGGCACACCGTCTGGCCACCTTGAGTCACCTACAGCAGTCAATCAATCAATCAATTAATCAATCAAAAATGGTTTATTCATTCATAAAAAGACACACAAACATTAAAATAACACAGATAACAGCTCCTTTGGTATTCTACAGCTCCTCTAGATCTGCTGTTTTAAATACGGTGTAGCTGAAAAACATTATTTAAGTACCATGCACTAGTATGTTCTGCATTTCTCACCTTGAGAGAAGAGTTTATGTAGAGTGAAAGGAAAACTTAATCATAACTTCTGTATTTTTCTGTACTATGGATTGAATCTTTTGGCCAATCAGGTGGTTTGTATACGTCCAAGACTTTCTTTTAAAATGCCATCGAGATATTTCTTCTCCATGAGCCTCCCCTCCCTCAAATGTACAAACACAGTTCAGTATACAAAAAGAACTGCCACAAGGTGACTATACATATATGTCCACCCGTGTGTTAAAATTCTGAAATGGATCTTTTCTAAGAAGACAATAATGAATTTGGGGCAAAAGTATAGACAAGTAAAATACAAAGACATTATCTAGGATCGCACGGAGGGATTGTGGAGGTACAACAACTATCCGTTGTTACACAGAGGGATTATGGAGGAGGTACAACAACTATCCGTTGCTACACCCCTGTGGTGTTACTGTGAGCGGTGTGGGCAAAGCCGACTCTGTTGTTGCCCATATCGAACATCGTGTAGTACGGCCCTATGAACACGTCTCCCAGAATCCACAGGGGCCCGGCCGGCACGTCGATGCCGAGGAAACCGCTGACACACACGGTCTGCCCCATCTCTGTCACCTGAGGGTAGCATGATTGTGATTGGTTCTGATTGGTTCATATCAATTGGCTCTGATTGGTTCACATCAAAAGGGTCATTGCAAAGACTTATCCTACTGTGATCTGATACCTTTGTGTTTGCTATTCTGATAAAATTTGGTCTGAAGATGATTGTTACAAATAAACAGGACTTAAATGTAAACTATGCTATGAAAATGTCCAGGACGTCTTTCACAGTTCTTAAATCAACTCATTTTATTTGCTAGAGGAAAAATCAATGTGTGATTGTAAAAAGGAGATATCTGTTTTTATCAGCCCTGCATCTTTACAAAAATGCACAAAGATATCACATCAGACAATAGACAGCATAAAATTAAAAAACAATTCAACATAGCTATCATGAAATCTAAATTGTCAAAAGCAAAGTCATCAAAATCACATAGCAATCAATGATACTAAATTAAACCCTCATACTGCAATGGGCAGTGGTGATATTGTCCACTTGGACCAGAGAAACAAGGCTTTCAACTTTGCAACGTATTGAAAGTAGATGTAAGAGGAACGGGCAGAGACTTTCACAGAAGGGCTAGTATACGGGCTCCAACTGTAATGGGTTTTCAATGGGGACTGAAATATTTTGTTAGCCATTTTGACTTGAAACTATAGTGAGGGATATATTATGTATCTAACCTTCAGTACTTTGCCACAATAGGTTTGTTTGAATGGAGGGGGCGTACCTACTGGTAAATATTCACCAAACCGATGGCCCAAAGATAACAAAGAACAGTGCACTACATTCCACACCTTTTGAAGAACCCCATGAATATTTCTGACAGTCTGACTCCATGGAAGAAATGCTGACATACCTGTAGGACGTAGTCCTTCCCCTCCAGCTCAAAGGCCTTCCCCCCCAGCGTGAAGGAGATGGGAGGGAGAGACTTGATCTGACTGCAGTCTATCATGTACTGTGATGAAGGCAGGGAGAAAACACATGTTATGAAATCAGTAGAAATATAAAAGAGTACTCCAAAACAGTATTCAAGGGTAAGTGTGCATGCGAATTGGAAGTTTTACCCAAATGTAACCAGTGTTAGCATAATCAAATACTGGATACTATTCATATGTACAGTACTACTAAATTAGTATCTGATTGGCACACTTGCCCACACAAATACACAATAACAGGCTTGTTTGATCAAATTTCTTTTCACAGCCTATCTGAGGCAAATAATGGTATAGCTGATAATTGATAATGAATGACCATTTCCGATATCACATATCATCCTGACTTTTTAACCCTTCTTTTGCATTTAAATGCTGTCAGACCAAAATGAACATAACAACATAAAAAGATGACTTCTATTTCCCTGTTCTTTGACATACCTCTCCACCTGGAATGGGGGTGGCTCCGATCTGTTTGTTCAGGGCCTGGACCTCAGAAGTGGGTCCGGCGATGAGAGAGGTGCCCGTGTCGGCGATGGCAGCACAGCCGCCCTTACAGTAGTCAGACGCCTTCCCGTTGATCATGATCCTGAGCAAGACATTTTATTTTATATTTATTCTATCAGGGAGAAATCACAACTCAGACCTGCAGCCTGTTTTTCAGGTGTCCCTGGACACGTACATGTACAATAGTAATGAACAAGAACGCTGCATAGCTAAAGGTAGCCATTTTGGCCAATTCCTTTAACAACATGTATCCATGTTAGCTGTCAGTTGGGTCTGATACTCTACTCGTCTCGAGTCAAGAGTCTGCATAACGTATCAGAAGTAGCGGAGTGAAAACTGGTGCTCTTTAGTCGAAAATTAGGGTAACTCCTGAATCTTTTTAGTGTTGGAAGATATAGTTCAAAAATCTGTTTTGTGTGTTTGAGGTGAAGCCATTCTTTCTCACACCTTTTGGTGTATAGGGCAGTGCCAATCTCTTTCTATAGTAGTATAATGAAAAAAAGGATGACAGTAAAAAATTCCTAAAAACATTTTTAAAAAGCTTGCAAAGGACAAAATGATGAAATAAAAACAATTCACCTGGGAAAAATATACCCTGATATTCTCCCTTTCTTACAGATCTCTCTGTCTGTAGGTTCCTGTTGCCATGGCTATGACTGCCATTTTTAAAAAAAGAAAAGAAAAAAAAACCCACATGCTCAAAATAAAGCAAGTGAGGGGATAAGAAATGGTTACATTGAGAGGATCACTTTTGAATCTATACCTGTAGGTTTAATAACCCTTGTACTGCTGGCATTTTTTACACAATTTATTACATTATTTTCCCTTGACTTTTTCTGCACTGCTGTGACTAGTTACTTTTGAATTCGGTGCGTTTCGCTGCGGTGTGATGCGTTCAGCTGAAAAATACCCCCTACTCGTACATATACAAGACCAACATAAAGGCTCTGAAATGTGCAGCCCATATACATTGTACATGTATATAGGGGTTTCGCAGGACAAGGGTTTTAAGAATAAAAAATAATAAAAAATAATGCTTGATCATGATGATAGTTTTAATTTTCTATACAGTATCAGTAATATCCAAGAAAAAATGAATGTATGATGTATCAATTTGAAAATTTAAACACTAGGCAATCTCCTCCACAGAGCTCTGCTCAAACCTACCCGTCCATCTTGAACTGCCAATAGCCAGGCTTGGTGACATCGATGAAGGTGAAGTCTCCGGTGTAGTACTTGGGGTCAGTCCCGCCCAACAACAGCTCACCGCCAGTGGTGCCCGAGGCATCCCTGCAAGGCATGGTGGGAAATTCAGTACTTATAACTCTACTGGGTGGTTGATTGTATTAATGAAAAGCACACATGTTTGATTTACATGCAGGTTCAGAGTGGAATAACACTTTATTCCCATCCAAAGAGTCACATTTTTACAGCCTATGTCTGTCGTGTTCAGAGTAGTTTCAGTAACACAAATTTTGTAGGCCTTCCTTTTAGACAAAAAAACAGGGAATTTTTCTAAAATGGTGACCAGAAAATTTATATACAGTAAGTTGAGCACTGAAAAAATACTTGATGTACATATAGGTGTCATATGTACCTTTTATGATACATGTACATATATTTCTGATTGTAAAACAATAATAGCATCATCATTTTGCTAAACAAGTGACACAGCATCAAGCCATGCTCATCAGCCCCACCTGTTCAGGTAGAAAGAGAAGACCGGTTTGTCGACCAGTTTCTGCTGGACCATGTTGTAGAAGGGCGGCACCACGCCGTCCACGGAGATGGTGTCGTATCCCATCCCAAGGATACCGTCGAACTTGGCCGCCACGAACGTTATACCAGGCTGGGTCACCGCTTCCGCAAATGTCTGGTTCTGAACCATCAGACCTCCGATCTGTGGTAAGTATATCATTTGTGTGGGAGGGGGGGAGGAGGAATTTCATCAACAATCTTAGGTCAAGAATAAAAGCCAAAGAACAGAAATTTGTCAATAGTCTTTGAAAGGACTATGAACATTCATTTAAGGCATATCTAAGGCTACAGATCCTTGTGAGATCGGTTTTGAGAGCTGCAGAGCATTACTATTGGAAAACTTTTACGTCTAAAATTCCTCATTTCAGTGTTTTTCATGCATGTATTTAAATTACATTGTACATTGTACAAAAATGTACTACAAGATGTATGAAAATGACAAAATAGCATTATCCACCTTGAAATCAAAATGAACCGAAGAAGGATAATCAGAGGGAAAACAATTATGTACACATATTTTACTCACAGTGACTGTGTCCTCACTCAGAAAGCCGGTCAGGCTGCCAGACCCATATTGGATGGCAAATTTAGTGTCATTCTTCATGTAGGTGCTGGACTGGGTGCTGTCATACTTGTTGTGCAACACTGTGGGGAAAATGGAAAGATCTTGATGACCAACTGTGAGAAAACTAGAATACCAAATAACATGTACAAATTTATTACATGCTTTTCTTTTGTACATTGAGTATCCATACTTATCATCACAGATGACAAAAAACCTGTACCCCAAAACAACAGTTACTACAGTTGTAACTCTTGTATTTACATTCCATCTTTTATAAGAATTTTACTCACTATACATGTCAATGCAGACTTGCATACTAGTAGTGTAGACAGCAATTATTGACATGCTCTACTGTAGAGTTGGTCATCTTCAAGATATAATGAAAATCACCACGGCAGTAGTCTAAATACAACATACCGTTTTTACACCTCAGATACCAGCGGTAAATTGGATGTCGTAATTTATATCAATGGAGCTACAACCCACTCAATATGAAAGGTGCATGTTCAAAAGGATGAGTTCACACTTACAGCAGGCAATGTCAGACAGGTGACACTTCTTAGACGGCACCCACAGGTTGGAGGAGCCGGTGTCAAACACGACCTGGAAACTCTGGGGAGGGGTGCCGATGGAGATAGGGCCGTAGTACTGAGCCTGTGTGGGGAGGGGGGTAGTCGTGTTATCATTTCTGTATATGTACGCGCATTCAACAGATACAATGGTGAGTCCAAATATGAATTCTGTGAATAGCACTTAAATGTTGCAGATTACTTTTTTTCTGATTTAACATGCTACTTTCTGCTTGGCTTTCAGGAGACATCAGGAATTAGAAAGTAAAATCCTATCCCCAAACTTACATCCAAGTAGTTGGTGAGTGGCTCAGGGGCATCCTTGATGTTGTAGTACTTCCCATTGTGGTCCTTTTCAAGGATTTGGTCAAACGTGATGCCAACATCTGCCAGCTGACGACGAACGGTTTTCATCTTAGTCAGCGGGATTCTGTAGATGAAAAGAAAGGGAGCTTGCTTAGGCTACACATGATAAAGGCAAAGCGCTAAGAGCTTTCACCCCCTCAAGGACCACCTTGCATGCCACATTGGGTTACATTGCCCCTGGCACCATGATATTGTAAAATGCATTTAAGCTTGCGTGGTTTTTATTTCTCGGTAGGTAGAAAATGGAGCATTCGCGTTGGTGTTAATTTCATGTTTGAAACAATAGTAACAGTCGTAGGTGGGCAAAAAGTTTCAAGTTTGAAGAGTTCAGAGCGAAAACCGCGAACATAAAACCACCGCAAACATTTCTGCATCTACAGTACTCTGAACTTCTGGGGAGATCCCTGCTGGGTAGATTAGCATGGGGAATCAGAACACTTAATGTACTTAAGGGGCATTCTGTGCCAGTTAATCATTGCTCCTGCTGAACTTTGGTACCATCCATATCTTAAATGCATAAACAAATTCAAACACCTGATAGCGCTATTCTCACATTATTTGTCAACTCAACAGACTCCACATTGTCCATAAGTCAGAAGACATACTGGACTTTGAAACAGTCCCTGCATTCTTACAAATTGTTATCTGCTTGTTAAGCTGCTTTACAAACCAAATAAAGTGGAATGACCTCTTTCAACAAAGGTGCTTTCCTCGTGATACTTGGTAACCTTGGAACAGCCCCGCCCCCATGTTTGTTCATGTTCAACACTATATTTAACAATTTGACCCTGCAAATGTCTCACGTGGTTCCCATGAGGGAGGTGTGGCACTGTTAACACCTGCTGAAACCTACCTGTTCTTCCCCTGTATCTTGATACAATTGTAATCTAATCACTTCTCATAATGTGTTCATTGCCTTTGATGCAAATGTTGGTTACTATGACAATGTGTGTGGTCAATGCAAAACTGGTGTGTTATAATATTCCAAGCTCTGCCTTAAGAATATACAAGCTACAGCAACAGGGAACTGAAATCCCTTTATCAGTGTATGTGCTAGCAAATTTGAACTTCTATGGGAACATGAAAATAGTAATAACAGCTTTGAAAGTTGCTGATTCTGCACATTTGCAACTAACACCAGGTGTCCCGCCCCTATACTCATCAGCAATGTCAGCAAAAAAGAAGAGTCATATGACCGGGTGAGGTCAGATTTCATTTGCTTGGCAAGTCGAAGGGGTGGTAGTACCTGGATGGCACCGTTTGGCACCAGCTGTCGATGCTTCACCGAGAATAGAACCAGCAACCTTTAGTAACAGGAACATGACTTGAGGAAGGACTTCCTCTTATTCCCTTTCTGTTTGCTCATTTTATTTTCACCAGGCTAGTTAAGCAATCATAGGAGTGGGAGTGTTGGACACACAAGTTCTCAACGCAACTTACACAAGAAAAAAGTCTCCAGTTTTAATTGAGGAAGTGGGAATAGAAGCCATGACCTCATGGTTTCTGGCAGTGGCAGATGACAGTGAGTCATGTACTTACCCTGGGGGGAAACATTTAGTTTACCATTCCCTACACAGGTCACATGGTCATGGGGTGGAACATGTGGTCTTACCAGGGCTGGGCAGATAGCAAAGATGATGCAGCGCATGGGACTGACTGGGCATGCAGACTTAGTACATACAATACATGGTGATACGATTCAGGACAATCCTATGGAGTCTGATCATTTGCAGCATATTTAACTTTTAAGTAGCAAAACGTGTCATTCTACATTTGTACCTCGTTAAAAAAAACAATTTCTATATGTCGTGAAATAACAGATGTCCTTTAACAAATGAACGATATTAATACAGGACTTCTGAGGAGTTTGCATTTGAGTGCATATGATTCTAGGTATGGCTCAGCGTCTTCAATTCAAAGTTTGAAAAATAACTGTCCTGAACAAAGGGGTTTCTGATAGCCGCAGGCACATTTATTTCACGCCCTCTTAACGTCGAGAAACAGAATGATATTGTCTCTCATTAGCTCGAGGAAATGCAAAAAAATACAAGGTGGCTCCCGAATGAACGATGACCATCTTTTTTTTTTACGAAGCGTCTTTATGCAAACACTGATCTGTGTCTGTGATTAACAAAAGATCAGGTCGTAGTGACGCATGATTAAAATGTTATTAGAGTAGAGTAGAGTAGAATTTTCGGTCAGGTAGGACTGCTCCAGTTTAGACCGCTCTTCATTGTTGAATTCCATTTCACTCAACTTATTTTCTCACCTGTGCAGGGCGCTGGCGAACGCCACAAAGGCCAACAGCACAGCTAGGACCTTCATCGTGCCGGGGACTCTGTGCTCAGGTACTGCAGTGACCGGGAACAGGGCGAGAACAGGACGTGTTGTTCTGAACAGGTCAGGACGACGAAGTGATGTCCCTGATGAGTCACGCCTCACACAGCTGAGTATCATGTGATGAGGGGTTAAAGGTCAAATCTGGCATGGACGATTCCTTTTATAGGTGTAAAATGATTTTTTGATAATTCCTTTAGAATGCCACAAACTGACTAAAAATTCCATTTCTAAGAATGAGTACGTTATAGAAATGAAACATGACCCGCTTCATCATCTCGATACGGAAGAGAGGCAAATAAATGAAGTCGAAATCTTGCCCTGGAATGGGCGACATCTAGCGATTCAGAGAGAAAGTGCACCATGGCCCGTCGAAAAGACGCCCAAGCTAACACGGAAGTTGGCAGGAGTTGGCTACTTGGCTACACCTGACGGGCAGGACGCTGAAATACTCACACGTGCGAGCCGGACTAGGTGTGTCATGGCGGACTGGCCTAGCCAAGATCCTCAGGTACGAGACTAGTGCGTCTATTTTGCTATAAGTAACTAAGAAGCAGAGTAAGGAGGTGATGTTCACCCGAAGAAGGGGCGTGTCCACGAACCCCCCTCCCCACCTCCGCGCCGCGTGTGGCAGAACTATGTCCTTATCACTTTCCATTGTTTATCATGACGATCATGACCATATGGTGGAGTACTTAAAGGCTTGGCGTACTTTGCTTGAAGGAAGAGCTTTTGACAGAAAACGACTTTGTAGACTTACTTTTGTCCGCCCTTATCAGTAGTCTACCAATATGAGAGAATGTTTTGCAACTTCAGCTCTAAATATGTGCCCTGATAATATAAACAATGAATGTTAGTAATAAATGCCTCAGAGTCTTTTCTGCCTTCAAGTTTCTTTGGTTAACTTGAAGTGATTTGGTTTCTCATTGGACTATGCCAAATTGCGCAAAAAAATTGTGCCAAGTTAACAGATTTTAATTCGCCAATTTTCCGCAGGGCTAAAATAAGCGACCTCTGACACAAACAAAGTAGCCGCGCCAGGAATGGCACATTCTCAGTTTCGGCTCCAAATCAGATGCAAGGTAACTTTATTGGAAATTGCAGTGTGTTGCAACTGACTACTAATAAAACCAATGTACAAAAAGAGATTTGCAGTGATTACGCAATTTTGTGCCCATTTGCACCAGTTTACCGATTGCAAATTTTAGAAAATCATTCGCAATTTCAGGTGACAAAGTGGCACCTGTGTTTGCGCTTGTTTGCCTTTCGCAATTTGCCGCAGTCCAGTGAGAAACCCGCTTTTAAAAAAATCAAAGAACATGTACAAATGTATCAAGTTTTGGAGCTCAATCAAGAACCCCCTCCTATCTCATGATCTATCAGAACACTCTTATCTGGAAATTGATTTTAAATCAAAGCCATGGTCTTAAAACAGGATAGCGCTAGACTTTTTCACCCGTGTAAGACGAGAAATTCTTCGAGAGTTTTTTGTGTTGTTGTACTGCAGGGTGGAAATGTACAGCTGGTAATTGTTGCGTGTGAAGATCCTGTTCCTTCATGTCCTCAGATTCCCCCAGAATAGTGGCCTCATGGTCAATGAAAACTGCTGTTTTATTCCAGGCAACTGCATCTGCTGCTGGTGATGATGACTGGGGGGATGACTTCGGGGGGTTCGAAGCCGCTGAACCAATCCAGCCAGCCATGGCGCAACCAGTACAGCAGGGCATCACAGCAACGCCCTCTATCTGGGCACAGCTCAGCACAGGTACTGCAGGAAAGCACATCATATAAATTATACATTTTGTATCTACCACTTGTCATTTAAGATTAAGAGAAATGACGAAGTAAAATTAATGTATTGCCTCCCTAGTCTAGTAGGACATGTACACATGCATATAGCTTGTTTCAAATTCATGCATGTAAAGCACATCTGGCCCTCAGAAATATAGTGGTGCTAGTAGGCAAATCCATAAACTGACAATCATTTTTTCCCCTTCCAGGTGCAGTTCCACCGGTGTCCCCTGGGGGCACTGCTAATCAATCCCCTGGTGGGATAAACACTGATTCGGCTCAGAGTGTGCCATTCCATGATGGGGGAAGTCAAACACCTGAAAGTCAGGTATCATATGTTTCTTGAGCTTTACTTGTACATGATCCATGATTCCAATGAATGTAGGGACAGTTTCCTTCCCTTCAAAAACAATAATGACAACACTATAAACAAGAGACGGACAGACCAACAATCATGAAAATGATGAAAATTGAAATGTTCTTTCTTTTTATTGTCAATTTGAAACACTTTGCAAACACTAACACTTTCCTTTTGTGATGTAGCAAAGTATGCTATATAAGAAGAAGGTTTAATGATACAAGAAAAAAGTACAGTTAGATTTGTTCTGTCATCTGCAAACTACAAAATAGAAATACAGAATAAATCTTATATATGATGAATATTTCCTATATATGATAATGTTAGCACCTGGCTTATTGATCTTATGTAGCATTACTAACGCTAATTTTCACTTTGCCTTGCACATTGAGATCTTTGGATGAAGTAATATATCTATATCGTTATTCCTCACATTTCTGCAGTGTCATTACTATAATAACCTATTTTGTGTATGTATGGCATGCTGTACATTGGAGCAAGAGGCCATCACTTGGCCTAAGCACTTGAAACTAGTGTCATAAAATTGTGTTCCTTTCTTTTTTCATTCAGAGGTCAAGGACTATATCAGGCACCTCTCAAGCTTCATCAGAGGCAGAGCCCAGTGCAACAGCCAATCAGATCCCTTTCCCCACTGACTTCAGCCAATTAGATGCACCCGCTGAAGTTCTGCCAACCAATGAGGCTGCACCACAATCTGCTGCTAGTCAATCAGGCACTGAGCCAGCAATCTCACAACCCAACCAAGAGTCAGTAGAGTCTGGGGCTAACCAATCAAATGAAAGTATTCCTACTTCTTCAACCAATGAGAGCTCAGCAACATCTGACCAAAGCCAACAGGTAGATCATGTCACCCCAGAGCCTGTTTCCACGGAAATGCTGGAAGAAAACAAGGAATTAAAAGATCAAGTGCAAAAGCTACACGACAATCTGTCCATAGCAGAGAGAGAGAACGTTGCGATACAACAGGCAAGTATTTCCAGTGGTGGCTGCCTATTGCACATAAAATTTGATATCAGGCATCCAATACAATGGAAAGTAAAGCAACTAGAAATTTGCTATGGACCTTGGAAGTCTCTTCCTCAGACTATGGCTATTTTACAATGACATTACTACATTATTCGTATGAAGATGGGGGCAATATTCCAAAAGATAAGCGATGTCTTAGAATGATCAAAGTTTGTCATAGATTATTCTTTCAACAATAACCACATATAAATTTAGCACCTGATGCCTACGTGAATTGCTTGAAGGCTGCAAACAACATTCTGAGTTTTTTGTACTGACAGATGGATTATTTATATTGTTTGTTTATAGGACCTTCAAGATCTGTTACAGAAACAACAGGCCGTTGAACAGCAGCTTGCTGACCAGACGTTGCTGTCTGAACAGCAGAAAGAAAAGTACCAACAACTTCAGGTGCACACATGTACATGATTGTGTATTTCAGATATTCTTGTGCAAAAGTTGTATGTTTGGAAATGTAGCATGTTGTGATTCACCTGGCTAATTATTTTGTTTTTAATATGATAAAGCTATGCCAGTTTGAATGTCGCTCTGTGTTTTTTCCTGCAAAAATCTGGGAACCAATAGATTAAATTGGTGTGGCATAACCTAGATTTGTTCTATTAACTTTTGGAAAGTTAGGCTGTTTTGTGCTATACAGTACAGAATACTTGCATTTATTTTCTTGTATACTGAGTTACTTACCAGTACAGTTTAAGTTTTGCTTTCCTTGTGGAGTGTTGTTTGTTCACCAAGAGATGTAGTGTATTCACTGGTTTTGTTAACAAGTCTACTGCTTGACTGTTATTCTGTCATTATTCTATACATCTTAAAGATTTCTTGTCCTTATTTTCCAGGAAAAACATTTGGAAGATCTGGCAGACATCAGGAAGGCTGGACATGAGGCTTTGGCTGTCATTGTTGAGGAGTACAAGGTTTGCTTAATGTCATACAGTATTCATTGCACTGGGGTCTTATGGGCTTTGATTTCTCAGATGCAGGAACCTTAGTCCGGCAATCTTATCCTGCTAAAACACACCAAATGCTATTAATCTAATTGGCAAGATAGAACAGGCTTTCCTTCATCTTTGTGAATACATTGTATTTACTAAATTCTAGACTCACAGCAGTCACCAAACTACCTCCATGTATCTAGTAGATGCTGTTTCAAGTTTTGTTTAATATAAAGCATGGGCACCACCAAAAGATAACTACTTGTATTGTATTTAGTAACTATGATGTTCATCTAGGAGGCAATTGCTTTTTTTTGTTGTGCTTTTCTTTACGTGCATGTTAACTATACACACACACACACACACACGTACGTAATGTATGTAATCGCAGATCAATAGCAAGTTTGGATAAATGTATAGAATTTTCTGTTTCTATTGTTGTGAAACACTTAATTTTGAGAAACAAGATTACACATGCAATGTTTGATACAGCTGTACAGTGACCTGTTGACCATCTGTCTGCAGGAGTTGTGTAAGACTGCAGTGCTGCAGCAGCAGGAACTGTGTGAGAAACAGCTGCAGGCATCGCTCACTAAGGAGACAGAGAGATGTGAGGAGCTCCTACAGAAACAGGTGGGCACAAACTAGCTTCTGAACAGTACTGAACAAGTCCAACCAATGTTGAAGATTTTTTGTTTAGACATCATGAGTGTACTTGTGGGGAACCGGTATGTAAGTTATCAAACATGTATTGTTCTCAAATGGACACTTGTTACGATTTGAAAATACATACTTTGATCTAAAATCTATGGTTGAGGAGAGAGAGAGAAAAGAAATCTGAGAGAGAGATGATCTAGACACAAGAAAGATTAAGAATGGGAAATACAGCAAGCAACATAGACTCTTTTGTCCTCTAGCATTTAAAAAGTACTTTCAGTCTCTACCAGACTCCACAAGTAGCTGGAAAATTCGTAGAAACTGGCCAAACACTCACTGATGTATATTGCCAGAAGAGTTGAGTTGCTAATAGTACATATTGCAACTTTTACTCCCCTGGCATATTATCCAGTCCTTTTGGCCGATTTTTACTAATATTATTTTTTTAGCATTTATCTATTGAGTCTGGTTAAGACTAGAAAGTACAAAGTATATGAAAAACTTCTTATCATTTGTAAGAGTGAACTGTAACTGACAGTAACTGCCCCTCCCCCCCAGCATGATCGCCTGTTACAGCAGTTAGAAGAAGACAGAGGCCAGTCCGAGGAGAGAGTTCAGACAGCCATCAAACAGCAGCAACAGAAGGACCAGGTAAGGGCTAATTCTATCAACTTTGATACGCAACATTTGTGATACTTGAACTGAGTACACACTCTAAGGACTTTTCAGAAATGATGGAGGTGTTATCATTTGATCATTGTTTTTTTTTGCTTATACATGTACTAGTAGTTAGAAAACTGATGCAAAAACACAGTATCATTACCACGCATGCCAACACAAACTTGTAAGTTTCTTCAACGTTTTACTGATCCTACATAGAATTAGCCTCCTACATATTCTAATACTGCACAACAAAAACAAAATTTACGAACCTAAGCTTTCACAAGGCTTTTTCCTCAATATTGTCTACTATTTCATCATGCAGAACATGTAATTTTCTTCTGCTACGACTATAAGCAGACTTATTGGGCATTACAGAAAATACATGTAGTTGACAGATTTATTTCAATATAAGATAGTAACAAGCTTGACTACATTTTCATTGTCATCCTTTCAGGAGGAATTTGAAAAGGTGTTGACTCAAGAAAGAGGAAAGAGTGAACAGGCCATACAGGATGCAGTGAAGGTATTGTGCTGTGTATTAAACTATTTATACGAAGTATGGTGATAAAGGTTGATATTCATTTTTATTGTAGAATCCTGCTGTTCACCATTCCTGCTAGTGTTATGGTATTAGAATTCTGTGACAGTTGGTCAGGCTCTGTAACACGAGGAACTTGAAGGGTTTTAATTTGACTGGATGTGTTTCTACAGGTTGAGCAGGAAGCTGGGAGAGACACCCTCCAGGCAGCTCTGCAGGAGGAGAGGGGAAAAAGTAGGGACCTTCTGGAAGAACAGAGGGTGAGAAACCTCCAACTTTATCAAGATTTGATTGATTGAGCATTTATACGATTATATACAGTCGTGCGACTGGCTGTCGTCACGACGTCGCCGGTGATCATATTTTTTGGCCGTCTAAAGACGATCAAAACAATCGTGCGACGGCAATAAACGGGAATCCTGGAATCGTCATCACGACCACCTCGGACCCTATGGCACGACGTTCAACGGGGGGTCTGTGGCTGTTTTTTGAGAATGAAGTTTGAAAAAAACAATACTACTTTAGAAACGAAAGAGCAATCATATAATAGACAACTGTTAATAAAGATTACTAGCTCCTTTCTAAGCTCACAGTTGAATCCTTCCCAGGTGGAACTACAGGGACTGCTTCAGCAGGAGAGGGACAGAGGCAGGCAGGCGGTGGAGCAGGCGGTCAGGGAGGAGAGGAAAAGGTCAAAGGTACATTACTGGAGAACAAGATAGCTGTGACGGGTCACTGATACTAGAGATCAACTGTTTAGTGTTTGACACTGTAGCACAGACTACAGGGCAACATCATTTAAGACATTAAAAAAAGGACATTCTCAGCTCCAGTGCACCCTTATGCAACCTAAAACACTGTTGGTATCACAGTTACCTAAGATAGTGGTGAGGGATAGAAGAATTACTGCAGTTGGATCATCAAGCTTAACACAAAACATTCACTCTAGTTTCTCTAGTTGTTAGTCTGTATGTCAGAAGGCTTTGCTCATATAGTAGATACGTTGTACATTTATTGTTTCAGTTCTACTGGACCTTAACTGAGGCTGTGTTTGTTTCCGCAGGATGTTGCAGCAGCTGCTGTGGAGGAGGAGAGACAGCGAGGCCGCGAGGCAGTGAGCCGGGCTGTAGAACAGGCCCAGCAGGAGATGAGACAGTACATCACAGAGCAGAGAAAGGTACCAACCCTCTCTCTGTCATAGTCTGTGTAACACAATCTCCACTGTCCGGGGCTTTTATGCGCGGGGCTCGATGCTTGGCTT
This sequence comes from Branchiostoma lanceolatum, assembly GCF_035083965.1. NCBI lineage: Eukaryota > Metazoa > Chordata > Leptocardii > Amphioxiformes > Branchiostomatidae > Branchiostoma > Branchiostoma lanceolatum. The sequence continues at coordinate 10,793,204 of NC_089724.1, forward strand.
AGGTGAAGAATGGAGTACCTGGCTTTGGTTAGGGATGTCCTCTTGGTGGAATGTCAAGCTGGCGATCCCGTGTTTGAAGAGAGTCACACCTTGAGCACATTAAAGATCCCAGCACATTTATTAACAACAGTAGGGGTCCATCCAGAAGTGACTAGGATTTCTTGCGCAGCTTGTAACTTCTGTACAAAACTGGTGGGTTATGCCTAAAGGCAATTTACATGTACCAGTTATGAAAAAACAAAAAACATGAAACATGTAGCTGAGGCTAAAGTTGTCTCATCCCTGCAGGCTGACCAGGCTGTGCGACAACGCTCGCTGGCGGGGGTGGAACTGTTCCTGTCGGGCGCCATGCAGCAGATCAGGACTCTGATGGACAACAGCCCACCTCCAGAGAACAACACCAAGGAACCTGACTCAACATAGCAAGATCCTGTGTCTGTCAGATATAATCATAGTTTATTATCATACATATCAAAAGTTTCAAAGCTTGAAGAGACTTTGTAATTTTGTGAAAGCTGTATATTAGTTGTAAAATTCCAGATCTTTTAGCTAATATCTACAGGACATTATACATGTATGTACTATCCTTCATGTTTAACTTAAAACTTCATTATACATGACATATATTTTGCAAAGATCATATCTTGAGAAGATATTATTAGAATGTTAAACCATAGTGCTATTGTACCAGGTAATCTTTAGTTTGCTTGTCAGATCCAGGAATTTTAATTGTATAGCAATTGTGCAATCCTGCGTAATTGGATACAATTGCATGCACAAATTATGTTGTTCTAAAAGAACACTTTTGTAGACATCTTGTCTTGGACTCCACTGAGTCTCACAGGGTCTCATAGTTTTTCTTTACCATTAGTACATGTGTATTATATACAGCAAACTATAGAATTTCCTCATGGCACCCAGAGCACTTTCAGCGTGCCTCCAGATACCATTCTAAGTGTTCTTGCATATTTCATATGATCATATATATCTATTTGAAGATAATACAAATGTGTGTCTTATAATAAGTAATATGTTTTCAATTTGTCAGAAAGATTGAAACAGTCATTACCAGTATGACTGATAGTGTTTATCAGACAACTTAAAAGCCTTAAAAGAACAGGAGTGTGTAGCAAATTTCTTTAACTTACTTATGAAAACGTTGGTCAGACATACAAGTAAAATAGAGTAGACTCAGATTCAGGAACTTTATATTCACTCCATTGTTACAGAAGAAGTTGCAAACCTTTATGGAAGCAACTGGAAATACAAAACTCACACTTTTGGATGCATTTTCAGATTACAAATGTTAAACTAAAGGGGAAAATTATCTAATGAATTAAATTTTGAATAGAAGAGCACACCAATTTGACCAGAAGACCACATCAATATTTGTCCCCCTTTATTTTTAACTTTGACAAAAAAAAGCACACTGACTATATCTTAATGGCCACATGCAAAGTAAATCTTATATAAATCAAAGCTTTGGAATGCATGATGATGTGTAGCTGAAAATGTTTGTGGCTTGAGCTAAGTGCAGGCAGGCTAGGGGTCAGAGGAAGAAATAATCTTTCTGTTCAGATGTAAATCTTCACGATGACCTCCATTTTTGAGCACTTTAAGAGGCCTGGCTTTATTGTGATACAGGTGGGAATGAAATACTCCCAGGAAACTATCTCCAGTGACCTCTTGTGTGAGCTGTTTAATCCTGTATCGGAATAAAGCCACAAACGCACACACAGATTCAACACCCGCGACTGTGTGACACACGTCTAATTGTCTAGTCTAGAAAACTAGTAAGCTGTAAGATGGAATCGTTTATATCTGATTTCTACAAGGATAAGAATGTTCTTGTTACTGGAGCAACAGGGTTTCTCGGGAAAGTTCTCATTGAGAGGCTGCTGCGCTCTTGCAGTGAGATGGAAGGAATCTACATGTTGATCAGGCCGCTGAAGAACGAAGCTCCCCAGGACCGGTTGAGCAAGATTGCAGACTGTGAGGTGGGTCCAAGATGCTTCAGAATCTGTCTTCTGAATTGCAAATTAAAAGTTGAAAAATGATAACCGAGAGGAAATAATTTCTATGAAAGATGCACGTCGAGTATGAATTGAAATAATTCATAAGAAAGCGATGAGATTGAGTATTTGTATCATCAGCAGCAAAACTGGGTCAACGTGGAAAGTTCTACCCATCATTTCTATGAATTATTGCCTCGTGGCAAATTAAGTGATTACTCGTACCTACTATTAATTGCATATATTGTAATACGGAAAATGTAACAAAGTGTCAAACATTTTCTTTAAGAGTCTGTCTTAAGCAAACAGCACCCCCACCCTACCAATGGAGATCAGTGTTAAGAGAAGGGCAAAATAGCCATTGTATACATAAGCACACAGTAACATTATCTACAAAATCTTTATTGTTCAGCAATAAACTTATCGATAAGCAAAAATGATAGACTTGCCAAGTCTACAAAATACCCTGCCTGATGATAGACATTTGTTTTGTTGTACTGCAGGAAGATTAACCTAAGAAAAAATGATACTAACAATTTGTATGTGGCCTTTTTAACATTCAAGGTAAACAGTTACCCTTAATGAATTTGAAACTTTCCAACAGCTTTACGAGAGAGTTCGTCAAGAACTCCCCGACTTTCGCAACAAGCTCCATGCCGTCAAAGGAGACATATCTGAGCCTGCACTTGGTATCAGCCAATCAAATGTAGCCATGTTGTCGTCAAAGATCAACGTTGTGTTTCACTGCGCAGCAACAATCAGATTCAATGCGCCTCTCAAGTAAGTTGAGATTAGCCATTTTTGACTCCCCCCACGATATATATGTAAGAGATTGGGGGTCTGGCATCCAGGCTATTTTTGACTGGTGTGTGTGTTTGTTTTGGTTCGTGTGACTGTGTTCATATAATGTTGTCTTTAGTCTGTTTGAGTTTTTGTAGTATTCTAGTCACATGCACCACAGAGTGACAGGAAGCAATCAATGGACACATGTTATGTTAATAAAAAAATCTTACTTGCATAATAAATGCAATTAAACAAGAGTTATCAGAAAGTCTAAATATTCTACACTAAGTGGGATCTTAGAAATGTTGCAATGAATGGTTTCAAGTCATGTGACAGCTGGAATAAAGTTACCTGCCAGCCATGATCTGGTACTCCTTCGTCTGTGGGATGGAGGAATATTTCAAAGGGAATCGAACAAGCTTAAGATTATTTCCTGTTTTCTATAGATAACATGTTATAAATAAGCTGCACTCCTGTAGATTTTTCACCCACATGCTGCAGAGTACTGTGGCACAAAGTCAGACTGTCCAAGAAGTCGTGACTCAGGATCAATGACATCTGGTCTATGTGTTAATAGAAAGAATTATCTAGGGACCACCAAAAAGTGCCCTTATGTATAGGTGGTCACTTGTTTAGATTTGACGTACTGTATAGATTGTTCTTCTTCATTGTGACAATAAAAAAATATTAACTGATATAGTTGTTGCCAATAACATGATACGATTGGCTAAGCTGTAAGCTTGGTTGAGATTTGATATCTTTTGTTGAAAATATTTGGCCACATAAGTGCAGATTGTGGTGGCAAGGTTTTGGCATCAAGCTCCCTTTGCCTACCTTAGAAAGAAGTTTTCGAGTACAGGTGGATGACGATGGATTTTGTGGCAAAATTATGTTGCTTTGAAAATGTTCCCTACCATTAGAACTGCCATGCAACTTAACGTCGTAGGGACGCGGAATATGGCTCACTTCTGCTACAATCTCAAACACCTTGAGGTTGGTACCAAATGTTATCTATCTGTCATTTGCCTTTGTATGGCCAGATCCTAATTTTTGTTCAGTTAGTGCGTGGTTGTAAAAAAATAATTTCAACCCAGTAATAGATAACTGTAATAATATCAATAACATCAGTGCCATGAAACATCATGCAAAATGCTCAAGCATGTCATTTGAAAACTAAAACAGTGATAAGTCTTTGAAGATTTAAGACTTTGTGTCTGCCACAGTGTACTTCACAATTTAGACGTTGTTCTTTTGCAGGCTTTCGTGCATGTGTCAACTGCCTACGCCAACTGTGACAGGAGTTACATCGAGGAGGTTATCTACCCTCCCCCTGTGCAGCCTCAGAAGCTGATTGATGCTTTTGAGTAAGGACAGCTAGACAAAACCGATTTGACATATCATATACAAGGACCGTAACCGACAAACAGATAGATATCTCACTTTTTCATCATATGCTCTAATGTCTGTTAACGTCTACATAATTGTTCATATAGCAGGAAAATAGCTCACCTGACAATCTCTAAATACTCACCTTGGCCGGGAGGATAGTCCAGTGATCGTTGTGTGATTTTGGGGATTTCTGGTGATCAACAAATTTGACTGAAGGTCCTAACAGTGTGACAGCTCTTTTATGACAGAAAGGAAACAATTGTGCATTAATGAGTGTAGCCCGGGTACCATCCTCTGTAGTAACCGCTGGCTCAATCTTTTCGGGTGTTAACCACAGACTCCGTGGTTTAGCAAGCAAAAAGATTGAGCCAGTGGATGAGGCCCGGGCTATAATGTTTGACAATCCATATTTACTGGATAACAGTTTGTGACAGTTGTTTTCTGTTCTTAAAGTTCCACCAACAACTTACATTTTAATGTCGTAATTACTATGCACCGTAACTTCATGCTGTTTATTTCACTCTAGTTGGATGGATGACACCATGGTGACAAAGTTGACTCCAGACTTGATAGGCAAAAGACCCAACACCTACACCTTCACCAAGGCATGTGCGGAGTACATGCTGACACAGGAGGCGGCTGACCTGCCTCTGGCCATCGTCAGGCCTTCTATCATTGGTGCCTCGTGGAGAGAACCTCTGGTGGTAAGTACACCAAATCAGGGGAGGGGTTGGTTCTTTGCTTGTGTGTATATATATATGCTATTGAACCAAGTTGAAAATCAGTGAAGATATCTTGAATAGCTAATGTTGGATGTATAAAATAATACATGTACTTGATTAAACTTGATTAAGATTGATGACACCACTAACTACATTCTTTGTCACCAAAGATTGATCGAGGTTGATACATGTCAAAATGATTTATATACCTATCATTGATAGTGTAAGTTAAAGTGTAGACTGTACATGTCAGTCACTAATGATATTTTGCGGATTTCTGTCTAGGGATGGTGTGACAGCTTGAATGGACCTAGTGGGATCTTTGCTTCAGTGAGTACCTTCCTACATTCTAGGTTTATGTTGAATATCAGAAACACAGAAGTATATAATAAATCTAATCAAAGCCAAGTAACTGTTACTCAAGCAACTGGATGAAATTTGAAACGCAGACATTTCAGTTACGCATAAGTTATACATGCCTGTTTTGCAGTGTCTAAGTTTCTAGCCTATTGTATCAAAAGTGTTTAGGGAATTTTGCATTCATTTGTGCTAATCTTTTTTTTTTTTACTCTGATCCGTAGACTGGAAAGGGCTTGCTGCGGACCATGCGGGGAGACAACAATGCCTGTGCCGACATCATACCGGTAGATCTAACTGCTAATCTGATGATTGCTGTTGCCTGGGACACGGCCGTCTCCAGGTGTGTTTCTGGCTGTCTGCATATATCACTGTAAAGGCATTTAAGTTCGCGTGGTTTTACTTCGCGGTATGGACTCCGAGACAATTGAGTGTTCGCGGTGGTTTTAAGTTTGCGTTTGAAACATTAGCAGTGCTACAGTCATAGGTGGCCCATAGGTGGGCAAAAAGTTTCGCGGTGGTTTTAAGTACGCGCCGAAGAGTTCACCGTGAAAATTGCAAACATAAAACCACCGGGAAAATTTCTGCTTTTACAGTTAAACAAAAAGAAAACACACAGGTATCTTGGTTCATTTGTACCTTGAAGATATTTCTTATACTCCTAAGATGTCTCTGGAGTAAATTGTCTTGAAATTGAAGCCGATGTGAACCGATAAAAACTTGCTTTAAATTGTTTTGTCTTGTTCTGAAGCAGCCTTCATTTATTTATTCATTGGTTCAGCATGTACATGCCAGGGTTGCCCAACTAGCCGGGGGCTATCACTTAGAGCGAACCCTTGTGCGGTTATAGGACTGAAGGTTTGAACCATCTCACATCGGGGCATGCCCCTACTCTTTTTCGAAAGGTGTCAGGTGGGTTCTTTTACGTGCACGGGGTGTGGCTCTCCCCAAACACGGGACCCCGATGGCCCCATTTAACGTCCTATCAGAGGGTCGTCCCTAACCCTAGATGAGCTAGGTACACCTGAGTGAAGTGAAGAAAGTCGTGTCAAGTGCCTTTCCCAAGGGCACAACGTCAGGGCGCATGTCCAGACATGTCTGGGGGCAGCCTGGGCAGCCCTGAAGCAGCTTTTATGAGAACGGACCGAAAGATGAAACTTTGTGATAACTTGTTGTGTCTGTTTCTCAGGCCAGAGAATATCCCTGTGTACAACTCCACATCAGGGGGTGTCAGCCCATTTAGATGGGGAGAAATCAGTAAGTACTGTTAGGGGCATGTTGGTGAAGCAATAATGCTGATACCTGTGCCTGATGATTCATTCAGACTGCTTGACCACTGGTATCACTTTAGGTGTAAATTAGCAGGGAGATTGTAAGGACTGAAGGATTGTAAATTCAATACACATAGGGTAAGCTCCAATTCACTAAATTTGCACGATATATATATTTAGCATTATTCATAACCCATAAGTTATGGCATAACCCTTCGATGTGAGATTTGATTTCAAATATTGTACATGTATAAATGCATTTATGCAGTTCCTGCTCTTCAAACAGCTTTCGTTCATTAGCTATAATGAGATTGCTTTGAGCACAGATTTACCAGCTGAACATACTTGAGCAACTGGAAAACAATGTTCACCTTTTTAAACCACACATTGTTGTTGATTTTTTGCTGAAGCGACTTCTCCGAAACATTACCCAGTAATTTCATTTTGTTTGGTTACTCGCACTCGTTGGTAAATTTTGAAAGACTTCTATCAATCTTGCAAATAAGTCAATGATTATTATCATCAAACCAGCTTGGACAGATATTATATATTTATTTAGCACTTACTAATTTCATTTTTTATCACAGGCACTTCTGTGGTTCAGTTCGCTCGGAAGCACCCCTTTGATGAGATTTTCAGGCTGCCAAACTTCAACTTCGCCAGCAATAAGTGGGTTTCTACATTTGGTTGAAATGTGGTATCAAGGTCAAATATATGCTGCACTACATTTCAACATATGTCATTGAATTTAGACATGGCCTGCTAACTAGGTCATGACAGTACACTTACAAAGTGACGACCATGGCATGAGAACCCATTTTCTGATACATGTACATGAAATGGCCACTGACACAATACATTTGTACACTGTTATTAAATATACATGTAATTACTGAGTCTCTTGCTTTTTGTGTGATGATTTATGACATATTTCTGTGCTCTGTTTCATGTAGCTTTATGCACCAATACTGGCGGATTGTAAGCCACCTTACACCAGCCTACTTGTATGATATGTTTCTGAGGATCAATGGACAGAAGCCAAGGTTAGTTTCCACAGATGATTTGGTGGAGTTCCTTGAATATTTGTTAACTAAACACAAAATATACTGTTGGGCGTGTTCCTGAAATGCCACCCAAAAAATCTTTGATGACTTGAAAAAATATCTACAATCTGAATTGCTGTTTTAGGGCTGTGAAGCTGTATAACAAGCTAGAGGCAGCAGTGGAGTCATATATCCATTTTACCACACACCATTGGGAATGGAGCCATGGGAACACCGACATGCTTTGGGCAAAAATGGGAGTGGAGGACAAAAAGGTTTGTCATTCCATATATTTGTTGACTCATTGGAAGGCACTGGCCTATCAGTCTCTACCAGACTCCTTCGGATACAGAATAAGTGAAAACTGGCCAAACAGGGACAATGTACTATCCAAGCAGAGGAATGGGTTCAGCTGGTTTTTGACATTGTTTTAGATGCTTTTGTCTGGCTTTCTATTTTGTCTCATCTTTATGTCATCAATCCCATTGAAAATACAAAGCCCAACAAAAGCGCCGGTCCCATTCCTCTGTTTGGAGAGAACTACTTTTTTCATCAGCCCCAGAATTCTGGTAGAGACTAATTCTATCATACACACCTACAGAGTGGCACCCAATACAGGGGTGCCACCTATTTCTGGGGTTTGGTATTGAAGTCTGGCTGCATGAGCTGACGTTCATAGAATACAGTGACTAGGATGTTTGGAGTTTCTTTTTTCACAACCAGGTAAACTCACCTGCTGACGTTTGCCTGGTTGTGAAAAAAGAAACTCCAAACATCCTATGTTCTACCAACCTGATGAAACTATTTTCGGAAGTAACTATTCCTCCTTTGTTTCGTATGTAGATCTTTGTCATCAACAGCCGTGGGCTCCATTGGCCAATGTACATGGAGAACTGGATGCTGGGCATCAAGAAGTACTTGCTGAAGGATGATATGGATCAACTAGCTCTGGCCAGGGCACAGTTAAACAAGTGAGTCACATCTGTAATCATTAATGGTCATTATGTAGTGGCGTCAATCATTTCAAGTTTTGTGGATATTTGCTCTTTTCAGTCTTCAAGTCGCTTGTCTCTCATCTTCCTTTCACAGTTCACACACATTCATGATTTTTTTCCTAATATCAAACAACCGCCTTGATTTTCGAGCTGTTTTCATCTTATCAGTTTTCATGTGCAGTTATGACAAGTTATAGACTGGGTTTCATGTCTGTTTCTGCATTTGCAACACTAGATCAAAGCACAAGCACCTAACCATGCAATTCTGTCTCGAATTCATTGTCGACCCTAATATGCTAAACATTCATCACGGCTGATCACTTCTGATTTGTACTTTGTCCAACATGTGCAGACACCGCAATATCCAATGGGGCTTCAACACCCTTCTGGTCGTGCTGTTCTGGCGTGTGTTGATCGCTCGGACGAAGAACTTCCCGCACCAACTTTTGGGATTCATCTGGCACCTTTTCAGCAGCCTCTGCTATAAGTCCGTCCAGAAATTAGTAAGCATCTCCAGTACATAAGCCTTTGGACCTTTAAACGCTCATTCAAGTACTCTGTTTTAAATCAGTTTCCTTAAATACTGAGTAAGCTTAACTTTTTTGTTGGAAATGGAAACTTTAGGCGAACCTAAAGAAAACTGAAATTATGATTTTAAACTTCCGTAATGTTGGTTGGGTTCTGCAGTAGATTGAGACGGGCTGTGGTTAACTTATGTGGTCCTCCAGATTTCATTGTTTAGTGAAGAAACATGGGAAATTTCACATAGCATAGGATACTATCACTTAGTGACTTTGTGTGTAGTTTTGTGCTGATAAGTGTGTGATGCAAGCTGCAAGTGCAGTGGTCACCAGCAGACTGTTGTATTCATTTACGGTATAATTTCACTGGCTTTAGTTGTGCTTCTATCGGCATCTACTGATTGCACATTGGTTTATTATTCATGAATAAAGAAAAACTTTTGGATGAAACTTTCATGTAATTTTCTTTCTAGATCTTAGAGACTTTGTTCTTTGCTCTTCCTAGCTCTGCTTAATCATCTTGATAACATTTGAAGATAGTTGTTTTAGAAAGGGAAGTGCTTTTTTTTTCAAAGAGTTTGCTCAGTGCAAGGTCAAGGGACCTCTTTTGAGGCACTGATGACAAAAGTGAACTAACACTCACAGGAACAGCAGATCTTCTCCCTAAGTCAGAAACATCATGATCGAGACAAACTCAAGGTACTAAGCGTAAGGACCAACTGACCCAATAGCAGAAGCTGGGGCTATGAAGGGCGCTTGGGAAATGGCTTTTGAAAGGACCCCTACTCTTTTTGGTAAGTGCAGCCTACTGAAACATGGGACCCCATTTAACGGCCCATTTGAGGCTTGTACTCGATTTTGCCTGACCGAAGTGGGGAAAATCGTGTAAGGCGCCTTTCCAAAGGGCACAACACCCGGGCATGTCAGGTGATTGCACCCAGGACATCTTGGTTGTCGTATGCTTTTATGATATGCTGTCAGAATGACTACTTGTCAACAGCAGTCTAACAATCATAATCTCGCGGGAAAAATTAACATCTGAGCTCTGCAATCAACAGATGACTCAGCCAAAAAGGTCTATCAGTTTGGTAGATCAGAGCAAAACAATGTTCTTGTAACACAATCAAGAGTAAACATTATCCACAATCAGGTTACCGAAAAGTTAGCCAGGTAGTTTTATTTACAGTCAAACCTGCCCAAGGCGACCACCCGGGGGACCGAGTAAATACGGTCGCGATGGACAGGTGGTCGCCATGAAGAGGATTACAATCATAACATGTTTCCAGGTCGAGGTGTTCAAATACAGTGTACTTCGTAGATGGATGGAAAATTGTAATTTTAGACAGCATGACCCCCACCAGGTTCAATTCTCATAGACAGAGAGATCCTACAGAAATTACATTTTCTGTTATCGTTGTAATATTTGTATACCGTTACATCGTGAACAAATGTTCGTCATAATTTTGACTAAAAACAATGTCTGCCTCGATGATCTCGCAGCGCCCTCTTGCATTCACACGTTACGTTAAAGTAAGAGTACACACACACATATAAAATCTAGGTTTTAAGGCCTAAGACAATCCTAGAAAACACCTGCCGACCCCAGCCTTCTTTTGGGCGCCGACTGCTAGATTAAAGCGGCAAAAAGTTTTCTATCTGACAACTGAAGGATGAAAACGGAAAGTTATAATACCGCCGCCGAGCACGCGACCGCATCGAAAGGTAACAGTGGAGCAGAACGCACAGCGTCGGCGAATACAAGCAAGCAGCACCCAATAAAGGTTTGTGAGAGTCATGGAAATAACAATATCAATTTTCATCAATAATGCTTGCTTACTTGCTTATGTCGAGACCTTCCAGTCACGAGTCGAGAAGGCAGCCCAAGTCTCATCAATAATGAGAGTATTCTAAATATTCATACACAGAAGCGTTGTGTTTTAGAAAAGTCAGCGTTATGCCGAGCTGAAACAAAGATGGCGTCGCAGACCAAGGAACAACATGTCATCTCTGGGCCAACGTTTTGCCCTCAACCGCGGAGTCATTTTCCGGCGGAATTTAGTAAGACAGAGACACTTTTTAGTTGAAAATACAAGAAATGGATAGTAATTTCTGTGAAATCTGACTTTTTGACGCCATGCACGTGATCGTTTTGAAAATTGAGTTCAAACCGAACGGAGCAAGCGGTAAACTATAAGATTACGATGGGCACAACAACATCGATATTTAAGTATTCACAATCCTTTGTATTTACAATGTTAAAAGCGGGAATGTTTTATTAAAAAACCTCATGGAGGAATCAATCAGCTAATCATTATACATGACATATATTTTGCAAAGATTACATCTTGAGAAGATATTATTATAATGTTAAACCATAGTGCTATTGTACCAGCTAATCTTTAGTTTGCATGTCAGATCCTGGAATTTTAATTGTATAGCAATTGTGCAATTCCACATAATTGGATACAATTGCATGCACAAACTATGTTGTTCTAAAAGAACGCTTGTCTTGGACAACTTGAAAGCCTTAAAAGAACAGGAGTGTGTTGCAAATTTCTTTATCTTGCTTATGAAAACGTTGGACAGACATACAAGTAAAATAGAGTAGACTCAGAATCAGATTCAGGAACTTTATATTCACTCCACTGTAGTAGTTGCCAACCTTTATGGAAGCAACTGGAAATACAAAACTCAAACTTTTGGATGCTTTTTCAGATTACAAATGTTAAACTAACGGAAAATTATATAATGCATTGTATTTTGAATGGAAGTGCAGTCACCAATTTGACCAGAAGACCACATCAATATGTGTCCCCCTTTATTTTCAACTTTGACAAAACAAAACACACTGATTAAATCTTAATGGCCACATGCAAAGTAAATTTTATATAAATTCAAAGTACTTCGGAACATATGATGATGTGTAGCTGAAAATGTTTGAGGCTTGAGCTAAGTGCAGGCAGGCTACTCTCATCTCCCAAATAAACATACCCCCCGGAATAAACATACCCCCTGAACAAATCTTCAAAATCTAATAAACGTACCCCCCGGAATAAACATACCCCCCGGAAAATGACCAAATTGACACGTAAACTGTGTCCATGCTACTTCTGTCCTAAGCAGGTAGGTTCTTTTTATTCATTTATGACTGATTTATCTATTCAGACTTACCACATTTTGGAAAGATTAGTCGCCGAACTTCTAAAGTTCACTTGGATGGGCAACACCTTGTACTTTTTTTTCACACAAATGTATCAGCATTTAGAACTTGAACAGAAAATTACAATATCCTGAATATATGCTCAGTAAAAGAATTGCTTATTTGTAAAAGCCATATAGACAGGACGAACTATGACATGTATATGATGTTATTTTTTTTATATCTCAACATGCCATTTATCGTGTTATGCATTGCATGTAGAAGCAGATTTGTAAATTGTATGCTTTTCATAAATAATGTTAAGGACATTACCATATATTGTCCTTGGTTGTGTCGTTGCAATCCAAATAATTTCAAATCCAAAAATTACCATTTTATGTAGAAAAGAAAACTTTCATTTTGAGAGACTAAATTGTCAACAAATTTGTTGTTTAGATCAAGGAGGTTAAATATACATTTAACCTCCTTGTTTAGATACAGAAACCACAAGCTTGTACAATGTTGCCAAAAACCACAGGGTTCTCATGTTGCACATCAAAGCCTGAGCTAGACGGAGCGGCGTCAGAACAGGCCCTCCCAGACAGTAAGGGGTGGGGCTAACAGAAGCTACACGCAAACTTCTTGGAAAGCCCTGGCATTCTCTCTGTAGGGGAGCGATCTTTTTAAAAGCATTTTTTATGTGATAATAACCGTGACTAGATTGTAATTTAATTGTGTATAGACTTTATTACACAAAATTATTTTTGTTGAAACTCTGTACAGTTTGGACTAAGGCAAAGGAGTTTTATTTGTAGATCAAAAAAAAGTGTCGCCTTCGTGAGGTGAGCTCTTCCATGCAAGAGAAGCTTTCCCACGGACTCACTGCCGTGCGTCTTTACTGTGGCGATTTTCCAAGGACTAAATGTTCATGTTTGTGGTAGGATTGAAACCTTTTGGTATATTTTGAAAGTGATTATACAGTTTTTAATACTAAGACACAATTTTTACGTGGTGATTTTAAATTTTCAAAGTTTTGGCTCCTTGATCTCACGTGAGTAATCTTACATGCGTACTTGAAACAGACGGTGCGCCGCTGGCATATTCATGTAATTTGTTTTCTGATCAGCGTGCTATGATTCACGATGTAAATACTAGTAGAGACTGTCAAAGTTGTGTATATGAAAAATACATTTCAAAACTTCAGTGTGCCGTCTTATTTTCCCCTAATAACAACGTAGCAAGATCGACCGATGTGTTAGTACCGCCAGAATTTCACAAAGATGCCGGGTCATTGTAGCGGCGGGGAAATCGACGTCATTTGGTCTAAATGTAGCAATTTAATAATATCAGGTGTATTTGCAGCCAGTGCCACAGGCAGGTACCCAATGTGTAGGGTAATGAGGCTGTTTAACGTGTTCGAGGCACCTCCTCGAGCACGGGACCCCCGTTTTACGTCCCTCCCGGAAGACGATTTCGTGGTAGGAGCAAAAATATCGGGGAAATATGGGGAAAAAACTAAACTTTCGTTATATTGGGGATCTCTGGTAAGCAAAGTCCCAATGAATTTTCAAAAAAACAATAAACGTACCGTCCAAAATAAGAACGTACTGGGTGGATTTTGAGGCTAAAAAAAATAAACGTACCGGTACGTTTATTTGGGAGATGAGAGTATAGGGGTCAGAGGAAGAAGTGTTTCTGTTCAGATGTAAATCTTCACGACGACCTCCATTTTTGAGCACTTAATCCTTTAAGAGGCCTGGCTTTATTATCTTCGCCGAGTACTATAGTACTCGTTATCTTCGCCGAGTACTATAGTATTCGGGGTAGATTATGTTTTCGGTTGAGCCAGCTGTTTGGTGGGTCTGTATGTATGTCAAGACCATAACTCAAGAAACCTTTGATGAATCTTTATGATTTTTGGTAGGTGTGTAGTGGTTGTGCAAAGGAAGGTCAAGTTCAAAAATGGTTTACCTTGCCTTTTTCAACAGTACTGCAGCGGACTTTTAATTTTTGTGCGTTTGTATGTAGGCGAAAAAAGTGACGGAAACGTTGATGGATCTTCATGATATTTTGCAGGTGTGTAGATGTTGTGAAAACAGAGATCAAGTTCAAAAATGGTTCTGGCATTTTCCGTCGGTACTGCAGCGGGCTTTGTGTGGATGTGTAATTCTTGTGGACAACATAACTCAAGAAGCTGTTGATGGATCTGTATGATATTTAGTGGATGGGTAGGGTTTACGGAAAGGAAGGTCAAGTTCGATAATGGGCCTTCTAGCGAGTACCTAAGGTACTGCAGCGGAGCTTCAAAATTCAGTGGCATATTTTCTGAAAGTGCTATGGTCATGATATTTGTGTGGTAGATAGCTCATGCCACTAGAAGTAAGTTCTGTAAGTTTAGGCCCCCTAGCGACTTGTTTAGAACTGCAGTGGGTGTTTTTGTTTTGACATTCGGACACGTATTACTTGAGAAGGGGTGAAGAGATTGTTGTGAAGTTTTGTATGTAGAGAGCTCAGATGGTGCTTTACACAATCTATGTCTAATTATAGAATACAGGAGCTAATCTGCATAATTAGTAAGGATAATTGTAAATCCACTACATTCCATAATGGGGCGTGTGACAGTGTTCCCGAAACAGGCCAGCAGAAGGCCTTGCCTAGAAGTGTAAATAAAAAGATGGTGTATATAAATAAACAAATGGGGCAGTCTCACTACAATTCAAACAGATGTGTGGTTCCGGTTTTTTTTTAAGTGTTCAGTTTCTGCATTTTTGTCAAACACACGGTTGGAGACATAACGGAAAGGGAACAAAATAGAAAGCCTTACAAAACACCTAAAAACATGTGAATAACCAGCCGGACCAACTCCTCTGCTCAGAGAGTACACTGAGTGTATTACCTAGCACCGTATGGAAAAGTAACATGTACTATGTCTTGCAAAATGTGTATGATATGGAATAAAGATTTATTCTATTCATATATATTGACTGTACCATCTAATTATAACTATCAATTTTTTTGATGACCAGTTATAACATATATCAGTACACTATACACATATACTAGTCCTGTACCACCAAATGAGTTTTATCCCTATCTAGACTGGACTCATTCTCCCCCCCCCCCATCATAACTTTCAAACAGTATAGTGTATGATCAAGTTTGCAGGGGGTGATAAGCATGTAAATATTAATCACTCTCCACAATAAGCCTTGATTATTTGGCGAAGATAATGTGTTCGTGGAACTCTAGTTGTAATACAGGTGGGAATGAAATCCTCCCACTCCGGAAACTATATCCTTGGGGGACCTGCACATTGTGTGAGCTGTTTAATCCTGTATCGGATTAAAGCCACAAACGCACTCACAGATTCGAGACCCGCGACTGTGTGACACACGTCTAATTAATTGTCTAGTCTAGAAAACTAGTAAGCTGTAAGATGGAATCGTTTATATCTGATTTCTACAAGGATAAGAATGTTCTTGTTACTGGAGCAACAGGGTTTCTCGGGAAAGTTCTCATTGAGAAGCTGCTGCGCTCTTGCAGTGAGATGGAAGGAATCTACATGTTGATCAGGCCGCTGAAGAACGAAGCTCCCCAGGACCGGTTGGACAAGATTGCAGACTGTAAGGTAGGTCCAAGTCTTCTGAATTGCAAATCAAAAGTTGAAAAATGACAACCGAGAGGAAATAATGTCTATGAAAGATGCACAAGTATCATTTAGAATAATTCATAAGAAAGCGATGAGACTATGTATTTGTATCATCATCAGCAAAACTGGGTCAACGTGGAAAGTTCTACCCATCATTTCTATGAATTATCACCTTGTGACAAATTGAGTGATTACTCGTACCTACTATTGATTGCATATATTGTAATACGGAAAATGTAACAAAGTGTCAAACATTTTCTTTAAGAGTCTGTCTTAAGCAAACAGCACCCCCACCCTATCAATGGAGATCAGGTGTTAAGAGAAGGGCAAAATAGCCATTGTATACATATGCACACAGTAACATTATCTACAAAATCTTTATTGTTCAGCAATAAACTTATCGATAAGCAAAAATGATAGACTTGCCAAGTCTACAAAATACCCTGCCTGATGATAGACATTTGTTTTGTTGTACTGCAGGAAGATTAACCCAAGAAAAAATGATACTAACAATTTGTATGTGGCCTTTTTAACATTCAAGGTAAACAGTTACCCTTAATGAATTTGAAACTTTCCAACAGCTTTACGAGAGAGTTCGTCAAGAACTCCCCGACTTTCGCAACAAGCTCCATGCCGTCAAAGGAGACATATCTGAGCCTGCACTTGGCATCAGCCAATCAGATGCAGCCATGTTGTCGTCAAAGATCAACGTTGTGTTTCACTGCGCAGCAACAATCAGATTCAATGCGCCTCTCAAGTAAGTTGAGATTAGCCATTTTTGACTCCCCCCACAATATATATGTAAGAGATTGGGGGTCTGGCATCCAGGCTATTTTTGACTGGTGTGTGTGTTTGTTTTGGTTCGTGTGACTGTGTTCATATAATGTTGTCTTTAGTCTGTTTGAGTTTTTGTAGTATTCTAGTCACAAGCACCACAGAGTGACAGGAAGCAATCAATGGACACATGTTATGTTAATAAAAAAATCTTATTTGCATAATAAATGCAATTAAACAAGAGATATCAGAAAGTCTAAATATTATACACTAAGTGGGATCTTAGAAATGTTGCAATGAATGGTTTCAAGTCATGTGACAGCTGGAAAAAAGTTACCTGCCAGCCATGATCTGGTACTCCTTCGTCTGTGGGATGGAGGAATATTTCAAAGGGAATCGAACAAGCTTAAGATTATTTCCTGTTTTCTATAGATTATTATTACATGTTATAAATAAGCTGCACTCCTGTTAGATTTTTAACCCACATGCTGCAGAGTACAGTCGCACAGAGTCAGACTACCCAAGAAGTCGTGACTCAGGATCAATGACATCTGGTCTATGTGTTAATAGAAAGAATTATCTTGGGACCACCAAAAAGTGGTCACATTGGCCTGGCAGTGAGGCTGCCCTTATGTATAGGTGGTCACTTGTTCAGATTTGACGTACTGTATAGATTGTTCTTCTTCATTGTGACAATAAAAAAATATTAACTGATATAGTTGTTGCCAATACCATGATACGATTGGCTAAGCTGTAAGCTTGGTTGAGATTTGATATCTTTTGTTGAAAATATTTGGCCACATAAGTGCAGATTGTGGTGGCAAGGTTTTGGCATCAAGCTCCCTTTGCCTACCTTAGAAAGAAGTTTTCGAGTACAGGTGGATGACGATGGATTTTGTGGCAAAATTATGTTGCTTTGAAAATGTTCCCTACCATTAGAACTGCTATGCAACTTAACGTCGTAGGGACGCGGAATATGGCTCACTTCTGCTACAATCTCAAACACCTTGAGGTTGGTACCAAATGTTATCTATCTGTCATTTGCCTTTGTATGGCCAGATCCTAATTTTTGTTCAGTTAGTGCGTGGTTGTAAAAAAATAATTTCAACCCAGTTATAGATAACTGTAATAATATCAATAACATCAGTGCATGAAACATCATTCAACAATGCTCAAGCATGTCATTTGAAAACTGAAACAGTGATAAGTCATTGAAGATTTAAGACTTTGTGTCTGCCACAGTGTACTTCACAATTTAGACGTTGTTCTTTTGCAGGCTTTCGTGCATGTGTCAACTGCCTACGCCAACTGTGACAGGAGTTACATCGAGGAGGTTATCTACCCTCCCCCTGTGCAGCCTCAGAAGCTGATTGTTGCTTTTGAGTAAGGACAGCTAGACAAAACCGATTTGACATATCATATACAAGGACCGTAACCGACAAACAGATAGATATCTCACTTTTTCATCATATGCTCTAATGTCTGTAAACGTCTACATAATTGTTCATATAGCAGGAAAATAGCTCACCTGACAATCTCTAAATACTCACCTTGGCCGGGAGGATAGTCCAGTGATCGTTGTGTGATTTTGGGGATTTCTGGTGATCAACCAATTTGACTGAAGGTCTTTGACAGTGTGACAGCTCTTTTATGACAGAAAGGAAACAATTGTGCATTAATGAGTGTAGCCCGGGTACCATCCTCTGTATTATTACCGCTGGCTCAATCTTTTCGGTTGTTAACCACAGACTCCGTGGTTAACAAGCAAAAAGATTGAGCCAGCGGTTACTACGGAGGATGGTACCCGGGCTATAATGGGTGACCATGCAATTTTACTGGATAACAGTTTGTGACAGTTGTTTTGAATTCTGTTCTTATACTTCCACCAACAACTTACATTTTAATGTCGTATAAATTACTATGCACTGTAACTTCGTGCTGTTTATTTCACTCTAGATGGATGGATGACACTATGGTGACAAAGTTGACTCCAGACTTGATAGGCAAAAGACCCAACACCTACACCTTCACTAAGGCATGTGCGGAGTACATACTGACACAGGAGGCGGCTGACCTGCCTCTGGCCATCGTCAGGCCTTCTATCATTGGTGCCTCGTGGAGAGAACCTCTGGTGGTAAGTTCTCCAAATCAGGGGAGGGGTTGGTTCTTTGCTTGTGGGTATATATATATATGCTATTGAACCAAGGTGAAAATTAGTGAAGGTATCTTGAATAGCTAATGTTGGATATATAAAATAATACTACTATATCAAGTAAATTTGATTAAAATTGATGACAAAATGTTAACACCACTAACTACATTCTTTGTCACCAAAGATTGATCGAGGTTGATACATGTCAAAAACTTTATATACCTATCATTGATAAATTAAAGTGTAGACTGTACATGTCAGTCACTATTAAATGATATTTTGGGATTTCTGTCTAGGGATGGTGTGACAGCTTGAATGGACCTAGTGGGATTTTTGCTTCAGTGAGTACCTTCCTACATTCTAGGTTCATGTTGAATATCAGAAACACAGAAGTATATAATAAATCTAATCAAAGCCAAGTAACTGTTACTCAAGCAACTGGATGAAATTTGAAAACGCAGACATTTCAGTTACGCATAAGTTATACCAAGGACATTATAATGTCCTTGGTTATACATGCCTGTTTTGCAGTATCTAAGTTTCTAGCCTATTGTGTCAAAAGTGTTTAGGGAATTTTGCATTGATTTGTGCTAATCTTTTTTTTTTACTCTGATCTGTAGATTGGAAAGGGCTTGTTGCGGACCATGCGGGGAGACAACAATGCCTGTGCCGATATCATACCGGTAGATCTAACTGCTAACCTGATGATTGCTGTTGCCTGGGACACGGCCGTCTCCAGGTGTGTTTCTGGCTGTCTGCACAAGTGTTCGCGGTGGTTTTAAGTTTGCGTTTGAAACATTAGCAGCGCTACAGTTATAGGTGGGCAAAAAGTTTCGCGGTGGTTTTAAGTACGCGCTGAAGAGTTCACCGTGAAAACTGCAAACATAAAACCACCGGGAACATTTCTGCTTTTACAGTAAAACAAAAAGAAAACACACAGGCATCTTGGTTCATTTGTACCTTGAAGATATTTCTTACTCCTAAGATGTCCCTGGAGTAAATTGTCTTGAAATTGAAGCGGATGTGAATAGAAAAAAACTTGCTTGAATTTTTTTGTCTTGTTCTGAAGCAGCCTTCATTTTATTATTTATTGGTTCAGCATGTACATGCCAGGGTTGCCCAACTAGCCGAAGGCTATCACTAAGGGCGAACCCATGTGCAGTTATAGGACTGTAGGTTTTGGACCATCTCACATCGGGGCATGCCCCTACTCTTTTTCGAAAGGTGTGGTGGATTCTTTTACGTGCGTGGGGTGTGGCTCTCCCCAAACACGGGACCTCCATTCAACGTCCTATCCGAGAGACGTCCCTAACCCTAGATGAGCTACTGGTACTCATTTACACCTGAGTGAAGTGAAGAAAGCCGTGTTAAGTGCCTTTCCCAAGGGCACAACGTCAGGGCGCATGTCCAGACATGTCTGGGGGCAGCCTTTATGATAATGGACCCAAAGATGAAACTTTGTGACAACTTGTTGTGTCTGTTTCTCAGGTCAGAGAACATCCCTGTGTACAACTCCACATCAGGGGGTGTCAACCCCTTTAGATGGAGAGAGATCAGTAAGTACTGTTAGGGGCATGTTGGTGAAGCAATAATGCTGATACCTGTACCTGATGATTCATTCAGACTGCTTGACAACTGGTATCACTTTAGGTGTAAATTAGCAGGGAGAGGACTGAAGGATTGTAAAGTCAATACACATAGGGTATTAGCTCCAATTCACTAAATTTCCATGATCATATATTTAGCATTATTCATAACCCATAAGTTATGGTATAACCCTTCGTAATTAGCTATGATGAGATTGCTTTGAGCACAGATTTACCAGCTGAACATACTTGAGCAATTGGAAAACAATGTTCACATTTTCAAACCACACATTGTTGTTGATTTTTGCTGAAGCCACTTCTCAGAAACATTACCTGGTAATTTCATTTGTTTGGTTACTCCCACTCGTTGGTAAATTTTGATAGACTATCAATCTTGCAAATAAGTCAATGATTATTATCATCAAACCAGCTTGGACTGATATTATGTATTCATTTAGCACTTATCAATTTTATTTTTTTCTACCACAGACACTTCTCTGGTTAAGTTCGCTCGAAAGCACCCCTTTGATGAGATTTTCAGGCTGCCAAACTTCACCTTCACCAGCAATAAGTGGGTTTCTACATTTGGTTTTAATGTGATATCAAGGTCAAATATATGCTGCACTACATTTCAACCTATGTCTATTTTCAAACAATGCTCGAGAGACATAGCAAAAAAAATCCCACTATATAAACCGTTATACTTTGGCCAACTAACATTCTGACAAGATTACTCAGACTCTAAATGTCCCTGAACCTAGGTTGGTTTCAGAAAAGGCTACAAGGGACTAATTAATGTTTACTTCCCAAACATGATACCTCCATTGTGCTCCTTTTTCTGTAGATCTTTAACATTGAATTTAGACATGGCCTGCTAACTAGGTCCTGACAGTACACTTACAAAGTGACAACCATGGCACGATAAGGTCTCATTCATGAGTTTTTTCGCCCCATAGGCTTACATGTCATAAAACGTGTTTTACATGGGCGCGTTCGTAATGAAGCTATAGGAAATATGCCAATGTTTTTCATTCCATGTTGAGAACATGTACCCTAGATTATGTAAAAAAACTGACAACATTTTCACTACACACAATCTCTTTTGATAGCAATTACAATCTGCACTTGGCTACACCCCCAAAAAGCCACTTTCCAGCTGTAAGCGCCGGACCGATTCACACACAATGCCCAGGCTGTGTACTTCCGACCTCGCGCGCGGCTGCCAAACTTTGCCTGCTAATTTCTTCAGTTACAAACAAGTTTTCTTCAGTTTGACGCTTGATATCAGCTGGGCTAGCTAAAAGGAAATTTCCCACCGATATAGACACACGTTCATGCAGCCGTTCGTTTTTTGGGCAACGGACTCTTTTAGGAGTAATACAGGAATGAGACCATAACCCATTTTCTGATACATGAAATGGCCACTGACACAATACATTGGTACACTGTTATTTAATATACATGTAATTACTGAGTCTCTTGTTTTTTGTGTGTGATGATTTATGACATACCTCTGTGCTCTCTGTTTCATGTAGCTTCATGCACCAATACTGGCGGATTGTAAGCCACCTTACACCAGCCTACTTGAATGATATGTTTCTGAGGATCATTGGACAGAAGCCAAGGTTAGTTTCCACAGATAAATTGGTGGAGTTCCTGGAATATTTGTTAGGTAGACACATAATATACTGTTGGGCGTGTTCCTGAACCGCTGCCAAAAAATCTCTGATGACTTGAAAAAATATCTACAATCTGAATTGCCGTTTTAGGGCTGTGAAGCTGTATAACAAGCTAGAGGCAGCAGTGGAGTCAT